>NC_143404.1:52487654-52790684 GCF_052110815.1 Crocodylus siamensis
TCCTACCACATCTGAACAAAGAGAACTGATTTACCAAATCTCATCAAATTCTGAATTGGTGGGTGATAAGGACATGGCAAATGATTCATTATGGATTCTGGTAGAAACAAACATTTGATCTGTGGAGATGTACATGTTCCCATTCTATGTCACTACTTAATGACTGTTAGGCATTTCCTATAAAAGCCCTCAAAGAAGATTTAGCACATCTTGAATATTGAATTCTAAGGAAATATGTTTTGGCAAACATATGTTGCAGGTCATGGTGCTTCCTTGTTGGAAAACCTGTGCAAAGCCCCTTGTAGCAGGTCATTCCAAATCAGATATGGCACAATGTATTACACGGTATTACACATTAACAAACATGACAAGTCAGATCATTGTAGGTAACAGGCACAGTCACGACAGAAGTGGGGCAATGAAACAGAAGCTTCATCTTTGTAATTCTATAATTTTTTTTGTTGTAGGAACTACAAATACTGGGGTAGACTTTCAAAATGTAGGTGCACAACATGAATGTACAATATTATGATTAACCTGTACACACAATTATTCCAGCTGTATATGGACACTTAGTAGTTGAGCATGTGAATGGTTAATTAGGAAAATCTGTATGCATAGTTATCTGATTTGTGTGCATAATAGCAGCAATTAGCACACACACATTGGGCATGCCCTCACATTTGCATTTGGCACTCCTGTCTTTTTTGTTGCAAATATGATCTACTTCATTTTCTCGTTCACTCACAATCTGCTGCCTATGAAGAAATTTCCTCAGGGGGAGAACAGCTGACTACAGATGTATAAAACAATTAAACTGAAACAACACATTTTGCCTGATTACTGGTCTTGTTACAAACTCAAAACTCAAGCCAGATTCTTCAAGGTTTTCCAAGCTTTTTAGTAACATTGGGTCCCCAAAACACTCATAGTTTCATGTTGAAATTGCATGGAATTCAGTGTTCTCTATCGTTTTATAGGATTCTGAATTAATTTCAACATACAAACAAAAAGTCAGGTGAAGATGTGGGAAGTGAAAACCTAAGAGGACAAAACCAACGTAAATAATCCAAAAGGAAACCTTTGGAACTGAAACTGCTCCATGACACACAGTGGGCATATCTACTACGGATTGGACTAACTAGTTCTGCAATAAAGTGTCATCATCTAGACACGTGGTGCTATTAGGCTGCAGTATACTAATTAACTACACCGTAAGATAGTACTGCCCAGCGTGACAGGAGGCTGTCTCATGGCTGGTCTAACCATTGGCCCACCCACCTGCCTCACCTTGATGTAACAGAGAAGTTGTTTATAGGCGGGAGGCTGCCTATTTACTGCCAGATGCCAAGGGCGTTAATACGCAGCTCTGTACCACTTCTACACCATGTCCCATGCTTGCCAGATAGCATCCATTTCCACTATTACTAATGGCATTATTGGGCCCCCAACTTGGTCTATGGCCCACTCAGGCCTCAGGTATCTGTCAACATGCCTGGACCCCAGGACCCACTTAGTGGGCCTGGGTCATGTGCTTTTCTCTTAGGGTGTGCTCCCCCTAGCCTGAGGACTCCATGGGGTCACTCACAAGGCAGTGGGCACTGAGGCTTTCTGGTACCCCATACTTACCTTTCACTGGGGAGGCACAGGTGTGGCATTTCCTGAAGACTGTCCCGTCATAGGCAGTCCCACCACACCATTTAACCCCAGCAGGGTGTAGTTTCAGGTCATGCCCCAGGACCAGGAACCTCCTCCCTCCCCATAGCCCCTTGCCATAGTTCCTACCTGACCTCCAGGTATTCTAGGAGCAGCAGATCTCCAGCTGGTGATGTTAGTCCAGCAGCATCCCTCCAGCAACTGCCAGCTCAGCTCTGCGTACTGTACCTGGGTTTATACTGAGGATGCCCAGCCCCATGCTCCAATTCAGGAGCCCTCTTGTGGTCATGTGACTGCCTCTTTAGGATGAACTGCACTTGCTAGCTCCTCCACAGCGTGCTCAAGCCTCTTAAAGTGGCAGCCACGCCAGGTGCCCTGCTATGCCTAACATAAGTAGTTATCTAGTTCACTGAAATGTATGTGTAGACACTGACCAGGGCTGGCTGGGGCACAAGGATGATACAGTTTGAGAGTGCCTGCTGGCTATCCCTGCACTGTAGCACCCTCATGCCTCAGCCAGCCCCTCTGCAGCACATTGAGCCTGGACTGGCAGACTGACCCCTGAGGCCCTCTGCCAGCCACAGCTGCTCTGACCTGGTTCAATAAGCTGCAGTCCTGGGTGCACATGCAAATATTTTCTCCTAGAACAAACTCTAACACAAATTGCACTGGAGTTTACTGAGTTGAATTAATTTCACGTGTAGATTTGCCTAGTGTTATCAATTCTAATGATTTTTTGATAAATTTCATCATAGTCTGTATCTTCCCTTAAATCCTTGCCACCCAAATTGAGCAATTGCAAAAAAATCTCAGCTTTCATTACAAAAAAGGAAGCCCCAAATTCAGCTCTGCCTTTAGATGGTTACGTAGCACATACACAACTCAAAGTAGCTGTACAAGTGACCTTTTGGGCCAGGTATGCAATTAGGCCCCCCTCTACATGTCACAGGTATTATGAAATTAACTGGTTAAATTTGCAATTAACTGAGATCAGCTATACATGCAAAGTAGCTATCATGCCATAAAAAGGTCCAACCATCTAGAAAGTTAGACCTTGAAAATGTGTACTAAATTTATATCTGGTTACTATACAGTTTTAATTTTCACTGTAGCAAGGTGCCCCCTGTAGCTGGGAGCCCTGTCAGCTGTGGGGACTTTCAGTCCTGGCAGCACCCAGCAAGTGCAGACTCCAGTTTCAGCACTAGTCCACAGCTGCTAGGACCCAGAGTCCTCCAGTTGAGCATGCTGGGTCCCAGCAGTACCCCATGGTGCCAGGACCGAGCATCCCACAGCTGTCTTGGGAGCTGTGCAGTGAAGCTGTGATGTCCCAGCCCTGAGGGTGCGTGCCGCACCCCGGGGACTCAGACTACAGCTGCTGCAATCTTGCAGTTATGGAGACAGACCATGCACCCCCAAGGCTGGGAGATTGCAGCAGCTGGGATCTCTCAGCCTCTAGGGGGGCTCCACATCCCCCTGAAGCTGGGAGATCACAGCTGCTGTAATCCCACTATGTACATGTGGCATTCCTATTCTCCTGGGGAAGGCAAGTAAATCTCACAAAAACAGAAAAGCCCTGTCATGTGAGGACATGTAAAGATGCCCATAAATGCTACACACCGTCTCTAAAAGGGAGTTGGACTTTGGCCTAAATGTTTAGTGCTCAAAGATGCAGACAAAGCTTGAATACTGGAACTATAAAGAGTCAAAACCCAGAAGGCAGATGCAAAGAGACCCCCTATTGTTTAGATCTAACTTGGCAAATTTTTGCTTGCTTGCAGTTGACAATTCTATATACAGCAATGGGGTTGACAAATCACTCTTCCCTTTTAAATGATGTTATAACAAATCACCAAAAATGAATCGAAGAGGGAGAAAATCTAAAAGTTCCAAAAATAAATAAAGAAAGAAAGAAAGAAAGACAAATGCTGGAATCCAAGGAGGTGCTTTTCATTTCTATCCATTTGCAGGTGATCTTCTGTGTGCCATTTCCTCAGTGTCCTCTTATCTCCTACTGAGGATGTCACCAGAACAGTTTTCTGTAAAGCCAAAAATAATGCAGTCTAGGATTTCCCTTGAATGATCCATTAGAGCTGACCCATTAACTAGCTAAATTCAGCTCTTGAACCACTATGACTAAATTTAATTGGATTTTGAGGTTTTTGAAGGGCTAGGTTCCCGATTTCTATTAAATAGCATCTGACTCAAAAGAGGGAAGGGGAAGTTGTTAGGACCAAATTCTAATTAGTCTCTTTTTCTGTAAAGACACATTGTATTTGTCCTAGGAGAAAGCCTTTTGTCCTCAGATCCTACAGATGTACAAGTCCATTGCCTGCTTCAAGGCCCTGAAGTATACAGGATAAAACGTGCTGGTGCTTTTTCCCAGAACATGACCATGGACTTCTGCAGATACATTGTGGGTTGTTCCAGGGCCAAGCTGGCCAAGCTTTAGGCTCTCACCTACTACCAACTGGCAAAGGAGAAGCAATGGAAGTTGAAAGTACAACATGTATAAATTACTGAACTGTGCCAGTTTTGATCATGGCTAAATCCTAGAATAATAAGATCTGACTCAAATGAGACAGCTATTTAAAACCTTTGACTTGTCTAGGCATTTTTATTAGTAAAACTTAGATAAATAAAAGCAGGTAGTTCCCCCATTATCAGTGTTTTTTTGAGTCTGGATACATCAATAGCCACCCATCTGGGTACAAATACATTCAAAGAGATAATCATACACATGAATGGCAAATCTCTGAGAGCCAGTGAAGTTCATCCATCCTCCTTTCTAACCCTGTAGAGATGGGGAACCATGTAAGTATCAATACAAGCAGTATAAACCTCAAATAATAATATTACCCGGATTCTTTCCCCACAGGCTGTTCCCAGTCCACAGTCACTTTCTCAGATTACTTGTCCTGTCCCATCTAATTCTTTGGTGCTGAAGCTATTTGGCCCCATGGGCCTAATCCAGTGTATTTGGTCAGTCTACGGATGTGATGTGGCATGCAAGGTGGAGTCTATGGACCAAACCAACAGCTTTCACAAGACCTGGCTATGGACCTGTCTTAATTCTCAGGGCCTTTAATTCCCTTGCCTTATCATATCCATGTATTTTTCTCTTTCCATGCAGATTAAGGAGTTTTCTCTTCCTTGCTGCTTGGGGTAAGAGCTTGGAAGTGAGACATAATCTTTAGAGCATCAAGTCTCCCTGTTTCAGTTCTGGTACTGTTCTACAATAACCTACAGCAGCCCAGAACATCAGCTACAGAGATCTACCGACTCCCCACAGACTTCAGCATGCTCAAGGTACCCAAATTCTTCTGAGTTTTCAGGTGCAGAGCTGAAGCATATTTCAAATGAATGTAAACATAACTTGTTCTGTAACTTAGTGCTTTGCTGAATTGGAGAATATATTTGCATAGAAAATTAGGGTTGGAAGGGAGGTCATCTAGTCCAACCTCCCTGCTCAAACCAGGACCGTCCCCAACTAGATCATCCCAGCCAGGGCTTTGTTTAGCCCAGTCTTATAAACCTCCAAGCATGGGGATTCCACAGCCTCTCTGGGTAACCTGTTCCACCCTCCTAGTGAGAAAGTTTTTCCTAATATCTAACCTCAACTTCCCCTGCTGCAACTTGAGACCATTGCTCCTTGTTCTGTTATCCGCCACCACTGAGAACAGTCTAGCTCCATCCTCTTTGGAACCCCCCTATAGGTAGTTGTAGGCTGCTATTAAATCCCCTCTCAGTCTTCTATTCTGCAAACCAAATGGGTGCCCGTAGACAAGCATGTAGGCTGCACCAATGTGCTGCAATTACAGTGCATTACAGCAGACTCAATACTCGAGCGTGGTAATTACTGTCCTTCAGCAGTCTCCCATGTCTCGTGTATAAGCATTCCAGCAATTAAAAATGGTGGCAGGGGTGCTTGAATTAAAGCTCATCAGATGAGCTTTAGTTCAAGCACCCCCTCCACCATTTTTAAGTGCAGGGATGCTGATACATGAGACACTGTGGTGCTATAATTAGAACAAGTCTCAGAGCAGCTCTAACTAAAGCACCATCCCTTCCCCACCCCCAAAGCACATGTAAAAGTGCCCAATAAGCCCAGTTCCCTTAGCCTTTCCTCCTAAGTCATGTATCCCAGGCCCCTAACCATTTTCGTTGCCCTCTGCTGGCTGGACTCCCTCCAATTTGTCCATATCTTTACTGTAGTGAGGACCCCAAAACTGAACACAGTACTCCAGATGTAGCCTCACCACCACTGAATAGACAGGCATAATTGCTCCCCTCAGTCTGCTGGCAACAATCCTATTAATGCAGCCCAGTATGCCATTAGCCTTCTTGGCAACAAGGGCGCATTGTTGGCCCATATTCAGCTTATTGTTCACTGTAACCCCTAGGTCCTTTTCTGCAGAGCTGTAATATCGATAATACAGCTTTTAAAATATATATAAAAAAATGCTGCCAGAATTTTTTATTAGTAGGAAAATTAAGAATTTTTCTTGGCTTTGTTTTGGAAAAAAACCTAAAGCATTTTGGCTTGGATGCGCTAAAAAGAAGATTAAAGAAAACAAAACAAAACTTCACCCCACTCTCCAAACCAAGCCTGAGGGAAGCTGTTGATATGCAACAAAATCAAGCCCAAATGGTTAGTTTGGCAAAGTTATAAAGTAACTGAAAACAGAGTTTTTAATGGGAAGTGTCACATGAACAATAATACGTGATGCAACAAAAGCCCCATCTATCGCATAGGCAGAATGTCTTTCATAAACAATGGTATAAACAGGACAAGCAGGAGTTTCCCCAGTGAATATACAGATCCCTGTAGAGCACCTCCTTCCTACAACACAAGCATCTGCCACTTTGTAATAGACAGCTGGGTTTTATTTAATTAGTTTAATGTTCAGACACTAATCCAGAAAAAAGGAGCTAATTTTCTTAGAAGAATATAATCCTAGACCTTATATACACCCATATTTCCTTTTTTGCTAGCACCAGCAATTTGAGGAACTTATTTACAGTACACCAGTGACAGACTGTCTGATCCTATTTATTCAGTTGTATACTTAAAGGGGTCACTAGAGGCTCAGTTTTCTCAAACTTATAACTCAGAAAAACATCAAATTCTTGACTCTCTAGAGGCATGTAAGTCACAACAGTTAAAACTGTTCAAATAAAAAAGGACTGATGACAATCCAAATACTTACGGAGTCCAAACAGTTAAATCATATTTGCTCATCCAAAAATTATACAAATGTCTATTTGGGCTTCAACAAGAATTACTAACTAGCTGTATAATTTATTATTCCTTATATCTGAAAATATTCAAGTAATTCAACAAATGAACAATCTACCATCTGCACAGTATTGACAAAGTCCTTGATGTCTACATACCACGTTGGAGCTTTGAAATTGGGAACCTGTCTCACTGGAGATTTGTCAGCACTGAGAAAGTGAGTGACATTTTATCTATTATGATTTGAAGTACATAGAAAACAGTCATATTTACAAATATGTTAGCTGATCATTGTCAGCTCTTGGGTTAAATGAATATCTTTTAGCCAATATATGTTAACGGTCATTAATTTCCCCACTGTAGAAAACTGCTGGGTGGCTAGGTACATGTATTAAACCTTAAATAAGTCAATTTAATTAAATCATATAGTCCAGTTTGGAAGCTTCACAAAAAGAACTAGAAGGATTTGAAGATGGCTAAAATCAACTGAAGATTAGGTCTTTGCCTAACTTTTCATATAGGGTTTCAGGGAACCCTCTGGTTTACATAATCCAAAAGCAATCTTGGATTATTTGCCATTCTTAATCTGGGTTATATTGCCTTCTTTTCTCTCTCCTTTCTGTCTCTGCACTGATTAAGCAAAATGCTTCATTCAGGAAAATCAAATGCATTGTGTCTATTACTGATTAGGTATACTGCTCTGGGCCACAAGCAGATGTCACTGTGATATCTTCCAGCTTCATCTGAAGGTACTGCCTCAAGTTTGTCTAATTAAATTACTTCCTTTCTGCATCATTGCCTTGAAAGACAAGACTATCTTATACTAGTGCTTCTGTTGGCTAAAAGATGATTCTTTTTTCTAAGTGAGCTTGAAATCAAAGAGGTTAAACTGCTTGTGTTTTTGCTTGTACAACAAGAGAGCAAATTTGCTGTGAAATAATGTATTAATCTGTACTGTGGGTGTTTTAAAACCACAAATCTCAAGAAGTCTAAATCAATCCATGGCCCAAGACAGCATTTCCCATTTTAAGATCTGGTCCCAATACACCTTTGCATGCAACGAATGGGTTTTGTAGGCTCATTTTCATCTTTAAAGGACAACTGATCATATACCATCCCTTCTCCCCACTCCCTCAATCTCAGTTCAACATGCTTGTCTGGTCCATTCCATAGTAGCCCAGAATCGGTACAGTAAGTATACATACAGATTAATATCAAGTTGTGCAAGGAGTGGTGGCTGAAGTAAGCTTCCAGAACATAATCACACAGTGTCCCCGCCTCTAAAGTGGAAAAGATTTTCCAGGAAAGTAGCCAGTTGTACTCTAATATGACTCAACATTGTTGTTGATATAACATAACCAAGGCTATAGACAAAGGGGTGCAAACCGCAGTGATTTTTCCCACACGTAGTGAAGAAGGGAAAAATGGATATTGAAGATATAGAAAGAAATGCAATGTTCAACTGCTTGAGAACAGATTCTACGAAACAAACATCATGTTCCTTACCCCCCACCCACTAAATTTCCATGATCTTCATATTCTAATTCTAAGATCCTGATCCTGAACTACTTATATTTTTCACACCTGGAACTAAGACTATGGACAAACATGCCTTTTAACCACTTTAAAAGTGGAGAAATAACTGCTGCTTGGGATCATATATTACCTGTTATGATCTTTAATGTCTGCCTACTTCTTTAATGATACAAGTTAATTACATCACTCTAACTTTGACCCTGATTGAAACAAGGTTTAAACAAGGTTTAAAATTACAGGGCAATGCTACATTTATGTTGTTACAGAATCATGTACATATAAGTTTCATTATAATAGCTTATATGACCTTATATTAGTATCCTTTGACACTGATGCAATTGTTTTATTTATCTATATACCTTAACCTGTGTACAATTAGCGCTTTTGCAGGACTTCAGCATGAAATAGTGGGGAACAAATGAGAGTGATCCATCTTGCAAGAACTGTATCAGTTATGACAGATGAAGTACCACAAAAATCTAACAAACACATAGGCTTGGTTTGGACCTGAATATCCCTATGCACCCATATGAACCCAAAGGGAGCCAAAAAAAAAGAGGAAAAACCCTGTGTTGTCTACACATACCATATAAATGACTTCTTGATACTATAGAGAGCCCCTGGGTTTCCTCCTGGCCACTAGATAATGTTTGTTTATATAGTGCAGCCAGGACACACAGTTTCAGCTCCTAAAAGTTAAACCTTCTCTCATACACAAGTAGTTACTTCTCTCTGTTCCTCTGAAAACATTATGCAAGATTTTGTCCACTAGTGACCTGACATTTCTGATGGACTTCAAACTTCTATTACAAGAGTGAGGATTATGTAGATCCTTTACAGGACTAGGTAAATATACCACTATTTTTTCCTGATATAGATAAATATAGCTCCCCTTCAGCAGCATAAGGATGCAGCCCGGAAGCTGGAGTGCAGGGGGCAGACGTGGTTTCCGGTTGTCACTGCAACTGTAATTGCATGGCTGTCACTAGCAATTGCTTTTTTGTGCCCCCACCTCCATCCCCCAAGTCAACACCTGGGAGCATTGCCCTGCTCACTAGAGCTGTGCGAAGTTTTGGTCACTGATTCAATTTGGTGGAGATTTGGCCCGATTCAGTGGCTGAATCTCTGAATCTGAATTGAATCAGGAAACCCATTCATTTCTCTGAATCAAATTGGAACCCTCCAAATTGATTCAGTGAGATTTGGAAAGATGCGACGATTCAGACAGACACAACTTTAAATGTTTTTTCTACATACCTCAAGGTACCGTGTGGCTCGTGAATGCTGTGATGCTGGGGTAGATGCAGTGTCCCAGAGGAGTGTGTGTGTGGGGCGGGGAGGGGGCGCTCCCCAGCATGCTTGGCAGCAGACCTGGAAGTGGACCAGAAGCATTCAGCTCAGTGACTGGTGCCTCCTGGGTCTGGGGAGGCACTCGGGGTCCCACCTGGCCATGCGCTCGGTGGTGGACCCAGAAGTGGACTGGAAGTATTTCTAGTCCACTTCAAGGTTTGCCGAGCATTCAGAGCCCCACCCCCATACTCCTATGAAACACTCCATCTGCCCCAGCATCACAATGTTCACAAGCCTCCTAGTGCCTTGAGATATGTAGAAAAAAACATTTAAAGCTGTATCTATGGCTGAATCGCTGATTCTCCAAATCAGCATCAAATCTTCAGATTCAGATGAACTGAATCAGGGACAGTGATCCGAATCAACTAACTGAATCACTGTCCCTGATTTGGGCCAAATCCAAACCCAAACTGAGTACGGCCCATTTCGCACACCCCTACTGCTCACCCTGACCTTGTTATGCCACTGCTCCATTTCACTCAATGAGATTAGTGGAGTCAAACTGAATTATGAAGATCTGACTCAGCATCTCCAGAGGAGCAAATTACTTACCTATATTTCTGTTCGTTTGGATCCTCTGTGATCTTACTTTCAAACTGTGTTGCTGGGAGATTGAGGAAGAGCAACAGGCTAGTTCAGCAGTAAGCATGAATCCTGCCCTGGTGTTTTTTTAAGATGTACAGAACAAAAAGCATGGGCATGATTCATGTCAGAGAAATGGGTTTTACAGAGAAATTTGATGGAAGAGAAAAGGGACTATTAGCAAACAAATATATTCAAATAAGACCCCCAAACTGGACTAAAACAAAGAGACTAAAGGATTAAGAATGGGAGACTCTAATCTATTTAATTTCTATGTAAACCTATACACAGGAATTCTGCAGCATGTACTAGAAATACTGAAATTAATACACAGTCTGCAACAGGAAAAACTGGGACCTGAACTTCAATATGTATTACAGATACCCATACACTAAGATGAGTCCTAGGCTTTCATGATCTCCAGGGACTATGACTGAAGTATTTATGTGTGTACACACTAACAAAATAAGTGCTTATACACACTTTGCCAGTTTGTGGTTTCAAGTCCAAAGTAGAGCATTAACATTTACAAAAAAGTGTATGTCCTGACCATTTCAAACAAATTACTTTCTCAAAAAATCTCTGACTCTAGCAACTGTCTATTTTATATTCTAAGTCACAGGAAAACTATCGCCAATAATGGGCTTATGATCACAGTCAGAAAGTTATTGTTTCTTTTCTTTACAGATATTTGAGTTATAACTATACTATAACACGGGGCAAGAAAAATGTGGTCAATACTCAAAGGCCTGGGGAAGGTGTGGCATTATTCTGAATATCATGATTGCTTTACATCAATCATGTCCTTAAAATCTTGCCTTTCGATCTGAAAATAAAAACATCATTTAAGGGCACATGTGGGACTCAGAAGAGAAGGGGAAAGGAATAAAAAACTAAAATAAGACCTAGAATAAGATCCAGCTCAATTTCTTTTCATGAATTTTTTTTTCTATTTTTCACTAGAGATATCTCATGTTTTCTGCATATGACTTGAGAGCTCCTGGATGCTGGAAACAGATGTAGCATTTAGGTGGGCTATTAAACAAGGGTGCAAAAAACATGACTACAACACACACACACTTCCATTTTTCCCCACAAAACTTCAAATATTTGTGCACAACTAAAATTGAGAACAGTAGCTGCAAAACCCAGAACATCCACAATACCCATTCAAGTCAATGGGAGCTGAGAATATTCATTGTCTATATAATTAACTAAAAATCAAAATATTAATTTATTTGAGATGCAAATGAATATAGTAGATGAACATGTATTTTAGCAGGCATAGTCAGCAGTGCCCTTATCTAAAATATTTAGTAACATGGATTTGGAGCAGTGGCAAGAGAGCTGGATGTAAGTGTTTATTAATTTTTAGGAATATGTGTTTGATCCTGCAAACCCATCTCACATGACTATTTGTTATTTGTTATTCATGCATGCAATTACTTACTTATGTAAGTACAACCAGTTAGATCTTATTTCACTTGTTAGACATCTAACCAGCAACTGTCAAAGTGGAATCCTAATCCAGTTTGCTTAATACCCTGGAAAAATATGAACACTTTTACTTCAATTTACCCTTAATACTAAATCATAAAATGCAGCAAGGAGGAAGAAGACCCTCTCAGCTTTGTGACAACAACTTTTCAGGGGCTTAAGCTGGATTTCACTTAGATATTTAGATGTCTAAATGCTACTTCAATGCCTAACAGGTTGAATAGGATTGTGTCCTATCTAATGAATACGGAGATGGGTAAGACAGCTCAGATTTCATTGTGCCAAAATAATATTGAAACTTAGGGTTAGCATCAGAAAATTGACTGGTAAAAATAAACACAAAGTATCTCCCTGGTACTAAACTATTGCTATCATCTCTCTTTCTCTATAGTAAAAGCAGGGCTTTTAAAATGATGAAAGGGAAGCCAGATGCAAGCTTTGTTCTATTTTGAAGGCTGAATGTCGATGGTTCACAAAGAAAGCATACAGCCATACAAATGAACTACTGGAAAACTTTGCTTCTATGTACACCAGCTTCATAATGTTTCAGTCAAGCATAAACTAAAACTCTCAGAAAAACTTCTATCCACAGCAAAGTCAAACCCTCTGTCCAGCTGAACAGATGCTTTAGAGCAGGGTTGTCAAACTCATCCGGCCCATGGATCAGATCCGGATCAGACCCACAAACAGGCCCCACCTGCTGGATCCAGCATGTGTCCTGCTCCAGCCATTCAGAATCCATGACACACATGGCAGTAGCTCCAGAGTTGCGGGGGCTATGCTACATGCAGTGGCTAGTCAGGGGCTGCAGGGCTGCACTCCAGGCAGTGGCTGCTCTGCTGTTCCACAGTTGTATTGTATGCAACAGCCAGTCCAGGATATATGACATTGGATCTGGCATGGAGCCAATGTATGCTGGAATTCGTGCTGCATACAGTGCAGTACCAGAATGGCTTAAGTGGGCACTGTGTGTGGTACACAGGCTCATCTGGTGCACCCCGCATGCTGTCTGTGGGTCTGGATGATAGGGCTCTGCAGGGCAGATCTTTGACACCCATGCATTAGAGAAAGGGCCATTTGTATGCATGCCCAAGCAAGTTGGAGACTTAATAATCCTCCTGGAACAAGCCATTCTAGCATCTTTTCATCTAAAAAAAAGAAGACAAATGTAGATGACTTTTGTCTGAGATCTCTTTTGCATTTCATAGCCATGTATTTGATAATTGCATGGGAATACTGTATGCCTCTACATCACATCTCTCCTCTTACCGAGTGCACAAAAAAGGACAGTTGTGAAATAAAGGCAAGTTTAAGAAATATGCAAAACAGAAACACTGGAAAACAGCTCAAATCCTATTTTAATAATACCATTTGTGCCTATTTAGTGTCATTAATTTCAGGATCTGAAAGTGCTTTACAAACAGCCTCAACATCTCTGTGAGGCAATGTTACCCATCCCCCTACCCTGCTTTTTACCCAGTGGGAGAAGTGACTTGTGAAAAGTTATGTTATGATGCTGAGAAACGGTAGACAAAGCCTGGAGCTCTACATCCATGTTTCATGCCCCGGTGTTCCTGCGCACCCCCCCCGGGAAAAAGAACGTTCTAACTAGAAGTCTTTCATTCATGTGGTCATCTACATTTTCATAACTAGCCTAAGAACTCTGCTTTAAGAGCTTAAAAGGATGAGTCTCATCTCCCCATCTCCACCTTTCTGCTGGGGTCCCACAAAATGATTTCCCTGGTCTCTTTCTCCTTACAGGGGAGTGGGGGGGAGAGGGTGCATCAACAGAGCAAAGCTAAAGGAGCCACTGGGTAGCATGCTTCCACTGCAACTTAGACAGGTTCCTAGTTATAGACCCTCTAAGCTAAAACCTTGATTTCTCTCTTCAGTATCTCCTTGTGAATGTCTAGTTATCAGGTCAAGGTCAACACAGCTAAAGCACACAGATACATTTCCTCTGCACCAATCACTTTGCTACTCTTCTCTTGATCACTGGGGGTAACAGTACCATCCTGCCTGTCACCCAAGCCTGTAGCTTAGGTGACATCTTTGACTCAGACGACTCCATACGTTCTGACTAACTAGATGCTTGCTGATTCTTTTTGCATGACACCCTTAAAATATGGCCTTCCTTATCCATCCACACAGTTAAAACTCTTACCCAATCCCTTATCATTTTGCATTTCAGTTATTTGGATCTCTTGTCCAGCTTCTCAATGCTTGCACAAAATACCTGAAATTTTCTCCCATGCTGCCCCCACCATGTTTGGGAAGAACATCATGTATATATTTGCAATGCTACTTCATGATTTTCTGTTAGAACCCTCCTTCTCTGTGATGGTTAGGCAAAAAAACCTTGAAAACTGCTAGACTTGGTGGGCCAGGATCACTGCCTATTATGCTGACCCATACTGTCTCCTGTTCTTTCCCATCTCTATCTTTCAGCCGTCAATTGTCTTATATTTATATTTTAAATTCCTTGAGGTAGGGACCACAACAGTGGTCTTCTTCCTCCTTCATGAACACAACTGGAGTCTTTTATCTTAACCAAGGTGAAAAATTGAGTGAAGTTAAAGTTATCTTAACCAGTAGGTCAAAAATGAAGCAAAGCAGAGACTTACCTTCTTTTGATAGTGAGCATTGCTCCCAAGAGGATAATAACAAACATCAGAAGCCCAGCTATAACTCCAGCCATTTTCACTGTGCTGTCAACTTGTTTTTCTGGCTCCACTGCATTGGAATTCTGGGTGGAAGCTCCTTAAAGTTGGAAGGAGAAAGGAAAAAAATAAAGGGGAAGTGTATTGAAAAAAATCTCATAATAAACAGGTTTTAATGATTGTTTTAAAACCCAGTAAAGAAACTCCATAAAATCAAAAAGCCATATAATCAAATGGATCAAAAACCCATACATGTGTGAAAAAGGAGGAAACCCATTTCTGGGTTAAAACCCGTATAATCAAACTCCAACAGACCAATTGTTGATCAAGCCTGAAACTGTGCCAATATTAGTTATTACCAAATATTTCAGAGAAAGTTATAAGGCTTTTCCTCTGACTAGTTGTACAATGTTACACCAGACAGGGGAAATTTTGTCTTCAGATGACTGTCATCTTATGCCCAGAAGCAGGAGAATTAATAGTAATTGGAATTTTCATCCCATGTAGTTTAACAGCAGTTCTTAGTCACTGAAGCACTGAACTGCAGAAGGTTTGCAGTGAAATATCTCCATAATAGTTTTGTAGTAACATTTTTCCCTTCTGAAATTGGAAAATAAACTATACCATTGTTCTGGATTTTGTAAATGTGCACTGACAATTTCACTTTGCTACAATCATTAACCCAACCCAAAGAACACACCTCCACATTGTCTACTTTGAGCCATGGACGAGTTCTGCTCTGACTTTTGCAAAAGACGTGTGATTTTTATCTCAACCAAAGCGTATCACATAGGCACTTAAGTATCAAAAAGATTTATACATTTGGGGTTTGCAAAACTTTTCTTTTTTCATTTACTTGTCAAGCTCTGACTTCAAGGTTCTTTCTCCCTTTCAACAACTGAGGACCTTTCAGAATGTGACTACTTATTTAGATAGAGGAGCATATTGAAGCCCATTGCACACCTGTGTTCCATATGCTTCAGTACTTATGGTATGAATACCCTTCCAGATACAGCTCAAAATACTGAGTATGACCTAAAAAGCCCAAGCGAGGTTGAATCTTGTCTACCCTAGAGACTGAGACAAATGCTGACTGCTGTTATACCACGGCTATATTTATTTAGTGCCTGCTGAAATCACTCTACTGACTAGAGTTACTTAAATCTGTACTGGCATAATTGAGATCAGAATGTAATCCTGTGCCCCACCAGCTGGATCTTCATGTTTGTAGATTCTAAATTTGAACACTCAGACAGAAAGTACATGAAGGATTGAGAACAGAGCAATATTGTACCACAAGACCCTTGGGGTTTGCTTTGCTGATTTCTTTGGCAAAAGCTTGAGTTTGCTGATCTTCACGAAAAATTGCCCCCATATTGCTATTCAGTAGGAAGTTTGTAGAGAGAGAATGAGCAAATCAACTTTTACTGAGGCAATAGGGCATACCATAGGTTATTTTTCTGTCAATGTGCGAGTTTGCAATGTGTTTTAAAAGGTCTGTACCTGCAAAAAAGTCACCGTGAATATATTTGCCTAATTTAAATAAATGAATGTAGAGGATATAAACCCTCCCCCCCCCCCAACTCTAGCTTGGGTAATGCTCTTCAATGCGATGAGGATTTGGTTCTAAAATCATCCAGGGTGTACTGCCCTAAGAATCTGTTTTGTTCTCATCAGCTGATGACAGGAAAACATGAGACAATGACAGGTACATTAAAAGGAGGCACTGGCTTCCAAAAAATACCAAAAAACACATACACTTTCAATTTCCACCTTAATGGATTAGACACACAAAATCTGGTATGAAGCCCAAACCAGCCAGACAACACACTTCACAATTTCTGGGTGCTTAAAACCCAGGATTTGTTGTGGAATCATTTCTGGTCCATGCAAATCAAATAGTCACTTTAAATGAAGGCTCTCACTTAAACTCATCCCTAGCCTGTCTTACTCGTATGAAATGTCTGATACCTGGAGATAGTTCATATGAAACCCGCTACAGGAGAAGCTGACAACGTTTTGAAGGTCAGAAATGAAGTATAGTATTCTCCCCTATAACATCTTCCATGCTTCCATGGCACAATGGTGACTTTTTGTTCAAGGTGCCTTATTATATTGCATGAGAAATTCAAAGCCCTTGCATGCCTTAAAATAAATGTGCATAATAGAGCTGTGCAAAGCTTCTGTTGCTGATTCATTTTGGCAGAGATTTGGCCCAATTCGGCAGCTGAATCTCTGAATCTGAATTGAATCAGGAGACCCTTTAACATCTCCAAAGCAAATCAAAATGCTCTGAATTGATCTGGAGAAATTCGATGATTTGGACATAGACTATAGGGCTGTACGAAATGGCACCATTCCATTTCAACTCGTGTTTCAAAGTTTCATTGAAACAGGGTTTCGTTTCGATTTGAAACCACTATTCCATTTCATTTCATTGAAACAGTGATTCTGTTTCAACATTTTACCCATAGGCTATAATGGGGAAGCTCAAAACAGCCTCTCTCATTTGGCAGACAGATCAGAGGGCCGCAACCCCAGGAAGGCTGCGGGGGTTGTGCCAGTCCTTCCAGGGTTGCGGGCCTCCAATCTGCCTGCCAGATGAGGGAGGGAAACTGGGTGCTGCTGCATGGGACTGGAGAACTGGGGAAGAGAACTGAGCCCGATCACTCAGTTCCCCTCCCCAGTGCTGAGATCGATTGGGCTGGGGCAGGGAACTGAGCCAAGCTGACCTGAGTTCCCCTCCCTAGCACTATGTTTGGGCTACAACTGCAGTGCTGGGAAGGGGAACTTAGCTCAGCTGGGCCGAGTTGCCTTCCCCAGCCTGGTCATAGCGCTGGGAAGGGGAACTGAGCAATCGAGCTCAGTTCCCTTCCTCTGCGCTGCGACTGGCTTCCTAGCCATGGAAGGCAGCTCACCTATGGGAGGTGGGGAGAGCCAGGGCTGCGCTCCCTGCCCATCTGAGCCACATGGAGCTCCAGAGCTACTGAGAGCACAGCCCTGGTTCCCTCCTGTCTCCCAACACCTGGCTCCTGATTGCTTCGAAACTTGAAACGTTTTAAAACTTTTGAAATGTTTTGACCAGCCTCATTTTGTTTTGAGGTTGTTTTCAAGGCCTTCGTTTCATTTCACTTTTTTGAGCTCAAAAAGAGTCGAAACAGCGTCGAAACAAAACAGCCAGTGAAATTTCACACAGCCCTAATAGACACAGCTTTAAATGCTTTTTCTACATACCTCAAGGTACCAGGCAGCTCATGAACTCTGAGATGGTGGGGCAGATGGTGCATCCCATGGGGGCATGGTAGGGGGGGTGGTCCCCAGCATGCTCTGCAGTGGACCCAGAAGTGGACCAGAAGCACTTCCGGTCCACTTCTGGGTTCACTGCAGAGCGTGTAGGGGAACCTCTCTCTACTCCCCAGCTTGGCAACTGGTGCCTCCTGGTCTGGGGGGGGTACCTGGGGTCTCACCAAAGCTGATTGCCAAGCCAGGGGAGTGTGAGTGGGGGGTCCTCTGTGTGCTCAGCGGTACACCCGAAAGTACTTCCGGTCCACTACCGGGTTTGCCTGCCAAGCATGTGGGGGCCCGTACCCCATGCACTGCTGTGGGACACTGCATCCACCCCAGCATCTCAGCATTCACAAGTCATGTCTGGTACCTCGAGGTATTTAGAAAAAACATTTAAAGCTGCATCTATGGCCGAATTGCTGATTCTCTGAATCAACATCGAATCTTCAGATTTGGCTGAATCAACTAATTGAATCACTGTCCACCGATTCAGGCCGGATCTGAATCTGAACTGAATATGGCCCATTTCACACACCCCTAGTATACAATATCTACATATTTAGCAAGTATTTGAACAGAACATCTGCATTAGGTGATTTGATATGGCACACAATGCCATCTGCTAGAGAATCACTCAAGACATGAAGCGTGATTCTGAAGTACCTTTGAAGTTGTGTGACAGCCTTTAGAGGATCTTCTAGACATACTTGCAAAACTTCATAAAGCATATATAACATGTATAATTAAATAAGTCATTAATAGTGCATTTATATACTGTTCTGGTACTTTAATTATGCCATACAATATGTTTAAAAAGTATTCTTAGTTTAGGACATTCAGAAGATGGCATTCTTCATTTTGAGTCCAGTATGAGGACAGAGAACATGATGCCATGTTGCCCATATTTCAGATAAGAATGAAAACTTGAGACCTCACCATTAGTATAAAGATTTTATTGGACTTTTCTCTAAGATGGGGTCCCCAGTTTAGCTCCTGGAATAAAACTAGCCGAAGCCACTACAACTTTTGCAATTTGCTGCCCTGATCTGTAATACAATTGTTCTGTGTGTTTTTCAACAGTTGCTCCATTCAGTTCAGAGTTGATGAGTCTGCAAATTAATATCTATGTATATTTAGCCATAAAGCACTTCGGAATTCTTCAGTGTGAAAATTAAATAAAATATACACAATAGAAGGCATATAATTTGCCATTTAATTTCTGCCATCTCCAGCTGTGAACTTTTCTTATTAAAATCCAGTAGTACAACTAACTACCAGACAATCTTGATACTCTGACAAACAGAATGTATAGTAACCACACAGTTTTCTTGCTGTTGAGGGTTCATACTTTAGCAGTATAATATTTAATTTGAAATGCAAAAGGTCTCTTTATTGGCCTTCATTCGTATTACAACAGCATCTATGAAGCTGCAGTGGTGTCAGAAAAAACTTCACAACCACAAAACATCTGAAGTTGGCTACAATGATTTTTCCAGCTCTTAAGTCTCCTCAAATATTGAGATAGGTTTTCATCCTGGTAATCTAAACTTCAACACCCAGCCAAGGCTACTCCCCAATGATGGAGGTCACAAACTTGGAGCCTCTTGCTGTTTTGCCTACTTATTTGACTGGTTGCATTTAGCCCCACTGGTCAATTCAGGAGAGACAGAAGAAGCCATTTTTCATAAGGTCCTTCAGGGTGAGAGGCTTCATTTATTACATTTTTACTTGACTGCATTTAAAAAAAAAAGTTGGAACACACTGTAATCCTCACCACTAATTTGCTGTATATGTCTGACACTGGCAGGCTGATGGCTACCACATACATTCCCATAATTTTACCAGTTAGGAGTAAATGCACTTTTATTAGATATGTCACTTCACATTATAACCTACTACAGTTTTATACAGGGATATAAAGACTTCTTATCCATCCTGACACTTAGAGACCACGGTGACTGATTCACTAGTAGCTCCTATGTAGCTAGATCTACAAATCTTGGCAAAGGCCAGCAACTCCTTTAGACTACTGATCCTATCATTTGTAAACTGTCTCAGCTAATACTACCTAGGAATTGATCATTTGACAATATTAGAAATTCCTAAACCTCATCTTCTATAATAATTTGCTTCATTTGTGTCTTTGTGATTCTGTCTGTCATGCTCAAAAAACCACATGTGCTCTCACTTTTCTGGACTTTCATGGATTGATTTCAATTAGTTATGGTGTACTCTCGGTATCTAAGCAAAAATTGTCCCTTAACACCCTTACTTTAACTTAAACTCATAACACCCTTACCAAGGTGAAGTGGAGAATAGACTGCAATTGAATGCAAAAAGAAAGGCAAGAGTAAGACAAAATGAAATAAATGACCAAAGAGAAAGTCACAGAAGAGATGCAATGTAAACGCCCATAAAAAATGACCGACAAAAATAGGCTACTTGTTATAGGGCACCACATTTCTGTTATCCACCGTGTCATTACCTACTTGAGATATTCTGCCTGGTCTATACAATGGATATCCATCAACATTTCCAAGTGTCTCCTCTTGTAAACTCCTTTGGATATTTCTTCAGACATTAATGATTTTTCATGAACAGTGTGTTTAGATTCAATCCTCCACATTGTTTGTGAAACATATATATTGTCACAATAATCTCTGGTCAACAGACAATGCACTGTTGTATGATCGAATGTGAGTTTTAAAGTTCTGGTAATGCTCATTGTTTTGATTCATCATCAAATCCTGCAAATACTCTGGAAACAGTCTTCCTGGAGGCAGAATCATTCTACCCTTATGACAATAACTCCAGAATTGGCCATCTGATGGTCTTTCAGCTGGCAAGTTTAAGAGTTACAAAATTGGCACTCCATGTTCATCAATCCACAACTATATTCCTTAGTCTCATCTTCAGTGAATCTGTTGTTACCTACTCTTTCAGCCTGTCTTCTATTGTCTCTGTGAACCCTTTGCCTTTCCGTTGCATCAATTCTATGACATCCTCTTTGCTCCTTTGGTTTTTTTTGTCTTACTTTTGCCATTTTTTCTGCATCCAATTTCTGTCTATATCCGCTTCACCTTGGTAGGGGTGTTATAGGTTAAAGTTAAAGTAAGGGTGTTAAGGGACAATTTTTACTCGGATACTGAGAGTACACCATAACCAACTGAAATCAATCATTAGAAGTCCAGAAAAGCAAGTGCAAATATGTTGAGTGTGACAAAGACACACAAAGCAATTTATTACAGAGGATTCTGCAAGGAGCTCATTAACAACATAGGATACAATTTATGCCACGCTGCAGAGATACAAAGAACATAGGATCAAGGAAAGGTGTTCTTTTCCCAAGCCACTAACCTCATCAACCCACCAAAGTAATCTATTGGTACTATCATTAGCAACATACTCACATGTGCTAAAGGTTTTTAGCTATCTATCTTGGCATTGTGACTGCAATTTATATAGAACAAAATCCCAGACTGCTTCTGTAAAGTGCAACTAGTAGAAAACTAGTTTTAAATTGTGCCAGAATGTTAGTCTTCTACAGCTCTCCAGAGCTTTCAACTTGCTATATCACTCCTCCTCTCTTCCGACTATGAACAAATCTGGCACTGCAATGACTGCCAAGTTAACAATCCATTTCTTGGGAATAGGAACTTTAAAATCCAAAATGAGTTCTATTATATCTGAACTGCACTGTGTATTCCACTACGTTAAATCTTTCAGAGGATTTCTCTTGATTTCTGTGAGCTGAAATAGTTTCTGTGGCAACCTGCAGTAACTGGACAATTCAGCTCTTTATAACAGAACGTTCCATAAGAAAATATTTTAAACATTTTTATATAATGCAGAGGACCCCAGTGTGAACTGTCGCTAAAAATCCTGGAAACAGATGTGTGCAACAACTTAGGTGGATTTTGGGAATCTGAAAAACTGAAATAAAATGACCCAAATCCTAGTAAGGATTAATAATTTGCACTTGATACATTCATACTGCACAGTGGTAGAGCTGTTAAGGTGTCATGTTAGTATTCCAGAGGTGTGAGTTGACTTGGCTGCAAATGCATACTTGGTCATTCAGTCTTGGGAATCAAAGGCTACATTGTTCTTTTGTATGCCATTGGTTACAGAAACTATTAAGGCTACACTAGCCTTATGGGCCCCTGGCATTGAGAGGAATTATGACCTTGACTTTTTGTGTTGAAAATGTTGTTTATATATACATTAACCTCAGAGGATCCATGCAACAGAATGAAGCAATTATTTTATCTCTATTTTACAGAAATAAAGCTGAGAGCATGAAGAGACCCTGCCTTGGGCCACACAAACATACAAAAGAAGGGCCCTGAACACAGATAACTGGACTGAAATCCTGTGCCAATTTCATCATGCCAAGCAGGCATTCAAAGTTTGCTAGCAAAAACCGAAGCAGGTCACAGAAAGAGAGGAGCATAAGTTAGGTGCAAGAATAGCTGTATGGTGACCACCCATGCAAGAAGTGGAAATATTTTTTGTTTGAAAAGACATCAAGTCCACCTTTCAAGCTGGAGGATTTAAGGGCAGAAATACAATTTAGAAACAAGGAGATTCAAGTAAAAAAGTACCTTCCATGAAGATAATGATGCACATGAAAGACACCCTTAGAAAAATGGTGATCAAGTATAGGGAGTTAAGAAAAGGCTGTTGATATTTACACATTTATTTTGAATAGGGTGGCTGCAATGCAATCATAAAGGCATAGGTGAGTAATTACACATGGAAAAGATGGTTGTACAAGGATGGGTAGAACCATTCTTTTGGTACCAAAAAACCCGACAAACATGATACATCATCCAAAGTAATTTTTGTCCCTGTCTACTGAGGAATATAATCTCCATTTGCCCTAATTTCACTAAAAGGAAAAGCTAAAAATGAAAAACTGGTTCAGAGCTGGGCAGCCTAAGGTATGTGTACCCCAAGTGGCCTGGTCAGCCTCTGCGGTACATGGCAGATGGGGCGTGTGAAGGGAGCAGGCAGCTCAGTGGGAGTTGGGCCAGGGGGCAGAAAGCAGAGCAGCAGATAAGACAGGAAGCAGAAAGCAAAGTGGTGGATTCGGCAGGGGAAAGAGATTAAATAGGCACTCAGGGAGGATGGTGGCAGAGGATGGGGGAGTGGAGCTAGTTTCTGGCACACATGCCAAAAATGGCCCACACTGGACTAGCCCACTGCCAAGAAGCAAAACCTTTGAGACACGTTTTAATTTTGGAGAAAAAAGAAGCAACCAGCAGCACATTATAAGAACAGTACTACCCAAAGGAAGGTGTAGGGAAGAGAAATGTGGGACTCTATAAGGGATTATCAAGTGCACAGGTAGAATTAGTGGGTAGATGAAAGTAAATACAGTGAGGAGTTAAGATCAGTGCTACTAAACTGAGTGAGAATAATAGTAATAAAAACAGTAGAGAATCATTGATTTTTGAGATTTCAGTCAAATTCACAGTGGAGACTTTTCCTCTCTCTCTCAGTTCCCCCCACCAGAAACATTTAATTTTTGCTAACAGCAGATGTATAGCCTCAAGGGTGGAAAAGTTTATTGTGTTTACTTGGATGGGAGAAATATAGGTAATGATGATGATAATAATATTAAAGTACAACTGTAAATGACTGCAAATGACGCTTTAGTTAAGACAGCATTTTCCCATTATACCTCCTTGTTCACATAGAAGGTATTACCAGTTATAAGTTGTAAGAATGGGGGGAAAGTAAACATCCTCTCCTCAACATCACAAACCTAAATTTAAAAAAAGGACCTAATTTCTATATGTGTGCATGCTTCTGACTGGAATGGGTGGGGAGAAGCGCAAAAGCTTTTGAGTGATATGGGATAGAGAACTGCAGGTGTTTTATAGCATGATTAAATGCTATAAAACTTACCATAGTAAACTAAATACAGCATGCTATACTAATAGAAACTAATCAATCTTCACAGCAACAAGTTCCCATCAAACAGTGAAACAAGGCCATCTTTCCAGCCCAGACAGCCACAGTTGTCTAGGCAAATATAAATTCATCTTCACTGAAATCTGCTGAATGATTGGTGAAAGAAGGGAGAACCATTATGGTCTACTATGTGGACTATACTAGGTAGCCTAACAACATACACTGTGTGTGCTGAATTCCTAGCACAAAATGGGTGGATCTGTGGTAAAGTGAGAAACTTCCTAGCCTTTGCCTGTCACTCTTGCAAACAGGACCCAAATGAAGGCTTTTATTTTCTTGTATTTTTGAATCCCCCGACAGTTCCCCTCCCTGCCAGTCCCCTGCATCCACACAGCCCCAGCTTCAGTCCTCTCCACCCCGGTCTCTACTAACCTTGGGATGGAGCCCAGGTCCAGGGCCCTGTAGCCTGCACCACTCCTTGCCCTGCACAAGCTTCAGCGTTCTGCAGTATGAGGACAAGAAGCAGCCATAGAGACGCTTTGGCTGGCTACCAGAGCATCTGTCTGGAGGACCCGAGCCTCTGATCGCCTCAGGGTATGGTCCTGGACCATGCCCTGCTCTGCTTTTTTTCTGTGTTGGGTTTTTTTTTTTTTTTGTAATATATATATACCTGGATATCCAGGTATCAAAATTTGAGCCTGTACTGCAAATATGCAGTGCAGGGAACACTTTTTTTTTGTTCCCAGGGTGCCACTTGCCATGTCTAAACAGGTTTAAGGTGCAGCAAGAGGCACATGTGGGCTCATCTGGATAAGCCTCAAGAGTATGTAATGGCCTATTGCATACTTACCTCTCTCGTAACATTTATAAACATTTTATTGCCATTATAGGATGGTATCCCTGAAGGAAACTGAGAACCTTAACGTATTAATAATAATCCTGTCCATTTCTGAATGTGGGCTCATTGAGAAACCTATTTAAGGAAACAGAGGCATGATGTATTAATAATAGCCTCGGGTTTGTCATGCCTTTGGAAGTGCTGTTTAAGGACATCAACAATGATAATGTATTAATGAAAACCTTTTAAAGAAATCTAGGGAGGATGAACAACAATCAATACATGCAAACCCAACAAAATAATTTCCATCTATAGGGAAAAGATGGGGAAAACTTACAACCCCATACACTGGTGGGAGACTATCAGAATTATGAACATATGACACTCCAATTCACAGCTTTAACCTCTGCAACTTGGTACTCTCTTTCTGTTCTTCAGCTGCAACTGCTCTTACCTTTGCTCACACTTGCTGTTCCAGGCTTCACCCAAAAGACTATAGAACGGTATTAGACAACTCTCCTTCCCTCTTACTCCTCTCGTTCTCTCCTAATTTTGAAGTATACGGTGTTATATAGTATGCCCCACGCCCCTGCCAATACTCTACCCTGGTTTGGCTTCCAATTTCCTTTCTGACTTTGAAACCTTATTGTCATCCTTCTTCTTCATTCATCCCACTACTTTTTATTTTAGGAGAATTCAGCTTGCATGATTCTAATCAGTTCTACTCTGCTGCCTCTCACATCCTTTCAGTATTTTTTGGTGGAGAGACTATCATAGCAAGTTCCAAAATTATGGCATTCCTTGGGGTATTGGTCCAACGAATGCCCCTGGCTATTTATAGTATCATCAGAAAGTAGGGCTGGAAGGGGCCCCATGAGGTCATCTAGTCCAGCCCCCTGCTCAAGACAGGATCATCCCTGACTAAACCATCTCAGTCAAGTGTCTGTCCAACTTGCTCTTTAAAATTTACAAGGATGAAGATCCTACAACTTCATAGTAGCCTGTTCCAAGGCTTGACCGCCCTCATAGTCAGAATGTTCCTTCTAATCTCTAACCTAAATTTCCTCCTGCTGCAGCTCAAGGCCTTTGCTCTTTGTTCTGTCTCCTACTGCCACAGAGAAAAGCCCATGCCCATCCTCTCTCTAATCAGCCAGTTGTGTGAGGAAGGATTGCATCACTGAAGTGAGAGCTAGTGTCTTCAAAATACTTCTGCCAAATACATTAAAAAGTCTATCCCTAAATACTGTACCTCCTATATATTTCTTACATCTCCAGGCTATTCCAGGTGGGGTGGCAGAAGGAGGCTCCTACCCTGGGGGTCTTTAAGAGGAGGCTACATGAACACCTTGCTGGGGTTGTTTGACCCCAGTACTCTTTCCTGCCGTGGCAGGGGGTCGGACTTGATGATCTGCTCAGGTCCCTTCTGACCCTAGAAACTATGGGGGAAGGGGGGGTTATCACTCAGAGACCATCAGCTGTATTAAGCAGCATAAGCAGTCTAGTATAATAGAATGTTGTCTTTTAAGCACCGAAACTACTAAATTCATTTAGTGTATAACCAAGTTCCCACATTTAAACTGAATTCTCCAATAAATAAAGGTTAGATCATTAAGCTAGGATTTCATCCACACTGCATATTTTAATTCCATTCAGTTATTCTAAATACAAAATTTGAGTAGAATTTGAACACACTAGTCAGATGGGCATCTGAATGTTGAGAGGTCTGATTTCCTTTCCCCATGAGGAATATTTTCCAGCAACATAAGCACTGGTGTTATTAACATTTAATTATAGTGATATGAGAGCCTGTACTTAAAAATAACTTTTCAAAGAGAGAGTGAGAGACTTCTTAAAGAAAAAAGCCATTTTCATGTATCTAACCTAAGAAATGCAATGAAGCCCTTTGAAATAAATAGCATAGAATGAAACAAACCTGTCAAAAGAATAACATTCAAGTGCATCAAAAGACAAAATGCAATAACAAACAGACTTGATGTGGGATTAGATCTGTTTAAAGAATACATTATCTGTTTGCCAAATGAGAATATATTTCAGAAAACAACGGAGGCCTCTTAAATGAAACTGAAGGAACAAGACCAGTCAAAGAAATAGTGTTCATAGGGTAATGTTTGCAGTACATTTTCCCCTGACTTTCTATTGTCCTTTTTATTAGCATTATTTTTATCAAAAATATTTATTTCACATGATTTGTGGTGCTTGGGTCAAGTCCCAGAGGGCTGGAAAAGGGCCAATGTAGTCCCTATTTTCAAGAAGGGGAGGAAGGAGGATCTGAGTAATTATAGACCAGTTAGTCTCAGCTCTATCTTTGGAAAAGTCTTTGAAAAAATTATTAAGAATCATATTTGTGAGAGTCCAGAAAAGTAATGCAGCAGGGCAACCAGCATGGATTCGTAGCGGGTCAGCATGCCTGACTAATCTGGTTTCTTTTTATGACCAGGTCACAAAATGCTTGGATGCAGGAGTAGAGGTGGATGTTGTTTATTTGGCTTTTAGGAAAGCCTTTGATACAGTATCTCATCCTATTCTCATAAATAACTTAAGAGGTTGTGACTTACACAGTCCAGTGGGTGACAAATTGGCTTGGGGGTCGTGCTCAAGGGGGGTGGTGGATGGGTTAGTATTGACCTGGAAGGATGTGGGCAGTATGGTCCTGCAGGGCTCGGTCCTTGGCTCTGTACTCTTCAATGTCTTCATCGGTGAATTGGATGTGGGCAGAAAGTGTACTCTGTTCAAGTTTGCAGATGATACTAAATTGTGGGGTGAAGTGAACGCACTGGAGGGTAGGGAATGATTGCAGACGGATCTGGACAGGTTGGAAAACCAGGCAGAACACAATAGGATGCAGTTCAACAAGAACAAATGCATAAAAATATCCAGCACGCTTACTGGCTGGGAAATGACCCTCTCAGCAGCACAGAAGAGGAAAGGAATCTCGGAGTCGTAGTGGAGTCCAAGATGAACATGAGTCATCAGTGTGACAAAATCATCAGCAAAGCTAACCGCACTTTGTCATGCATTAGCAGATGCATGACAAATAGAACCAAGGAGGTGATACTTCCCCTCTACGTGGCACTGGTGAGATTGCAAGTGGAATACTGCATCCAGTTTTGGGTGCCATACTTTAAAAAGGATGTGGATAATCTCAAGAGGGTCCAGATGAGGGCCACTCATATGGTTAAGGGTTTGCAGGCCAAGCCCTATAAGGAGAAAGTAAGGGACCTGAATCTCTTCAGCCTCCACAAGAGAAGGTTGACAGGTGATCTTGTGGCCACCTACAAATTCATTAGGGGGGCGCAGCAAGGAACCAGAGATACTCTGTTCACCAGGGCACCTCTTGGGGTAACAAGGAACAATGGTCACAAACTGACAGAGAGCAGATTTAGGCTGGGCATCAGGAAGAACTTCTTCACAGTAAGGGTGGACACTGGCCAGAATTTAGAATGGGCTTCCAAGGGAGGTGGTGCTCTCCCCTACATTAGGGGTCTTTAAGAGAAGGCTGGATAGGCATGTGGCTGAGGTCATCTGACCCCAGCACTCTTTCTGCCCAGGGCAGGAGATCAGACTCAATGATCTGTTGAGGCCCCTTCCGACCCTAGCATCTATGAATCTATGATTCTATTGGTCATTTTTAAAACCTGAGTTTATGTATGACCCCTAGTGATTGATACGAGCTCAAATCTTCCAAGTATCCCCTGATGTCCAATTCCAAAATTCCTTGCATTCAAATAATACAGCATAAAAGGGCTAAATAACATCACCCTGAACTGGATGATTCTGAGCCTGGGTAGCAATCAGACACTTGTAGTCATCCTGGAACCTTGCCTGTCCAGTCTTCATCGCTGCTCCCATTTTGCATGGTTAATAAAACTTGGGCGGGGGGAGGGATGTGGAGAAATGGAATGACCTCGTCGCACTGAAACTGGAACTTCTTTACAAGGATTCTATTCACTCGAAAATGGAAAAATGATTTTCCCCTACATGTGACATCACATATTATAACTCAGTGCCACACTAACATCACACAGCATTTGAGTAAAGTGGAAGATGTTGTGTATTCACAAGATGATGGGGCTTCTTCTTCTGTTTTTGAGCTGTTCTAAAATTAACCAGGAGCATGCCACAAGATAGCATTAGACAGCATTAGCTGAGTTTACTCAACACAGCTCTTCACAGCTATTTGAAAGTGAGTGGTAAAATTTCTCATTTTATGTCTTTTTGTGATATGAAATAGTTTAAGAACAGCACAGTGAGGGTTTGATTTTGAAAATCCTTTGGTATGAAACTCTCAATTACTCTACACACAGACAGTCTGTAACATCAAGGCTGATTTTCTCCCCTCCTCCCAAATATCCAATATTGGAACCCAGGTCTCCAAAGATAAAAAGTGTGTACATTAACTCCAGGAAGTGCCACGGACACTTTAAATACACTGCAAAACACTGTTAGGAAAAACATCTCTATGCATGCTCAAGATGGCATTCACCACCTGGAGCAGGTCAATATAAAATCTATATACTTCCTTCCTCTGCTTGAATGCTTTTTTGGAAGACTCAAAACATTTCCTGGAGCCTTGTGTTGGCTCCTCTACTCAGGATTAAATTCACTATCAGCACAAAAAAACAATATAGAAGAGAAAACTTTCAGAGTAACTTCAAAATAACTTTCCCACAGAGGCAAAATTATGAAACAAGATCAAAAAGCTGTTCAGCTGCTTGAAATTTCCTTTCCCTGAACTGATAATCACCTGTGCTCTACAGGCTGGGTGGGTATTGTGTGGTCACCTGTTGCCTATCTAATCTGATAAGAACAAGGAAAGCCATTCCCGAGAAGCATGCACAAGAAAAGATAAATAAAAATAAAAATAAAAATGTATCATTTAATGATTAAAATTGCATTTTTTTTTTACAAGAACTCAGACTGAAATGAGAGGAACCAAATATCAGGAGATAAGGAACCGTTAATGAGCCCTCTGCTTTGGTTTCAATTATGTTCTGAAATTAATTTAATGTACTCTGAGAATACAAGAGGTAATTGCTCCATCTTCGCAAGAGGTTGCAATTTTCTCTAATAAAGTGTCAATATAAATATGGTGTTTTGAGGAGGTGCGGGGGGAGGAAATTAGTGCTGAAAAAAATGGGTCAGATTAAAATAAATAAAATAATGTCATCAAAGAAACTAAGTGGCAAAACTAATAAACAAACTGGATAAATTAATACGGTGTGGCAGTGTGTTGGTAAATTGGGGTTTAATTACAAGCTTGGATTTAAAGTGTGCACTGTGCTAATAATATGCATCCAAGGTGACTAATAGTTAAGTAATTTTCCTTTTCTTTTTTTAATTGCTATGGGGGAAAAAAAGGAGGAGCCTGTATGTGTATTGGCTGGAAATGGAAAGGAATTTGAGACTGATCAAAGTGAAAGCAAATGCATACATACATAAGGCTAATGGTGTTAGTTTATGGGGTGAAAACGTATTAGTGAAACATGAAAGGGCTACTGGAGGCTGGACAAAAGCATAAAGCTTTCTGATGGACTTTCAGTGCTATCAGTGCTAAGGCTGAAAACAATTCCCAGTCTGAACCTAATTTCTATCCCCTTATTTTGAAGGGCAAACTCTTGCCCTAGCCAGTGCTGCTAACATGAGGTAGGATACTGGCAGATGCACTACAAGACTCCTGCCTTCCACAATGGAATTCTACCCACTGTGCCTTAGAAAATTTGCTACTGGCAACATGAGAACCGGTGCTCTGAAACAGCAAAAACAATCCTTATGCAACGAGTTAACATAAAGCTTTTGAACTACATAAATCATTTAGGACATAGAGTTGCAGTGATCTATTCTGGACATCTGTGAAATGGCTAGTTTCACCCAAAAGGTGAAACTAGCACGTTGGCAGACTGCATTCCTGAGCAAACTGAAGAAAGCAGCACGTGAGTAAAGTGGTGATATTCTGGACCTCCTTTACTTGCAAGCTGGTTCCCCTCTGTAGGTAGTCAGTGCTCCACATCACCCCGTTCCTCAGTACAGAATCCCTGAATTGAGTTTATTGAAATGAAAAGGAACAATGGCCCTGAACATTTTTTTCATGATAACATGAGAACTAAACGATATCATAAAAGAATAAGGAAAAATCAACATACTGTGAAGCATCTCAATTTCCCTTGTTTAAATTAATAAAAATACTAGAATTTCGTAATTCTTCCAATTGTTTGAGAAGTGAACTTTCAAAAGCAAACTTCCTCCATTCTTGCTGGAAAAGTAACAATGGAATAGTGAGTTGAACTTCTCAAGTAATCCAAGATATTCAGCTTTCAGCTGGGTGCTTCATAAAGGCACCCAACGTGTTATAATCACCCAGTAACACACTACCTGTCATATCTTACCACTTCATTATTCCCACCTTTACATTGACTGCTCCTGATCATATGTCAGTTCATGAGAGAATACTTCCTATATTTCAATTTAGCTGAATTCTAATCTCAGTTTCACCAATGTAAATCAGGAATAATTTGACAGACTTAACCTGGCATCAAATGTGTATAAATGAACAGCAGCAACTAATAGACCGAAAGGAGCTTTATTTTTTGTCAACTCCAAAACCAAGATATGCTCAATCTATGGTGCAAGTAAAATGTGGAACTTTCCAGCTGTCAATGCTGCAAGCCCAGTGCAGAATCTGAAAGCTTTGCTCTTTCTGCTTCTTGACATCTCTGCTCGTAAAGACACTGCAGTCACATATTAGCTGATAGCTTTGATGATGGTACCCATCAAGACGAGATGGGACCTCACTGATTCTATCTTACCCTCCAAAGCTGATAACATCAATAGAAGTATAATGAATCAATATAAATAGAAGACATATGGGGAATATATACATAGAGCAAGATGACCCAGTCCTAACAGGGTAAATTCCCCTTCCCTCTCCCTGATTACAGTTACAGTACTGCAGTTGTGTAAATAAATCTCCACATTTGCAAGTAGCATATATAGGCCTAACATGTTTAGAAGCATGAGGCCCTGGCTCTCTCACAATGGCATGGCTCTGCTGACTTAAATGGAAATTACAACTTAGCCTCATAATATAGGCATATCTTAAAAGGGATTTCCAAGCAGAGGAAGGGAACATTTTGCTCTTTCCTCAACCTGGGTGCAAACCCTTTTTCTACTGCCAGCTCTAGAAGTGCCATCTGTAGAATATAACAAAGTTGTGTTGTTTCACTGAGAATGTTGATCGATTGATACCCAGGCATCCTAATTAAAACTGAATACTGTACCTTCATATTGGTTGTACTTTGAGCAGGGGTTGGATTAGATGACCTCCTGAGGTCCTTTCCAACCCTACTTTTCTATGATTTTATATACCAAATAAGTTGGCATAAAAGTTACCCCAGAAGTATCTTAATACTTGCACCCTGCTTTATGAGCATTTGCTCAAACTTATACTGTAGAAATTTATCCAGAAAAAGAAGAAAATGTCACATATACAAAAAATGTATTGCACTAGAGACAAAGCAAAAGCAACCCCCCCAAAAGCAAATTATAAAGAAACAAGACATTTGCCTATATGTATAGCAAAAGCAATGTCCATCTAAAGATCTAGAGAGAGACAGAGTGCATCTCCACACCCAGTCCTAGAAATAGGATTTAGAGGTGAAAGAAATAACAAAACAAAACTCCTACAGCTCTTGAAAAATTAAGTTATCAAATTTTACACCCCTGAGAAGAGACCACTCTCCCGCTTCAGTCACATTTGGGACAACATTTTGTGTGTATTCTAGTTTTACCCAGACTTCTCTCATCCATACCTATCATCTTTCTCATCTGAGCCTATCTCTACCAGTAGAAAGCTAAAACAATGTTTCTGAAATGGGCATATAACTCAGGATTTGGGTAAAGTCAGGTGGAGGGAGGGGAGAGTCAAGATGCACAAAATGTTTGAACTCAGATAATAATAACTTAAGATGATGATTTGATGAGGAACGTCTAAAGAGGAAAGCAGTGATATGGTGTGAGAGCATTACAGAGAAGTGGAGCCACATAAGAAAGGAAAAGAGGGAAGAAATGGCTTATTGTCTTTGGGTCACAATGGTGACACAAGCTGTTTCCAGCACCAGGCTCTGGCCAACGCAGTTCTTGCGGTTGTACAGAACTGCCTCTTATCCAAACTACTGTGATCCCGAAACTACTACACTGACTATCTTAACTCCTCCATTCCCATGCCAAAGAATCTGACGACCTGATAACCTTCTCATATTAGGTACCTGTCAACTGATGTTTCATAGCTCCTTGGTGCTATGTCTTTTCCAAACTACTCTTCTATTTTTGTTGCAAATAAATTGCTTTCTTCCCACTTTTGTTTGCAAATTAACCCTTGAGTTGATTATTACATCATCAGTCAAGTTATGAGCAGTTCCATAACCTGAAGAGCAACCCAGACACTGGGACGAAAGGTTCCTCAGAGTTCTACTCTGCAGTGGGGATTCAGGGATGAGAAGTGTTATTCTTAATCATACATTGCCAGTGCATTCTTATCAATTCACCTGCTACCTGACATTTGCTCAAAGCTATTACTGAATCTATTCTGAGCTCATACCCGTGAAAGCAGAAACTCTGGAGCTGGACCCTGTGTTTAAAGTTGGGATTTTTACATGCTCAAATTCCAGCTTTATGATAAATCTTCTTTCACTTATGTACTGCAAATACTTGCAGAGGGAAATAAGTTAACAAGAAGAAGGGGGGGGGGATTCCTGTTCCAACAATGCCTTAAATACTTGCAAAGGCCATAGAAGGTGATTGTGGAAATGGGATTTGGCCTGGCCAGTCCAGACCTGCTTTAAGAAAGGCCCATGGCTTTCAGTGGTCACTGCAATTACGTTGTGTCATCATGGTAGCTTTTACCTTATTGGCATCATACTAATAACCAGGGAGAGAGAAACTCACATACCTTTTGTCGCCAGTCGAACACAGTTGATTTTGGTCTCCTGAAAACATCAAAATATAGGAGAATGTCAGGGTGCTTTGTTAACTGTCCATTTGCAAGACATTAATCTGTTAGTTAAAGTATCATTTTTCTTCCACTTCATCTCAGAAAATACTGCCAACTCTTTCCTTTTCATTAAATACTCAATATTAACACACTTGCTTACAGATGTTTCTCTAGTTGTTAGGGAGTTACAATGACAACACATTCACAGTTTTTCCTCTGCTGCTATGTGACAGAAATTGTCCACATAAGTGGTTGATTAACTAATAGCATTTACCAGTTTAATGACCTAATTTGTAAGAGGCAGAGAAATGCAGAGTCAAAAGTGCATGCAATTGTACATCATTGTTGTGATTCTTGCAAATTAGGTATTTACATACACATATGGCAAACGGGGTTCTACATGTCTGTTTGCATATCCAGTTAGTGTGTGAAACAGCATGCCATATGACCAGTTCTGTCAAATAAGGAATACTTAAATCAGACTACCTTAGTTTATTCATTACAGAGCTGGGAAAAATCCCAAACCTTTTATCTGATCCACCTTAGATTCTGAAAGTTTGGATTAAAACAAGAAGAAAAAAAGAAGAGCTTAAAACTGAGCTACAGTACTGAATTTGGCTTTACTAAAAGCAAAAACTCAGATGCCTTCCCAGCCCCTTTCTGTTATCTTCAGTGTCCTGAATTCCTCATTCTACATTAATTATCTGCACAGATTATGCTTGTACTGCACACGGATGCTATCCAAACCCTAAAATGTCGCCGTGTTTAAAAATGATTTTGTCAGGCTATAATTTGCTGCTGGGCTTTCTTAACATTTATGTCTTTGTAAGATCTTTCACACATCTCAAGTGTAATGAATATGGCATAAATTACAACATATAACAATGTTGCATTAATACAAACATTGTATGTACTGCAAATGACAGTGGAATTGTGCTGCTGAACAACTGACACCAGCAATGATACACACATTTTTAAAGGGTGACTTTGTGCTTACAGAAGAACTGCTTTATGTTGGATAGACTAGCAGTGGCCCTGGCATAGGTGTAGGCAGACTGTATGGAAAGTTTGCTTGGTACCAATATGTATTTTGTACAACAGACAAGAGACGACGATATTCTCTCTATTTGGGAAGCAAAGGGGTAGTTCCCCCATCTCCCTTCCATGCGCACCTTGCTCACGTGGTGTGGGTGGAAGCAGGACATTGACCCCTCCCCATGATTGTCAGTGGGATGATCCAGATAGTATTGTGTGTGTGCTGGAAGCAACTGGGCTTTCTGTAATACATTGGACCAGAGCACTAGAGAGGATCTCGTTTCATCTAGTCCAGTTGCCTGCTTTCAGGTTTCTTATCACAGGCTATCACATCATCCCATCCATGCTTTCTTCCATGAAGGCCTGCAGCACAGTTTATTCTTGTGAATATGAGTCACATTCTACTTGGTTCACTGGACCTTAAAAAAAAAAATGTGTGCAACTCAGCACTGCAGAGCCAATAGAACTGCAGAAGGGAGAGCTGCATGCACTTCTACTTCATGCATCATCAGCTAGAATTGCCAAGTATTGCACCATCTCAGTACCTTTACTGTCAGTGATGATATATGAAGCAGAAAGGACACAGCTTTATTACCAGAGAACAGCCTCAGCATGTTATGCTGAAAGTCACAATAAATGGGAATCTTGTTGCAAACTCTGAACTGAGCAAATGCAATCAATGGAAAGGCATCTACGGACATGACACGCAAAACATCAGGGTAGCATTTTTGCAGGTCAAAATTTGCAAGGCACTTTAACATATAAAATCCCACGTTTGGTCTTGGAAAATCTTCTCCTACTTCCATAGATTCTTGTTAGCTGCAACATGGAACAGAAGGCTGGAGAAATTAGTCAATGTTAATAAAAGTATAGGTGAGAAAACAAAAAGAAAATTCTGTTAATGATGCTGTAACTGATCTCAATTGAGCATGTGCATATTCCTGACACAGGGTAATTTGAGAAGACAGGATACAGTGTGTTCTATTTGCATTTACATCTACTAATTGCTGTATTTAATGCAGACAACTGCAATTATTAAAAGACAGTGCTTTGGCACTGCCGAAAGGAAAGGAAATCAATCACTCCAAGAACAAGACATCTGGACTTCAGAAATGCATTTAAAATACTTCCTTTATGGAAGGAAGTGCAAAAGCCACCAGGGAGAACAATTCACGTAGATGATGGAGTTTATTGGCTAAAATGGAGAACTTGATCTCAATTTCCGATTAGCAGAGAGCCTGGATTTTTCCATTTAAAAATCCCAAATTCTCTGCTATAAAATCTCAAAACCTGTGATTTTCTGTGATTAAAATGAAACAGTACTATAGATACAGGTATCAGTTGAACACAATGTTTTATTGATATATTTACCTTTTTAAAGCAGTTTGGAAGCCTAACAGTGCCTCAATCATTATAACAAAACAAATTCTAAATATCTTTATAATTTGGTATTTGATTTTGGTTTTTTTATCACGGTAAATCAGAGCTCCCCCTATCCCCTTTGCTCACCAGGATGTAGATCAGGCTGTGGTTGTCCCCACCCGCTGCTTTGTGGCACTGAGCAGCCCTGATATGTCAGTGCCCCGCCCCTCACTCCCAAGCCACAGCCCCCCTCCCATCTCTGCCAATGCCCCTCACTCCTGATGCCCAGCCCCCTGGTCCTGCCAGTGCTCCTCGCTCTTGACCCCCAGCTTCCCCAGCTCTGCTAGGGCCTCTCATTCCCAATCCACTATCTGCTGCCCCCAGACCCCAGCTCCACAGAGTGTGAGGAAGGTGGTGGGTGTGTGGGGAAAGGGAGTTGCGGGCTCAGGTGATACACCCCAGGGGCAGGTGCTCCCCCAGATTTATGCAACCACAGTGGGGCATGGGATGCGGGGCTGCAGCCTGGCCAGAGCAGCTCCAGGTAGGAGCCACTTCCGCAGCCCAGTGAGTGGGACCTGGTATGGGAGGAAGTGCTGCGCTGCCACAAGTGCCAAGGTGAAGTGTGGCAGCAGTAGTAGCATAGAGTTGTGCTCCCTGCTGCTACTGGATGGGCAGGGGGCACCTCACCTTAGCTGACCCTGGCAACACAGCACTGCCTCGTGTGCCAGGTCCTACCCACCGGCTGCAGAGGGGGCTCCTGCTCAGAGCTGGTCCAGCCTGGCTGCAGCCCCATATCCCACTGTGGACACAGAAATCTGGAGCGGAGGGGTGCACTTTCACTCCCCTCACCCCCATGCCCTGCCATATCACCTGTGCCCCCTTGCCCACTCCCATGTCACCTGTGTCAACTTCCCCCTCCCCCCACCCCCGTAGTTGTACTTGAAGGGAGCTGTGGGACCTGCTCTCCACCACCCTGACTGGCTGCCATGTACATGTATGGGTGCACATGTGCTTGGGGTGCCCTACTGCTCCCCTGTGCCCTGCTCCCCCAACCCCAAGCAGCCCCTTGCAGGCTGGAACTCAGCCAGCCTACAGAAGGAAACCCAATTTTTTTCTCAATTTTTCTCCTTTAAAGAATACAATCCATGTTTTTCTCCTTCAGCAGAGAAAATCCATGTTTTTCCTCGCAAATGGAAAACCCGGATCCCTGCTGATTAAGGCAAGGCAACAATGTTGTCTTACATTCTATTAATAAGAAATCAGTGTTTTGATGTTTTCTTTGATCATGTTGATGACTTTTCCCCAAAGAAAATTCAGTTTATCAAAGTCTTTCCTCTGTACAGGTAAAAGGGAGAGGGTGTGTGTGTGTGCGGGGGGGGGGGGAGGGGAGGGTTAAAGCTGTCCTTTAAAAACCCTACCATTTTCTGCCTCTATTTGTCTTTCACCAAAACTTTTAGTATAACCATGGAGAAATCACTGTAGTCCCCTGTGTTTCAGTTTAGCCCATACTAGGTGGGACTAATTAATACAGGCAAAGCCCAGTTACCTAAGTAGCTTACAATTCACAATAAAAATGACTACACAGGAAAAAATGTATTTAAAAAAATAATATTTTTTCGAAAGGTGAATCCCCTGAAGTTTGAATATGTTCTGGAGCCACTTAGATAATCAGTTAATTTATTTCATAATCTAACAGACATGTTGTGATGCTTAATTCATATTTTTTAAAATCTTAAACACTCTCAGATAGACTTGTATTTTGTATGTAAAGTACAGTTTGATTATGCTAATTACAAAATGCTACACAGCCAGAAGGTTAAAGTTCCCCCAAATGCCTAAGTCAAGTATAGCAGAGCACCTTTGGCATTTGCCACTTTAACGCCTTTCCGTGGCAGCAGGTGTAGATCAGCTCTGATGAGGTGGTCACATGACCCTGTGAGGGCTCTGTGATTGAAGGAGAGCACTGAGCAGACTCCATTTTAGCTCAGGCCCTTAGGGATGAGCCAACAGTCTGCTGCTGAAAGCCAGAAAGATAGTACCTGCCTGACTGGCTGCTCAGGAACACTTTGGAGGTAAGGGCAGGAGGGTCCTGGTCCTGGTCCTAGTCCTGGGTATGACTGGAAATTGCACCCTGCTTGGGAAGAGTGCCCTGGTGGTACTCCTTGTGGTGAGAGAGTCTCCAAGAAATTCCAGGCCAGTTACCTCCCTGGTGAAAGGCAGGTAGGGGTACCTTAACCCCATCCCCCACCATCTGGTGGGTCACTTAGAGAGCAGATGGGGAGGCAAGCACATCTCTGGACACCTGAGCCCCATGGGCTGAGGGCCTGTAGCCTGCAGAGAGGAGGGCTTGGGACAAGCCAAATGAGAGCGACTCCGGTGGCCCCAGGAAGGGGGCAGAGTGAAGTGGAGAGGGGCTGATGGCTGAGTTCATCCCAATGTGGGGCAGAAAGCTGGTGGCCACACAGAGTAGGGCAGCATGTGTTCTGGCTAGAGTGCATGAGTGAAGAAGCCTGAAGGGCCATGTAGATTAGGGCCCAAGGGGGACCCAAAGAGCTGTGTGGCAGGAAGCCACCTTTGTTTCTCCCCAAAATCTCTGCTCTGTGACAATTGGATTAGGATGGGCCCAGCAGAGGAGACATACCTTTACCCTATCTCTTTAGGTAACCTGAGATGGATACATTCCTGAGGGAGGGGGGAAACCTGCTCCCTTTGCCTGCCTGACTGGTATCGGCTACCTGGGTGAGGGGCTTCTACCTGGTGGGCTAGAGCCTGCCCGGCAACTAGTGATGTATTTCAAATTGGTTGGCCAACGGGTGCTGGCCTCCATTGGACCAGGTGAATGAGGTCACAGGGACTATATAAGTTAAGACTGCCCAGGAGGAGGGGGCAGCAGCCATGTGGGGGACTCAGACTTAGAGAGGAGCTTGACCATCTGAAACTGGCTCTCTCCCCCATAGCTCATGAGCTAGGAATGGCCTGCCTCCAGAGGGAATCTCCAACAGCCTCTGGATAATGCTTGTGAGTAAGCTACTCAACATCTGGTTAGATATCTAGCTGGCAGTAACTTGGATGCGTGATCAAAAGGCTACCTCAGACAGACTTTTTTGCTCTATGGGATTTCTATGATATTGAACCCTATTTTCACCCTACCCCCTGTAATCAATAAAGTTCTCCTTTGTGACTGGTGTAGGAGACTTATTGAGGGGTGGGTCTAAATAATGCTTAAGAGGCCCCTTACCTCTGTGGACTAAGAGGGACTTTCCTTTTTGGCCCCCAACTTGGGAAGTGCCCCAAGTGCTTGTACTGGGTTGAGTACCCATTGGACTATTAGGCCTGTGTTTCCCCGAGGACACAGGGCTGAGAGAGTCCCTTCTCAGGGTGGTGGCAGCTTACGTTACCCCCAGGCTAGCGAGTGTGCTCCAGGAAGGGGGTCAGCTGGATGCGAGACACCCCTAGGGAGACACTTGGAGCCTAGAAGGTGGTCGGGCGCAGTGAGGTGGGTGGCTTAACACAGGAGCGCCCCCTACTGGCTCGCCACAAGCTGCACAGAGTAGGGCAGGATGTGTGAGGCCCAGTGAGGGGCAGCTTGAAAGGGGCCCTGTGAGAAGGGGGGTGGAGTAGAAGAGGCCCTGTGAGAGGGGACAATATGTATGAGGCCTGAGAAAGGCAGAATGTTAGAGGCCCAACAAGGGGCAGAATTTGACCTGGCCTCTAGCCAGAGTTATTACAATCCTGGATGCCACCTGCAAGGCATAGTATAGGGAAGGTACGGAGCTCTGGATGGTGCTCCCCTGGCATTGGGGCAGTTATGGGCATCGTCCTGCTTACTGTATCAAGTTATTACATCAAGTTGTGGCAGGAGAGACCGGGCAGACTGCACTAGACAGGTGGGTGGGCTGATGTGAGACTCGGCCCTGGGGTCGCCAACCCATCACATCAAGGTTTCAGCAGCAGTGTTAATTTGACTGTGTTCATTATGGATATTTTATAATGCGTGCAATAATACACTAAAATACACATATTCACCAGAAACTCAAGATTAGGAAATACTAAAAAACATCTGTGCAACTGCACTGAGCTAATTCTGTTGTGAATTTTCTAGTTTTTATCGTGTTAACTGTGATCACGGATATTAATACCCTTTTTTGCATTCAGCTTCCTTGTCACTGTCCCTGCACCCATTCCCTTTCCTTTCCCTTTCCTTCTTCTTTCAGAAGAAGAAAATTGACCTAACTATTATCTTGTAAATGGTTCCATTTAGGTTTTTAAGTTCACATCTCCCTGAAGTGCCCCTGGATGATGCAGAGGCAAGCTCTGCTCTCATCTGCTGCTAATGTTTGGACAGGGACAGTTTTCTGCAGAAAGGGGTTATCAGGGCAGCAGGACATATGTTTAGTCTGACAACTGCATCTTCACAACAGAAAAGGGCAAACTGATGATTTTTTTTTATCCCTTTTAAAATAACAGCTTAAGAATGTACAGACTGCAGACATAAAAATAGGGGCACACCTTCAACCAGCATCTTTTTATATCCACATATTTTCCTTCTTCTAATATTAGAGCTATTCTGCTCTGCTTCAGTACATATTTCTACCATTTCTCTCAGAGAGAATAAATTGTTGTCAGCTCCTGAGCCTATTAAATAGGCAGAGCTTTATTAGATTGTTACAATTCTAATAAATAGTAATTGAGCATCCTCAGAAATAACTTACCCTCTCCACCTACTTTCTTTACAAATTTGGGCCCCAATCTTGGAGAGCTTTACCCACATGCTTAATTATAACATGAAAACTGAATCAGTTATTTGTATAAATTCATTTTATGCCCTGCTCTTGCAAATACTTGTACAACAAGGACTATAAATGAAATCAAATCTCTGCTTCCCTTTTTTTCATATCACTCTTTTCTTATTCCCTTTAATAAAATAAAGTTACAAATACTTCATTTATTCATGAATGTGTATTTGCTGCCACCTCTCTCATACCTTGTGTACAGTTTAAAAGGTTTTGCCTAACCTAACAAAAAGCTCCTTATACGGAGAGCCACTGAAGAAACATTCAGCCCCAAATAGTCAAGAAAGTTATCTACGTATGAAAACAAGGACTCATTATAGTTGCAAAGCAGTCTCTACAAATACTGCACTGGTGTTCAGGGCACAACATAAGAACTGTGCAAAAGGATTGCACAAAGTACATGTTATTGAACAGAATCTTGTATTGAAAGTGCCACAGACACACACTAGTGCAGGGCCACATCAGTTCTGATTCACATATTGCAAGTTGAGCAAGCCCTTTTATATAGTAACTAATCAAATGCCCATCAGGAATGATGGGGGAGGAGAGGAGGGGACAGGATGGAGCACTGCCACCTGCCACCATCTCCCAGGAGTGGAGGGGGCAAAGCTTGGTCCACTATCTCCTCCAGCACCCAACACCACCATCACCTCCAGGGGGCAAGGCCAGCAGGGTGGTGGGTGGCCTCACCCCCTTGCTCTATCTGCTCTGTTGCCACTGCCTCTAGGGAGCAGGGCTGGAGGGTGTGTGTGGAGGGAAATGAGGCGAGCAGGGTGGTAGGTGGCTCCCACTCCATCCGCTCTGTCACCGCCAAATCCAGGGAGCTGGGGGGGGTGGCGGTGAGGCTAGCAGTGCTGGCCTTGCCCCCCTGCTCTGGCCCCTCCATTCCTGCCATCATGGCAGTGCACCATTGCTGCCACAGCCTCCTGTCCAAAATGCTCTTGGAGCACTCTGATTAGTTGCTTCAGTAATCAATCAGAGTGCTCCAAGAGCGTTATGGACAGACAGACAGATGGCCTGAGCCCTTTATTATATTAGAATATCCCACATGAAATTATTTATTTGTTTGTAGAGCTCTTTAAGGGTGAAATGCAACCCTGAGCAAAAGAACTATGTCAGGCCTAGATGCCATTTATACTCTCAAAATAATGCAAAAGCAGGATTTAAGTGTTCCATTGACTTTTTGTCATCTCAATGGGAGTGAATGTCACCTTAAGTGCTGGCATAGCTGCTTCTGCCCCTAAAATCTTCCAGGAGTAGAGGAACATGTTTTAGTGTGATTAGACTCTGTTAGTGTGTAGCAATCCAGCCTGAGATCTTCTTGAGATAATGAACTGCATGAGCATACCTGCAGAAAAAGTTATTGGACCTGAGGAGCAGGGAGAAATCAATGAGATTCTGTAGAGCCCATCATTCCTTCAAAAATTGTATTTTCACTATCTGAGAAGGTGACACTCTTCATACTTATGACCTGAGAAAAGATCATTCACTTGGTGAACCACCAGCATGTATTATATGATCTAGTAACAGTGCCTGTCTCCCATACTGTGTCAGATTGAATTATGAAGCCTCTCCATCATTCACCTATTCAAAGAAAAAATAGTCTAGTGGCCAAAATATTGAATCTACAGCTTTAATTAAGATTTCATTTTAGTTTTAAGAAGTGAAGCATAGTGATTGCATGCAGTAACCCTGAAAATCCTTAGTGCCATACTGGATACCACTTAGTTTGGCCTGATTGTGACCATGAAATTCCCCACCTGTGCATGGAAAAGATGGCTCAGAAGCCAATGATGTCTGGCAAAGCACTTTTGACCGGTTTTGCCATGGCCAACACCAATGGTAACCATTGGGAGATGGAAGGGAGTAACACTAGCATGATAATTCTGGCTTGTCCTCACCTCACCTTCTGAGAAGAGAAAAGTCATTAGGCCCTGCATGTTCCAATGGGTTGAGAATTGATGTAAGGTAAAGGATAGCTTCTAGAGACAAAATCACTCATGCTGCATGGACATAACCGCCCCCGCCCAAAAGCATCTATGGCAGCATGGCAAAAACATATAGCACATATCAACTAACTACCTGAATGACAAAGATATCAAACATCAGAAGAAAACCCTGATCTTCAGATGAAGACTCTAACAGAGTCAGAGAAGCCATTCCACTTGATCTAATCCCCCTTTTTTTTTTTATTGCCCACAGTCTCTTGTGTGTCAAATGTACGTAACCATTTCCATTAGATAAATAGGACCTAGATGTGCCTCTTGCCCTCGGTCTCAGACAAGTGCTAATCTTGATTTGGGATTCTGGTTGTTTTTTTTTTCTCTCTTTACTTTTTAAACTCTGACATATTTCAGTTCAGCATCTGGCTTTTGACAATGCCTTGGAGAGAAATTCACACAATTTGGAAGCAGGTGTTTTGTACAACAAAGCTGAAGACTATTCTGTTTCACAAGTGTTCTATTTAGACACTCGTCTGGCAGCAACACCACACAGACCATCCTCATGAGACGGTCCAGAAAAAAAGAATTCAATGTACAACAGCTATCTTATTCAAACTCACAAAACAAAACAAATATAGCACTGCACAAGAAAAGCCAGGGAAGCTCATGATCTGATTTTGGAGTAATTTTACTACACTTGTTTTGCATCCAGCTGTTAATTATGTTCTTTTCAATGTAATAATCATGGCTAATGGTTACCAAGCAGATAAGAACATGGAAGGAGCAAAGCCCACAATATGGAGTGAAGCTGAAACAAAGTAAATATCCTATGCTACTGTCACCCTCCTCCTAATCAAGCTGCTTTTTGACTGTTACAGACAGTTTCTTCAAGTTAAACTCCCATTGGAGCCCCTTACTTTCCAGAAGAGATGATGTTGTTCAGTGCTCAAATGAGGTTCCTCATTCAAGGTTCTGGGTGTGGAAAGAAATGTCATCATTTCAAAACTATTAGTGATTGAGACTATAGAACACCTTAGTTTGAGACAAGAGGCAAATACTGCATTGAACAGTTCTATACATATAAGTGATGTACAACTAAATTTTAGCCCTGCCTTAACTGGGATCATTTGCAGGCTCCATAAGGATCACGCTTACACGCATTTATGGAACTCTGAAAGTATTCAGAAATCTAAAAGGCAAATTATGCCTGCAAACAACTCTGGACACAAAAAATTACAGAATATTTTGTCCTAAAGTAAAGAGGAATATGGAGTATTCCCTGAAAGATCTAAATCCTGCTTGTAGAATTGCGCACAACACAGGACATTATTACACTTGATGTATGCTCAAGGGACACTATTTTCTACATCAGTGGTTCTAAACCTAATTAGATTCAAGATGCCCCTCAGAAAATGCCAACTTTTAGCTTTCTCTTGGTTTCTTATCTATGATACTCAGCGAAGAACACACAAAGACCACAATGGGCCATAATGTTTATGATACTACTAGTGAACTGTCCATCAAGAAAGACAGGACAGGGGGGCCGGTGGGGAAGGAAGCTTGCTAACCCTAACTGTAACTGCCTCCCCTCCCCGTGCTGCCGCTGCCTCCCAGGAACAGGGCGGAGGGAGGGGGTGAGCTTGCCTTGCCATCCCCTCCATCCCCCCTCATGGGCCACCACCTCCAAGAAGCAGGGCAGGGGTGTGGGGAGGGTGAGGCCAGCGGTGCTGGCCTTGCACCCCCTGCTCCATCATGACACCAGTCTGCCTCACTGCCGCTGCCTCCTCCTATCTGTAATGGTCTTGGAGCACTCTGGTTGTTTCAATAACCAGAGTGCTCCAAGAGTGTTACAGACAGACAGAGAGATGGCCTAAGCCCTTTATTATATTAGAATGGATAACTCTTGGGGTTTACCCTATGAATCATGCATAAGGGCTTGCACACCTAACTGTACTAATATTATACGGCACCCTGAGGCAGGAGGATCAAGGAGGGTGCAGTTGAGGTGGAGGTAGATTCCTGCTCCACCCAAACTTTGAAACCAACTGCCTGGGAGAAGTGGTAGCCTTTCTGTTCAGGCAAAACTGAGGAAGTCAATTGACTTAATGTGACTAATTATAATCTATCTGATTTCTGCTAAACTCTACTCCACATGTGTTAACGACCTCCTCTCTCCTTTTCAGACTAAGTACAAACATTTGTGAGGTTAAGTCGAGTCAAAAATGTCCACCTGATTTAAACTTAGCGCATGCCAACCTTACACTTTCAGACCCAGTCTCAGTGACCAGCAATCAGTCTAAACCTGTAACAGAACAGAAGTTCCATGCACACAAATGAGTTTAAAAATTGCAGAACCCAGTTTAAGATAAACCTGCATCTATGTAGTATCAGACTTATTCAATTTAGGTCAAACTGATGCATGGAACTTCTGTCCACATCTCCTGCACATCCCTGGGGCTGGGAAAACCTGCCCATCGGCCCTAGCCAATGGCCTTAGACTTCTTTTCATTCTCTTGTTCTCCTACACTGTTCTATCTTTTGCACCCCCTGGCCCCTTCCTCCCCTTTCAACCAGTGCTCAACATCAATCCCACAAGCCAGTCTGGGTGCAGCAACTTTTATCAGTGTTCACTGCTGCCAGAGATGAGCAAATAATTCCTGGGGAGGGGTGGGAGGGATGGGGGTGTAATTTTGCTGGGGGGAACCTCTCTACATCCCAGCCCCAGGTCATGCATGGTCCCCCCCACCCCACCTTTGGGTCACACCTGCTACCCCTACCCAATGTATGGGTCATGACTGCCCCCTCACACCGTCCATTGGTTGTGCCTCCAGCTGAAGTATTGGAGGCACTGTCAAGACAGATTTCATTTTTAAAATCTGAATAAGAGATGTACATGTAACTATGATGACTACAAAACTAAATGTAAACATATCTTTTTTTGCCTACTTTGTTTTTTAAACTTCACATATAAACTAAGACATTATTGCACATTCCAAAATAGATATATTTATTTTTGCTTCGCTCTTAAAGTAAATAATGTAGCACTAGACTCTTTAGCATATTAGCAAAGCTTCTAGTTTCTCTTTAACTGGAGAAACATAGTTGTTGTGTTATATATGATGATGTGCTACACATCTGCACACCCCCTTTTCAAAATCCTAGATCTGCCCATGCACCAAAGTACCCTGAGAGGGATCAGACAGCACCCTGGTTGAGCATCCCTGTTTTACACGTACCACCTAAAGTGTACCTTAAAATCACACTGGCACCTGCTGTGTCAATGAAACACATGAATGCAAAAGTAACTGTGTGCTTAAAGAGAAATCTGGAACAAAATTTCCTGTTTTGGATAGAAATATATTGGATAGAAATATATTTTGTGCACCCAGTTGGATCCTGCACGTAGTTATATATTTTGAGTATTTGGACCTAAAATTTGGTTGTATATTTTGAGTATTTGGACCTAAAATGTCCTTATTGATCAAGAGAACAAATCAAACTTGGAACCCAAATATTTTTGTCTTTAACTCAAAGTTATGGACTAATCCCCTTGGTCATATTCAAGGATACTATGCAATCAGGTTCAGCCCTTCATGTCTTGCACTGAATTGCATTTAACAGATTTATGCAGTGAAATATTCTAGCAACAGAACTCCAGAAAGAAGACAAGCCACACACTGCTGCCTTTATCCAGCATGCCAAATGAAGCCTACATTTCCATTCATATTACCCATTTATGATGGCATATTATATTATACTTGAGCAAATAAACCTTTTCTTCCCAATAGACATATTCACAAGCACTTTACAATCATATAAAGGATAACTAACTGGACAAAGACAAGCACATATATGTGTCTATATCACAATTTTCTTCTAAAGAACGTCTAAAATTATATTACATGAAGGATGCTGGAAGGAGACAATGTAGACTAGTATGGAAACTTACATGAGGAAACAACCTAGCATTAAAGAGCTTTGCTGGCTTTTAAGTTACACAGAAGAAACCACACAGGAGACTGGTGATAAATGATGGCAGTAAAACCTTTAGTAACATTATGAATGCTCAGTAGCATTGCTACTCTGTTAAGTCAAACCCAATGCTGCATTGATTGAAGTGTTGCCAGAAAATCAAGGGAAATGATTATTTCCCTCTATTCAGCACTGGTGAGGCCCCCACTACCGAAAGGATGGAGGCCCCCACTACCGAAAGGATGAGGACATATTGGAGAAAGTTCAGTGGAGGGCAACGGAAATGGTTAGGGAGCTGGGGCACATAAATTATGAGGAGAGGCTGAGGGACCTGGGCTTATTTAGAGTGAAGAATAGAAGACTGAGAGGGGATTTCATAGCAGCCTTCAACTACCTAAAGGGTGGTTCCAAAGAGAATGGAATTAAATTGTTCTCAGTGGTGAAAGAACGAGGAGCAATGGTCTCAACCTGCAGCAGGGGAAGTTTAGGCTAGATATTGGGGAAAAAAAATTATTACTAGGAGGGTAGTAAAACACGGGAACGGGTATCCAGAAAGGCTGTGGACTCTCCATGCTTGGAGGTTTTAAGACCTGGCTAGACAAAGCCTTGGCTGGGATGATCTAGTTAGGGATGGTCCTGCTTTGAGTAGGCGGTTGGACTAGATGACCTGAGGTCTCTTCAGTAACAAGTGGGCATCCCAGGGCTTGTCCGAACATAGGACCACCCACTTGTGTTTGAGCAAACCACCTACCTACCTTTCCTGCCATGCCTTGATGATAATGATTGATAGATCTTAAAAACACAGGAAGCTGCCTATTTACTTGCCCTGGTGCCAAGGGCTGATACACATGGCTCTGACCACCCCTGCACCATGTTCCATGCCTCACAGATGACATCTGTGGCTTCACACCCAGCCTTGGTCTGTTTGGCCTAGCATCTGGCCTACTTGTCTGGCCTAAACGCCAACCACTCAATCACTTGGGCTCCCAGACCTTTACTGTTCCTTAGGCTTCCAGCCTGGTTCCATTCATGGCTCCCAGCACCCTATAATTTAGGGCTCCAAGTCCCTATCCCAGTAATCTTGGGCTCCCAGCCCCACTTTGGGCTCCAAGCCTCCCCCACCACACAGGGTTCTCAGTATCCTCAAGCATATCCCTTGCTGTACACTGGGCTTCACTAATCCCTAATCCTTTCACCTCAGAAGCTTCTTGTATAGGTCCCTAAAGGCTCAGGGCCCTACCCCCCTGGAGCCTTACTCCTGGCTCCTGTTTGCAGCCTCAGAGCTCACAGTGAGTCTGAGTGCTGCACCAGGTTCTTTCCTGACCTGGCACCCTGCCTCAGAACTCACCATGAGTCTGGGCTCGTGCTTTGTCCTTCACAGTGTGCTCCCATAGCCTTTCCCATCCATGGGGTCACCCACAAAGCAGCAGGTGCTTTGTAACCCCATACTTGCCCTTCATTGGGGAGGCTGCAGGTGTAGCATTTCCTGGAAGCTTCCCTGTCACAAGCAGCTCCACTACACCATCCAACCTCATCAGGGTATAGTTTTACGCTATGCCCCAGGACCAGGAGCCTCCAGCCATCCCCATAACTCCTGCCCTTACCTCTAAGGTGTCACAAGCAGCAGCTCCACCTGGGTTGTTGTTCTCCTGGCTGCTAGCAGCAAACTGGTGCCGGCTTTGCTGTTCAGAGCCCCTGTTCTTACAGGGCATGCTGGGCCCTGTTCCCAATCAAGCAATTATGCCCAATTGGGTTTGCAGTCAGCTGCAGGCTGCCTTGCTGCTTCTCAGGCCCCTGCAAGTAACAGAGCACATCCTGTGCTCTGTTACATCTTCCAATCCTAATTTTCTGTGATTTCTGTGATTCCTGTGTGGGTAGGCATGTCTTTTGTGTGTGAAGGGGCTGACACTGTGTGGGTCACCTGAAATGGAACGACTTAGTCAGCTCACCTTTGAGCACAAATCTGTGGGAAAACAAAACTAAATTGACATTTTAGAGACAATGTATTTATTAATATAAAAAGAGATGGGGTTGAGTGCTGGGAAATGTGCTAAAACACACACTAAGCAGTATAAGTAGGAAAAACAGAAATGCCATCTAGCTTCTATTTTGTTCCTCTGATAATAGTAATATTTCATCACGGCAGGTGTAGACCTTGCTAACAAGAACAGTCAGAACAGACTCTTTATCCACGTGGTCTCCATTTCAAACCAATGTCTCACATTAAAATCTTAACATTTCTGGAGATAATCTGGGATTTTTCAAAATAGCTCAAAATTGCTAGACACTCAACTCTCACTGAAAGCCAGCATTACTTCAATATTGCTTCAAAAGAAATTCTCAAACATAAGTGTTAAATTAAAATATGGCCCAATATAAGATTAGTGGTTATCCTACTTAATAGTTTCTTGTAGCTCTTATGTTCCATAATCTAATTTGCAGACATGGCAAATGTTTGTAAGTGGAGATAACTGGGGAGTACTATCACTATCCCCTTTCTAGACCCTTCTCTAGAGTTTAAAAAGAATGCACCACTGGAAGGATCAATCATACTGCAGCAAAATATCACCAGCAAATTTTTGTTGTTTGGCAAAATATATCTCCAGTGACGAGGTTGTTTTGAGGTTCTCAGTGCAACAAAGAGCCAGAGGCTGAGCATGGAACAGTAGTGACATGTTTAATTTTCTTTAACTTTTCTGGGGGGAACAATGTGTATTTGTAGGAGGTAGAGGGATGGAAGTTGGCCATTTACTCCAAGCCCGCCTCAATTCTTTCTGTACTTACTCCATTTGCTTTGCTAAGAGCCTGGAAGTAGATGCTGTAGCTTTTCAGTGGCGAGAGTGGAGCATTCCAATATCCATTGTAGGTTTTGTTGTCACCCACTGTGAAGGGTTGAGTGACTGGCAGGTTGATGGGTTTCAGCTCAGCTGCAAAGTAATGGGGTGAGTCAAGGCTGGAAGCATTCTTGTAGCTCACTGGGATAGAGAAGCACTCAATGATGTCTGCAGCCCTCCGTGCTTTCTGCAGCCTCTCTTCTTTGACAACAAGCTGATAGACACTGGAAAAAGAGGAGAGAGGAAGGGAGATAATGAAAGGCACAATTAGAATTGCACCAATTCCAGCAGAAAAGGACAAAACAAAGCTGATGCTGAATTTAGAATATTTCATATGGAAAAAACGCCTCCAGTGGAGCCGCCACATTGTATGCAGTTGCTAGTTCTTTGCTGTAGTAACAGCTAAACATCACAGGTGCTTTGAGGGCAAGACTTGGATAATTTACTTCATAAATTTAGCAGTTATTCCAGACATACTCTGATGAAACTGAGAAGAGATACCAGTTTTACCTCCAATATTTGTAGAACACCTTGGGTTTTCAAAGGTTGAAAACTGTCACAGAAATGTGCTTTTTTGTCCTAATTAAATGTTACATTTATACAGTGAAATGCATTTGAACAATTAATTTCAGTAACTATAGACATGGACAACAAGAAGGCAAAGAGAGAAATGTGTTAGGAGAAGTCACAATATAAAACTGTATGTAGGCCAAATGGGATTATGGTTAGAAATATGTGAATTTGTTGGCAAATAGTTATTCAATTATTCAATAATTATAATTATTCAACAGAAATTAACACCTATGTCTACTGATTGTTTGAAAATTTAGATCAAAATGGACAAATATTTCCTGCTTTGCCAATTTCTGGCCCAAAGAATATTTAGTAATTTCATTCAAAGGAGAGAGAGACCTATTCTGAATTGCTCTGTAAGGTACTTTTTCTGGGAAGTAAAGGATTCTGGTTCAAACCCTTGTTTCAAATCATGAAACCAGGGAATCTGAGAGCTCCCACTCTCTGGAAGACTGTCTTAGCTAGTCAAGTATATGAGGGGGAGAGGGAAACAGCAACAGCAGAATCATAGATTTGCAAATGTTGCTGGTTTCCAAATTTTCTTTGCTTAAATGTATTTATTTATTTATATATCACCCTTCTCAATAAAGGCTCAGGGCAGCTTACAGAAGACAACACAATAACATAGAACAAGTGAATTAGAGAACAAAACTGGAAAAACTATTTATAAATGCCAACAGAGAATTAAAATAAATTATATAGCAAAACCCTGATAAACAAGACCTGAGCTTAGGTTTCTTTGCCTGCTAGATGTTTATCAAAATAGAAAGGGCTTACAGCACTTCTGGAAGATGTGGCTTAGGCTGTGGTGGGCCTCAAGGAGGTGGTTGTTCCAGAGCTGACAGTTGACTACTGAAAAGAACTTTTCATGTGTTTTTGCCAAGTAAACTTGGTGAATTAATCATACTTTACAGGAGATTTCTCTCAGCTGACCTTTAGGATTGCAGTAGGACATAAAAGAGAAGGGGGTCACTTAGGTACATAGGGCCTAAGCCATTAAGGGCCATATAAGTCAAAACCCACATCTTAGGTTTTGCCCAGAAAGCTTTTGGGAGCTAGTGCAGACTCTGATGCACCAGAGTCATATGCTCCTGGTGACCCACCCGTGTCAAAGAGCAGGCTACTGTGTTCTTTACCAGCTGCATCTTCTGAACAATCATCAGAAGCATGCAGCCCATAATAGTAGCCTAGCCTCCAGGTTACAAAGGCATAAATGATGGTAGCCAGATCTGAATCTGAAAGAATGGGTCACAGCCTTTCAACCAGATGGAGTTAGTGAAAAGCCACTGCCACCACCTGGAAATCCAGGTGCAGCAGAGGATCCAGCAGCAACTCAAGAATGGAAACCGGAATGGAAAGGGGAAGCTGTGGGAGAAAATAGAGACTGCAGCGCTCAAGTCAGATGAGAAATTTAGAGCTGGGCATCAGCAACGTGCTGATGGCACTTCACTTCATATCTCCACGGAGATAGTGCTAGAAAAAAATACTAGAAACAAAAATGTATCATTAAATACAAAATAAACTTTCTGATTAATTCAAGGTTTAAAGAAATGGTGTAAAGTTGACCCAAAACAATTTTTTCCCCAATTATGGTTCTCTTCCACCACTGAAAAATAAGGTAATGGTTTTCATGGGCAAGAGGATCAATACTAGATATTGGAGAGAAACATCCTTTATGATACTGGGTATGGATAATAGGGGTGTGTGAAGCGGGCCCTATTCGATTCAGATTCAGCCCGAATCAGAGACAGTGATTCGATTGGTTGATTTGATTCGGCTGAATCTGAAGATTCAATGCTGATTCGAGGAATCAGCGATTTGGACATGGATACAGCCTTAAAAGTTTTTTCTACATACCTGGAGGTAGCAAGTGCGGCTTATGATTGCTGAGATGCTAGGGCACATGGAGCATCCCACACGAGTGTCGGGGGGGCCCTCCACGTGCTCAGTGGTGAACCCAGAAGTGGACCGGAAGTAATACCGGTCCACTACCATGATTGCCGGGATGTGCGCTGGGCCCCCCCGCTTGGCAATTGGCCGAAGGTGGAACCTGGATGCACCTCCTGACCCAGAAGGCACCCGCTGCCAAGCTGGGGGGTGTGAGGGCCCCCCACAGCGCACTCCCCGATGGACCTGGAAGTGGACCAGAAGTGCTTCTGGTCCACTTCCGGGTCTGCTGACGAGCGTGCTGGGCGCTAGCCCCCCACACTCCTGTGGGGCGCTCCATGTGCCCCACCATTACAGCACTCATGAGCCCCTGCTACTTAGAGGTATGTAGAAAAAACATTTAAAGATGTCTCTATGTCCATATATCCAAACCTTTCTGAATCTCTCCAAATCAATTTGGAGGGTTCCAATTTGATATGGAGAGATTAAAGGATCACCTGATTCAATTCAGATTCAGAGATTCAAATACTGAATCAGGTCAAATCTCCACCAAATTGAATGAGGGACTGAAGCTGCACGCAGCCCTAATGGATAAACATTTTAGGTGATTTACAAGAGGAGGGAAAGCTGCTACTTGGGAGCATGCAACAGCCATTACATTTGCCTGATTCTGTAGTGATACAAGTTAGTCAACATGCCCAACCTTTGACCCTGAAGAAAGCAGGGTTTTATGAACATGCAACAACTGCGTGGCATGAGCTTGCATCAATACCCTTTGATACTGATACCATTGTTACATCTATCTAAACTGTGTGTGAACCCAAATGGGTATATAAATAATGCAGATATGCAAATACACCTTTACTTTTTCTGCTGTGTTCTTTGGGATTCTGTCCTGGAGCAGAAGTACTGAGAAATAGTGCTCCCATATCCATTCTCGATGAAAAAAACATCTTCCTAATGTCCAATAGAAAAAATTGGTTTCCTAGCAAAGCATGTGGCTTTATAGCCTTAGTCGAACAAAACTGTTGGAAAACAGCAGCTCTTGATATTCTTTCTAGCAATATAAACCTCTAATTCCTTTGTGAATCCTGCTAAGATCTTGGCCTCAGTCTTACCTAGTTCCTGATATTTCTAGCCTAGATTTACAAACCTGAGAAGGCTGCATAGCATCCAAATGCACTATCCTTTGTTTTCACAGAGAGTTAACAAAGCTCTTAAGTTCAACACTGCTACAACTGAGGCAGACACACTGACTGCTTAACATTACTCACCCATTTGACAAAGAAAGATACTACTGCAGTCATTTCACTTTTTGTCAGAGTATTCATACATGCTGCCCTCACCTGTCTATGTGAGGCTGGTTCTTTGTCTAGTTAGACAGGAGAGATCGATGCAAAGATTGGAAACAGCCAGCAGCACATCATTCTACCTGCTTTCAGAAGCTCATTGTTGCAGAAAAATTGGTTGGAAAAATTTCTAGCACAGCAATGTCTCATCAACATTTCTATATGAAACAAAAGAACAGCAGCTAAAACAAGCCAGTGAGGTAGCAAAACAAATCCATGCCTTTTGATTATTTACCATCTTATTTTTAGAGGTAGCTTGGCGTATTGTCATCTAAAAGAAAGTTGGGCAGGTAAGCATTTGACAAGCTATCATGAAAGAGAACAGCTTCCAAATTATAGACATAATACTGGATGATCAAGAAATATGAATCACTTTAGATTTTTATACAACTGTAAATGGCCCTTCTACAAAGTGTCACAGAACACTCCCCATGCCAGTGCACAGGAGCATGCCAAGAATACAGCAAATCTGGTATGTTCTTTGGCCTGTGGATGCGCCCCTGCCCTTACAAGTTCTTTCCCTCTGAGCTAGTTCCAGGCCAGAAGGACCCAGAAATCCTGGCCTTCTGCATAATTCAGACCTCATTTCTCATCTAGTAATTCCTCCATCAGCAGTAGTTCATCCTCAGTTTTAATACACAGAGATTTCACTACAGATAACTAACATAAAAGAGGAAAAGTAAGAGAAAAACAGTAACTTCAACACTTATAGCAAAAGATCAGTTCACTAGTTTGTAACCAGACGTTAGAGGCAGAGTACAATTGAAGGTTAGGGCTGTACGAAGCTCTGGTCCGCGATTTGATTCAGCGAAGATTTGGCCTGATTCAGTGGCTGAATCTCCAAATCTGAATCAAATCAGAGAGCCCTTTAATCTGTCTGAATCAAATCGGAACTCTCCTAATTGATTCAGAGAGATTCGGAAAGATTTGGTGATCTGGATATAGACACAGATTGAAATGTTTTTTCCACATACCTCAAGGTACCAGGAGGCTTATGAATGCTGCAGTGCTGAGGCAGATGGAGCATCCCACAGGAGCATGGGGGACTCCCCAGCTCACTCAGCAGCAGACCTGGAAGTGGACTAGAAGCACTTCTGGTCCACTTTTGGATTTGCTGTGTTGTGCGGGGGGGAGAGGGGCTGCAACCCCCAGGCTCAGCTACTGGTGCCTCCTGGGTCTGGGGTATCCCCCAGTGTCCCCCTGTGGTTGATTGCTGAGCTGGGGAGGCATGGGGGGGGCATGGCGTGCTCCCCGGTAGACCCGTAAGTGGACCGAAAGTACTTCAACTGCCTGGCATTTTGGGGGTGGGGGGAAGAGGTTGACTACCCTGCTGTGTAGCTGCAAGTCTTTTATTAGAAAAGGAAGGTAATACTGGACTCCTTGATAAATTTTGCAGGTTTTATATAGATAAAACCACATTACTTTACTTTAATAGAAGCTATTTAAAGTTTTTGACAGCTTCATTCTAAATCACTGATAAAAGCACCAGCCATAATGGTCACCACAGTGTAAGCGCTGTGTGCAGGGGAAGAAAATGTGCTCTTATCATCATTGACAAGGTAATCTTTTAAATGATAAGTTCTCCATTCAGTGTGCAGGCATGAGAGTAGATGATAATCATTCCAAATCACAGCCCTGTTTCCCCACTACTGTGAGATCTCTGGGCTCTGTCATGCTTCCTCTCCTATTCTCACTGTTCTTGCTTTCTTTTCTATGGCTTGCAGAACAGATGAAAAAACAAGCTGAAATAGGCAAAAATATAGTTATACACTTGGACTTGAGTCAGGTTTTAAAGATTTCTGATAGGCATAAGGGTACAAGGTAAAACGTATATCCTATTTCTCCCAAGTATTGGTCCTAAGCTCTTTAGTGACCTGACTGGTAATACTTCCCTAAAAAGTGAAAGACTTTATAACACATCTAATAATTATATGCTGTTTTCAGGGAGCTACACCTTCCTGATCCTACACTCATACTCTTATCAAAGCAGTGTTTCCACAGCCAGTGCTCCCTCCCAATGCAGATTGTTATTTACAAGTCTTTACACAGAATATATTGATATCAATCAAATATAAATATACTATATGTATCTTTACCTATTAATATGTGCACACATTAAACATAGTATATCAACACAGTATGTACTATTATTTCCAAATTTTCCTCTGGAAGAAAGGTGAACAGTAAGGACAGCTTATCCTACAGTTTGTAAAGTTAGTGGGAGACTCCTTTTGAGCAAGAACTACTAGACTGATACAAAATAGGCTAGAGATCGTGGAGCCTTTCATTTCTAGCTCAAGTGTGGTCTAAGTTACTAGTACACAATCATCATTTTCAGCAAGATAATTGTTTTGGAGGCTCTGAAAAAGATGAGGAGAATATCAATCAATTCACTGGAGAGAAGTATCAATGTCTCAGCAATATCCTACATTTCAACAGAACTATAAATGGGCAGCAATGCCCTTGTTTGTAGTCATCTTAATTAAAAATTGAGGACAAGATGAGTAATGGTACTGAAAGATACTTAACTCCATCAATGCAGATCACTCTGTGTCAGATCTGACACACATTGGATAGGAACAGCCAACCTGGTGAGTGTGCACTGCATTGATATTTATTACATCCATTCATTGATTTCACAAGTACAGAACTTTTAGGAATGCTCTAAGGAATGAAAGACTCATCAGGCTACTATAGTTCATGCAACACTAAGATAAAGCATGAAATACACAGGCAGTTGCATACATGTTATTCAGAAGGGTCAACAAATAACACAACCTGTCCTTTTGTTTGAGGTACACAGATTTTATTAACATATTCTCAGGACTACTGAGTTTTGTGGTATACTTAGAATATTGGCTGACAGATATCATCTGCAGTCTCAAAGATATTCACAACACCATACTGCTAATTTCATATAGCAGAGCACAATAGCAATCTCTCGGAGACAGGCATGAAACGCAGACCTTCAGGTACTGGGCTTGATCTCCATCTTACTTTCATACTTTTAAACATTTTCCCCTCTTGCTAGTTAAACATATTGACCCCGATTCTAAACACTGCGCCTACCTACATCAGTCAAATTTTATGCAAACTCTATTGTAAGCTGGCAGAGAAGTCAGGCAATAGTTATTTATGTATTAGTTAATGAAAACTTCATTGTGAATGTCTGGTTTTGCATTTAACTCCTGGCCACATTCAATCTGGTTGACTTCTTTATTTATTTACATACAAGTGTTCATGAAGGTTCTTCATCCCAAACTGACACCATGGGCTTAACTTTCAGACTATTGGGGAGTGTTGACATGATATCCAAAACTCCCATTTAAAAATTAAGATGGACTTGTAGACATGAATAGGACTACTTTGTGGTTTAGTTTAGAGGTTGTCAACCAGGGGTATGTGTGCTCCCGGGTGTACTTGAGAAGGCCATAGGGGGTATGCCCAGGCAGGTTAGGATGGAGTGATGCCCCACCACGCCATGTCACTGCCTCCCAGGAGTGGAGCCTGGGGGGTGGGGGAAGCTCACATGCAGTGGCTGCCTCTGCCACCCATTACCCCATGCTGCTGCTGCTCCGCATGTGGCCGCTGCCAACCCTGCACCCCTCTGCTCCACATCTGGCTATGCGCTCCCCACCCCGCCTGCTCTGCATCTGGGCACCAGGGGTACACTCACAGGCAATATGTGGTGGGGGCATGTGCCCCCCGAGATTGGCCCTCACTGGCCAGGCAGTGGGGTGTACCAGCTGGTGCCCTCCCTGAGAAGTGCTGTTGGCACTTCTGATTTTGTCACCAGCACTTTCACGGTCGGCAATTGGCTGCTAAGGGATCCCCTGCCCCAGTCGGTGATCGGCCGCTGGTGTCCCCAGGTCACCCATGGGTATATTGATTTTAAAAGGTTGAAAACCCCTGGCTTAGTTGATTTGGGTGTCCCAGACATGGACAAGACAGTAATGCATCATTCCCATATTTTTCTTTACTCAAAACATTTAAAATATCAATCCTGGCTTTTGGCACATTGGCAAGGGGCAAACAAAATAACTGAGCTTGCATAAAATTAACCATGTGGCAGCCTCACTAAAACCCAAAGTTATGAACATGCAGCATTTTTTTGATAACGGACTTTTTTCCCTGTGATGCCTATATTATAACCCTTTAATACATAGCCATAATTTTTCTCCTGATTGTATGTATAGTCTAGTAGAACAAATAGGGATGAAACTCAATAGGATTCTATAAAAATGTATTGGGGTTCTACAAAACTCACTCCAAAACACTATGGAATTTAATGCCAGTGCACTTCCTACCTACGCTGTGCTTCTTAGCATTCCCTTATAATTACATAGAGGACTGTCTGATACATTTTATAAAACACCTAAAAAAACTATCAAAAGATTAACACTTTTCTGTTTAAAAAACTACAAGACAAACTATACAAATGTACAGTTAAAGGGTAACTTGAGGGTCATCTAGTCTAATACCTAAAATGGTTAAAAGGCCTGATTAAGAGACTTTACTAATGTGAGCATAATTTGCACTTCCAAAATGTAAACCTATGATCAAATTGAGGGTGAAACTCTTGAGCATTTGCCCCTCTAAGCTACATCCAAAAGCAAGCACTTAGTATCAGGCATTCAGAACTGCACCTACAGTTGGTTTGTGCATTCAGAGTGTGAGTCCAAGTTTGCAGGAGTCACTTATGGCAGTAACAGGGCCAGAAGTTTCATATATTTTAAAATGTCACTCTTAACAGCTTGCCTTTCTACAGTACATTTAGTCCAAGGGTCTCAAGCTAACGAAATTAACAGATACCATTGGGATGTAGATTTAGGGCCTGACTGAAAGTCAATTAAAATCAACAAAAGACTACCATAGACACCAATGGGCTTTGGATCAGCTTTACATCCAACATATCATATTGCAGTGAAGCTTAGCTCATGGAAAACATGTTCATATACAAATGTAGAACAAAGTAATCATGCTGTCAGTATCTTTCCTTTTAGATTTGTATAGTTCCTTCTTCCAAGATTGAAAAGCTAGGCCATTATGAATAACAGGAGAGCTCTTAAAACGCACCTTAGCCAATCTAATCAGTAATAAAAAGACAGGTTTTTTGATGATGCAGACTTTCACCCAAGTAAAAATCATATTAATGACGGCACTTGACTCAATTTACAAATGTATTCACACCAAATCCTAGGGGTTCTTTTTGTTTTTTCTTAGCCTTATTTAAATTAAACATGTAAACAGAGGCAGGATTTCCCAACAGATACCAAGAAATGTCTGAATACAGGTCATACTTATTAAAAAAATAAAAGGTCAAAAAAAGAAAGGGTATTTAAGAAGAGTATGTAGAGATGGTTCCAGTTAACACTGCAATCAGCAGACCTGCCAGGTTAGAAGTCATCCAAGAACCCCTGAACTCAGGAAGAAAAAAAAAAGCTACTAGGAGAACTTCTGTGGCGAGCTGAGTTCTCCCAGCAAGGCCAAGAAAGCTTGGTTTTCTTAGGCTTCAAGACACATTTTAGCTCAAACTTTCTGATATGGGTTGGTGATTTCATATGTTTAGAGAAGAATATTTCATTCTGGTTTTCTGTATAAATGTTGTTTTTGAGCTTGACAAAAGGCCTAGAGGTTGGGCTGGGAATTTAAAATGGGAATACAAACAAACATGAAGAGTTTATCCCTGAATAGACCGGGGGAAGGCCCAAAGATCCCTTCATCATCACCTTGTGGAAATAGGTCCTTGCTAAGTGCTCCCATCCCTCAGTGGAGGAAGTTTTCCCTCCATTACAGAAGGGCTATTATCCTCTGCCCCCTTCACAGAGGAGCTTGCTGTATTATCCCAAGGAACTGTGTGCTGTGCCTGGCACACAACCACTATATATCAAAATGCTGAAGCACAATGCCTCCTAGAATATTCCCGAAAGTACTTTAAATACGCACTATCCCCAGCACTGCCCTGTGGGAACCATACACTCAGAACTTGTGCAGTAACAGCCTCAGTAAGTTTCTTGGGCTATCCTCATGAGAAGTGCATCAGAATGATATACTGACCTTTAGACTGGATATTTTGGCACTGAACTTTAAGTAGCCTTCAAGGGTAGCTGTGTACATTCAAGAATCCCTTTTGGAGGCGAGTTCTGGACTTACGAGAGCTCCATAAATTCATAGCGAATGGCTTTGAAAATAGCAATGCAATCTTCTGTAAAATACTGAAAGGGTCTACCTAATGACCTTTTATAGAAGAACTAAGAAAAATAATACCCTCACTTGGAATGAATGCATTGATGGGGCAGAATTGAAACCATAAATGTTTCCCCCACTACTGAAAAAGTCACCAGACTTTTCCAAGAGTGATAAATCTGTCTTCTTTTACCCTGCTCTAAACTCAGTCTCCCAAATGCCTTGGACAGTTCATCACAACTTTCATGTCAGAAAGTTAACCACACAAACTTTCAAATGACAAGGGCTGTTTTATGTAAGGAAATGAAGAAGGCGTTATCAGTATGTCAAGTGTATATTAGATACTATAAAATATGAGGATATCCTACCTGACAGAATTGCGCTACTATTATGAATCTTTACATAAAAACTAATTATAAAGTAGCTGAATTTTGTTTATAGTGAAAGCTATGCTTTACCTGTGAAGACTATAGCAGTTTTCACATACTGGGGCAGTGAGTATAGTTTCACACCTTGACTACTACAGACATTCTCAAGTTCTCATGATCTGGTGAGGCCTAATAACTATTATTTCTGTTTTACAGATGAGTAAATTGAGGCAAAGTGAAGTTAAAATGAGCAATCCACCTTCTCATGACCGTCTCAGCCTCTGGTGTTTCATTTCACCACCAACAACTGCAGTAGCGAATAGCTGAGTCCTCACCAGGCTGGATAGATACTTTCAGAACTTTAGAAATTCAACATTTCCAAACAGTGGCAGGAAAACCCTGTGATTAGGGCAATGTCTGTGAACAGCAAAGAAAAAAAAAATGTGCAGACAGGAAACATGCACTGGTGCCAGGGGAATGAACAGATTTATGTTACTTGCATTATATATTCACCTTTCTTTTACATTCATCAATTCTCTGCATTTAATCTCCTTGGAAATAAAATCAAAAAAATCAAAATGAGGGCATTTCAAAGCTATATGCTTACTTATCTAAGCCATCTTCATAAGCCTGACCTGGCTTGCAACATAGATTAGACATAATAGCTGCTATTCCCAGAGGAAGAGGCTAGTCCCTATCTCTCTAATTCAGTGTTATTCCATGCTGGCAGATTCAAAATAATGAGTGCAGACAGATATGGCTTTCACTGTGACAGGAGCTAATGTTAGTGGTTTTGGAGGTGTTTATTCCCTCCTGAGCCATCTGCCATCTGTTTGATCTGCAAAACAAACAAAAACAAAAAGAATGAGAAAAATTTGTGTTAATGTCACTTAGCATTAGGCAGCATCACTAACTGGGGTCTTGTCATCTTCAGTGTTCAGTTTCTTTCAAGAAGAGACAGAAGTGACAAGGACAACCAGAGCCATGTGTTTAATGAATGTTCAGTATGAGGTGAGAATGTGGCCCTTTTCAGAGATGGGATGGCTGTGGTAGGACATCTCTGCATGGCTCCTGCCACTCTTCTCGTAAGTGTATGGGAACAAGTAAGGAGATGCTGACATCTTCAGCTAGTGCAAACAGAGGCTCATCACTAGCTTAAGTGGAGCTGTACAAAGTCATACCTGTGGATGATCTGGCTCATATTTTTCAAAAACCCTCCTCTCACCAACGTGCAGAGCTAGCACTAGCAGATTATGTTAAAAAACAAATAAAAAAACCATATATTTTAAAAGATGACAACATGGTGTAAGAGTATAAGATCAAGAATACTGAAACATGAAGACAAGGGCCCCAGAATAAGTATCATGTGAGCAGATGCATCATGAGCTCCAAACACACTTGCCCCATCAATATACATCAAACGTTTTGGTGGACCAGCCATGCTGAGACGTCTCCTTGAGTTCCAGGCCTCTCTATTCTGACACTGCCTGCAATCTGCCAGTTTTGGGCTGCTATAGTCATTCATGGACTGTTCCAGCCTATGCTAGTGCTACAGATGGGGGAGTTTTAAAACCATAGAGATGGTCCCCAGAGAGCTGGATCTTGCCAGGCCTCCTCCATGCCAGCACCTTTTGACAGGGAAAAGAGGACAAAACACACTATTCACCTTCCAAATTAAAGAAAATTTTGACTGAGTGTTAACTCCTCGAGCAAATCACAAATTTGTGCTGGTGGACAGTAAGACAAGTCAACACTCAGATTCACCTTTCATTGATTCCCCAGCCCCTCCTTGCCTTTCTTTTGTATGTTCTTGAACCACTCCCAGTCATTATTATTACTTTGTACTTGTACTTTCTTCTCATTGGTCCCTCTCCCTGTTTTTCATACCTTATCTACTTTTCCTCTGCCTTCCCCCACCTAGTAAGTGAATCTCCATTCTTCAGCCTTCTACCAACTCTTGCTTTTGCTCTGGAAAAGTGCTACTAAAAGAGAATTCACAGCTGAAATAGCATTGTGGCTGCTGAGGCTTCCTTTTTTACTGTCTGTCTGCATTTATGATAATCCCCGTATCCCATCTGCAGCCCACACACTGGTGCAGCAGCCCCCTTTACTGGTTCCAAGAAATTATGTATTCATTATGGAAGAAATTAACACCTCAAAGCAAACTATAATTAGGAATTCTTCAATTCGGTTTATGCTTTTTCAATTAGGCTCGCTATAATTTTAATCATGGGAGCATTAACATGTTTCTGGAATTTATATACCTGTGGTATAATTAAATCCTGAAATATCTTAGTGTGCAACATCAAAGTATCGCTTACTCATCTGCCCTTTTATTGCTCTTGTGTATTAATATATACCCATAGAGGGCACCTTCTTATGTACATCTACTCCTATGTGGCCTAGGTGAGAAGAACTCAAGATGCTCAGAACAGAATTTACTTGTTCTGTGAATCAATAGCTCTGGGCCTTGATACACAGGTGAAATTCCCTGCAGTATTAAATGTGTGTGTTATTTCTAAGATGGAGACATCTGCCAAGGACTAGAGGGCCTAAGCCCACTGTAGACAAAGAGAGGCTTCACATTGACTTCAATAAACTTCACATCAAGCCCTGAGAGCTTCACAATTATTTCCTTTGTCTTATAAGCTAAATTTTAACCAGCCTCTATGCAATTAGCCCTTTATTTGAGATAATGGGGAATACATTAGAACTAGTAGATGTGAAACGTGTATAGAAAATGCTTTTAAAGAGACGCCCTTAAATTGGCAGTGATGTACATTTTCTCCTGTTCCCTCCTTGTCTTACCAGTTGACAGCTTAATGTGAGAAAATGGCCATCAATTTGTGATTCTCAGCTAAAAGTTCAGACTTCATTAACCTTTTGATTGCTGGAATTGAACCTGACAGCTTACATAGACAACATGAAAGATTTGTGCCAAAAATATACTCCCTAACTTGCACCATTCTCAGACCTTTATAACAGGCAATAAAAAAAAATGCTATCAAAGCTTCAGCGTGCAGTTAATACAATATTGTTTGACCCAAGAGAGAGATTTTCTGTATCTAATTTAATTTTTTAGATATTGTAATTAAAACAGTTCCTGCTTCCACCTCCCGTTTTCTAGTCATTCAAAGCTTCCCCATGGGAAAATTAGCATGGCACAGTAGGTCATGAAGTCTCAGAGCAGGTATATTTTTGAAAGCTGATGAATAGGCAAAAATAGTTTTATGTCATTTTAAAGGACAATATGTTCAGGTGAACAGTAAGCAGATTCTGTTAAAAATGCAAATCAGGCAATTCACCTATCATATCAAATATTCTGTCTTGTGGTTAAAACTTGAGGTTTAAGAGGAATTCTGTAATACTATATAAAGGATTAAAAATTCCTTCCCAACCATTATAATGATCATCTTTTACACCCCAACTATGAGGTTTAATTATATTTATCAAAGTGAATACAGTTGCAAATATCAATGATCATAAAATCACCTTGTATTATCTAAAACTCAGCTCCACTAAATGACAGTGGCAGGACATGGCAATACATGACTACAGTTTTGCAACTCTGCTGGTTAGCTCATCATGCATAAGACATGTTAGTGGGCCTAACTCAAGTAATCCTGCAGTGGTGTTCTGCTCAGTGTTATAGTGCAACAATCTGAGCGGCTATCAACATCAAGCACTTTTCCTCTGTATCCAAATTCATGGAAATAACTATTAACAAAAAAGCAAACAAACACAACTTGCTTATGTTTAGCAGAAAACACTACCTGTCAGTTTACCCTCAAACTCTTGCTTAAAATAAAGCAAAATACTATGAGAAACTCAGCTTAGATGAATTCAGATCAAAACCTCCAAGGTTTATTACATGACATACTAATTAACACAGATAATCAGTTTTATAATATCAGATGCCTGAGTTGATAAGACTTATTCCTCATTTGATAATATAAAATTAATAGATCTAGTATGGTGATTCTTTGCCCTCTATCCTGTCAACCAAATCATGTGGTACATACTCTTTGCTCTTGAATGCCAGTTAACAAAAAGCTAGCACACATTGTGTATTTCTAAGTATTTATACTGCATCGATGTACTAAAATTGAGCCATCAAAATAACTGAGAGCAGGATAATTTGCTTATGTTCTCTTAACAGGTTTAAACGTTAGATCCTTTTTGCTGTTTCATTGATCTTTGATTCCCTTATTTATTCTCAATCTTTTATAAAAAAAGGTTTATTATATTTATTCTGTGGGGGCTTCAAGAACAATAAATTGCCAAATTTGTTTGGGATTAATGAAATCATTAGCAACACAAAGGCCTGAGAGAGCTCACGTGAAGCCAATAAAACTCCATTAAGAAGTGTTAAGGCAATGAGCAGAATAGCATGTTTCACTGTGTAGCTGCCATAATGTATACATCAAAACCATGAATTGGAGAAAAACTTTAACCACAAGTTTGGGGAATAAACAGGAGGAACTGGTTCTTCTGCTAAACAGAAATGACTCAATCTCATAGGGATAATGGAGGTCTGGTGGGACTCCTCCTGTGACTGGACTATGGGTATAAACAGCTATACCCAGTACAGGTGAGATCATGCCGAAAAAAGGGGCGGGACTGTAGCTCTCTGTGTGAAGGAGAGCTACATGTCCCTACAAGCTGTGATTGGCACCCAAGAAGGATGACCGGAGAGCCTCTGGGTTAGAATGTGGTGAAGGGGTTACGTCAGTAGGAGTCTACTACAGATCTCCAAATCAGAAACAAGAGCTAAACCATGAATTCATCAGGGAACTGGCCACACTCTCTGTGCATAGCTGTCATGGGAGACTTCAACTACTCGGACGTCTCATGGGAAGAGCACTCAGCCAAATCCAGCAGGTCTCAAAGTTTCCTCACATGTGTGGATGAGCTTTACTCATCTCAAGCAGTTTCTGGGCCAACAAAAGGTAAGGCAGTATGGACCTGCTACTGGCCAAAAGGGATGATCTAGTCAGTGATCTAAGAATCAAAGGGAAGCTGGGAGATAGTGACCATGAGTTGATCACTTTTACTATCCATCGCAAAGCTGGCACGTCAGTCAGCAATGCAGTAGTCCTCGACTTTATGAAAGTCGGCTTTCCTAAGCTCAGAAGGCTTGTTGTCAAGACCCTGAGAGGCTGTGATTGAACAGGGAGGGGAGTTCACAACAAGTAGTTGCTCCTTGAGGAAGTGATCCTAGAAGCACAAGGGAAGTCCATCTCAACTGACAGGAAAGGTGGTAAAAGGGTTCAGAAATCTCCTTGGCTCAACAGGGAACTCATGGACCTCCTACATCTAAAAAGAGAGGCTTATAAAGGATGAAATACTGGAAACACCACTAAGGAGGAATATTCTGCACTGGTGCACACCTGTAGGGAGCAAACTAGGAATGCCAAGGCTGCAGCCAAACTTAAACTGGCTACACGAATCAAGGACAATAAAAAAGTCCTTCAGATATGTGGGGAGTTGGAAGGAAAACAAGGGAAATACTAGACCCCTGCTAAAGCAATTCGGGCAGCTGACAACTGACACTCAGGAAAAGGCCAATCTGCTTAATGATTTTTCACCAGCCCAAAGGGACCACCTTGCCTAACATGATGTGGAATGACCAGGGTGAGGGTGAATATATGTCCACCATTGGCATAGATCCGGTGAGGGAGCACCTTGAAAGGCTGGACAACCACAAATCAGCTGATCCAGATAGATTGCACCCAGGAGTGCTAAAGGAACTGGCAGACATCATAGTGTGGCTCCTGGCAAGGATATGCAAGAACTCATGGTGCTGCGGGAATGTACCTGAAGATTGGAAGAGGGCCAATGTTGTGCCTATCTTCAAGAAACAGAGGAAAGAAGATCTGGGAAACTACAGGCCAATAAGTTTGACCTCAATCCCTGGAAATATCTTGGAAAAATTATCAAAGAAACCATTCTCAACAGGCTAACAGAAGGCAGCATTCTGAGGGATAGCCAGCATGGTTTTGTTGTGGGTAGATCTTGCCTGACCAATCTCATTTCCTTCTATGATCAGGTGATGTATCACCTGGACAATGGGAAAGAGGTTGATATCATATATTTGGACTTTAAAAAAGCCTTTGACTTGGTGTTCCATGATAATCTCACGGAAAAATTGAGCAACTGAAGCCTCAACTACACTACAGTCCGATGGCTGGGAAACTGGCTCCAAGGTCAGACCCAGAGAATGGTAGATGACAGAACTGAAGCAACATGGCATTCAGTGACCATTGATGTCCCACAAGGCTTCACTTTCAGACCTGTAATCTTTAATGTCTTTATAAAGGATCTGGACTCTGGTGTCAGAAGCAGACAGGCTAAGTTTGCTGACAAAAGCAAACTTTGGGGAAGAGTGTCCACACTTGAGGTTAGGCTAGTGATCCAAGCCAACCTTAATAGGCTTGCAAGGTGAGCAGATGAAAACCTGATAATATTCAATATGGAGAAATGCAAGGTGCTCCACCCTTTGTCTGCAGCCTGTAAGCAGGGTCCAGATCCCCTTGATTCTCCGGGTTTCATTCCACTTGGTGAGGTTGGCCAAAGACAATACGCATGGATTGCAAGGAAGGCTGTAGGCTTCTGGAGCGCGCTGGGACTCCAAGGCTTAGTGACCCTCCTGTAACTCAGGTCCAGGTCTCTTATCTTCTGTTCTGCTGCTCTTGGCACTACTGAGAAGGCTGTGCCCCCACCCCTATGACTTTGGGAGAGGAGGCCTCATTTTAGCCCTTTGGGCTCTGTGCCTTCTGTGACAGGAGACTACAGTCACAGCGCTTTTGTGCTCCAGACATGGGACAGGTTTGACTCCTTGGGTGCGGGGCTGGACCCGATGATCTCGCAAGGTTCCTTCCAGCCCTAACAGACATCATGAAATCGATGAAAACACCCCACATCACACTTATAGGCTCAGCAATGCTACACTCACTAGCACCATGACCAAAAGGGACTTGAGGGTCATGATAGACCACAAGATGAACATGAGCCACCAACATGATACTGCCGCTGGCAAAGCATACAAAACTCTCGCTTGCATCTACATGCATCTCAAGCAAGACCCAGGATCAGAGGGCAAGAGAATAGGCCATACGAAGAGAGGCTGCAAGCCATGGGACTCTCCAGCCTGGAGAAGCACACTGGCACAGGCTCAGGGGTGACTTGGTGGCAGCCTATGAGTACATAAGGGGTGTGCATCAAGATCTGGTGGAACGCCTGTGCACCAGAGCACCCCAAGGGATGACAAGGTCACAAACTCCTGCAAGACTGTTTTAAGCTGGACATAAGGAAAAACTTCTTTACTGTTTGAGCCCCCAAAGCTTGGAATAGACTCCCCGCAGAGGTGGTGCAAGCACCTACTCTGGTCACTTTTAAGAAATATTTGCATGCCTTTCTTGCTGGGATCTTTTGACCCTAGCTGACTTCCTGTCCTTTGGGCAGGGAGCTGGACCTGATGATCTTATGAGGTCCCTTCTTCATAAGCCCCAATGTCTATGAAATCTATGAAACCCCAGCAAAATTCACAGATTGAGAGCTTTTTGTCTTTTCATTTCACTCTTCTTCCAAGCTAGAATCAAGTTCATTATGCTCTCAAATAATGCTGCATACCAACAGAAATACATATGGTGCATTACAGATGTGAGTATGGTAAAAAGGATGCTGGAGACAAACACAATGGAAAGAGTAAGCAGATATGAGAAACAGGTCCCCGCACTAACATTCATCAACATGCACATACAGAACATGCCTAAGAGAGGAAAGAATAGACTAAGAAAGGAAGAGAGAAGGGTCGAAAGAGAAAAAATAAATAAATGAAGAGTAAGGGGGAAACTATGGTTGGATTCCTGCCTAAGGCAAGCATAGCAACTGAATGGTAGCTGACATAGTACTGAGAGGGATGGTTTAACAGGTAGGGTGGCAGCCTGGAACAGCGGAGACCCAGGTTCGATTCTGTACACTGCTGCACTGGACAATTCACTTAGCTTTTCCGGGCACTCCCTAGAAGTCAAGTGGAATTGTACAATGATGATAACTACACTTCCCAACTTCCAGGGATGGGAGCACTGTAAGGACAGATGCAGTAAAGAATGTGAGGCCCTCAAGTAGTGTCACACTGAAGGCCATATAAGTAACATGGAGAGATTCATCATGCTGGACTGTTTAATAACCAAAGTTTTGAGCACAGTCACAGAGAAGAGAGGCAAAAGAACAAAATGTCTAGGAAAGTTATGAAATCTCTTTCTCTGGAAGTTTTCAAGAAGCAGCGGGGCAGGCATTGGTCAGGGGTGGTTTGGAATAGCACATTCTGCATCTCTTGGGGCTTAGACTAGACAGCTCTTGAGATTGCTTTCAACCTCATGATACCATGGGTTTCCCTTTTTCTAGATGTCCTGCTAAATAGTGACACAATTTCATATTCCTCTTGAATTTTTTTAACATCTGTAGGGAGCAAACATATTTTACTCACTCAAGTTTTGAGATAAGCACAAAATAAAGATACTGTTCAATGACAAAGTGCCAGGGCTATACAGGGTAGTATTTCTTGCTGTCTGCTGATATATGGATATCATTCTCATGTTGCTCAAAGCTCTTTAACATTTTATACAGTTATTTTGACTTATCCCAAGCCTGTGCTTCTGGGAGTTTTGACAAAAAAGTACACATATATGCCCCTCTTTCCACCACAGAAATGGGTGTATATTTATCCACCACAAATAAGTTTATTAACGTGTAATAAAACACCAGTATCTAAGCATCTCATCCCAGGTTCCATTTATCGATGCTTCTCAAATGCCCACATGGGTGAAATGTGCATTTGCACTACAACTGTTGCTTTTTAGCACAATGTAGAGTGCAGTTTTCAAATGAAGGCACTCAAGCAGAAGTCTGCATTCCGAAGCTCACATAACCACTGAAGTACATCAACCAGCATTTGAAAGTATGAAACAATTCACATAGGGATCTTTAGCAAAGGATAAGGGAAACTAAAGGCATCTTTTCCCAACACACCAGGGCTAGGTACGGACAGTTAAAAAGCCTGAGGCTGAAATGATTTAGTCTGTGCAGGTCAGCTTAAACTGCACAGATTAAATTGAAACAGAAGTGAACAGAGATTTACCGTTGATCTAGGGAATGCAGCCAGATGCCTACAGTGGCTCAGGCCAGAAGCCAGGGAGGCACTAGAGCACAGCTCTCTGGCTGTGAATTCACTTCCTCTTCCTGCTGCCCCTGAGGTCTCTGGAATTTGCAGTCCAGAATTACAGCAGCAGGACTCTGCAGGGTTGCTCATTACAGCCTCTTCCTGCTTCCAGGTGCTTCTGGGATTTGTAATCCACAGCTGCAGCCAGCAGTAAGCTTGAGCAGGGGAAGTGGGAGTTTAACCCCCCGCCCTGGCTCCAGACCCCAGCCAGGGTTTGCTGGGGGGGAATCCCCCCCATAGACTGGGCTGCCTCCCCAGCCAGGCTTGCCCCCCTCCACCTCCTTGTCAGTCAGCCTTCACTGCTCCAGCTAGGAAGCAGAGGGGCAGGGCCACCCTTGCTCTTTTGAGCAGACAGCCCATCCCAGGGCTAAAAAGCATTCTGGGATGCTGGGGATTATGATTTACCTTGAACCAGGAAGGGGTTTGGGGCAGAAGTTTCATAAACCAGTTTGACCAAAATTAGTTAAGTCATACACATTTATCTTAAACCAGTTTCTACATTCTACTACATCTATCTTAAACCAGTTTCAGACATTTTGAAACTGGCTTATATGCACTGACCTTATGTTTTGTTATGGGTTTAAATAAGTTTCTGATCACTTAAACTGGTTTATGTGCAACTTCTGTCCCTAGCCCAGTAGGTCATAGAGCAGCTATGCAGGTCCTCCATGGCTGCTCTCACACGAACAAATATGCTGTCCCAGGACACAGCCACATAATTGCAGACTCACTGGCTATGCCTCTCTAGCCACATTTCTGATGGCCAGAACTGTGCAGAAAGATGATGGAGAGTTGCACACATGCAGTCCTCACATTTGCAATGCATATTTGTTTACAATGAACTGTGAAAAAATCAGTGTAAGTATAAAGTCCAGATCCCAGATTTACATTCTCCATTCAGGGAACAGAAACACCAAAATGAAATCTATGTTTCTAACCAAAAATTAATGAACCAGCTGGTTTTCCCATTATCCAATCTGCAGAACAAGCTGCCTGTGGACATTTTGCATCTGCACAATTGTTTTCTAAATTAAAAATGTAAGTAGCAAATGAGCTCAAGACAGACCTAGAGTGCTTCTGGACAGTTCACAAAGTCTAAAGATGTCAGACTTAGTATTCATTATAAATTATTGACTCTGCTGCCCTTAGAGAAGCAGAAATTTAAATGCATACCAAGACAGAAGGACAAAACTCACGGTAGCAATTTCTTCAGAGAAAGTTTGAGGAAGAGAGGCTGAGGATCCCACTATTCCTACTGCCTCTACTGCACTTATTGCAAGGGTCAACATATGACATCAGTCTTCAGCATGTCAGTCCCAGCACCATTCATGAGCTTTAGACTAAATCAAGAACAAAAATCTTTTTTTAAAGAAGTCTTTGGTAATGGTGCTGAGAGAAATAAAACAGTCCAAATAGTGCCCAGGTAGCACAAAGCAGGATGTTTCCCTAAAGGTTATTTGCATTTCAGTCTTTTTTTTTAATCAAGTCCCTGGGGAGCTGACATTAGGAATAGAACCTGAAGGATAAAGATGATATAGAAGAGTTTTTAATTTTGATTTCTGCTGACTTAACTTTCCCTGTTTCCTTCCCTGAAGGTCTTTTGCTTGCACTCTGGTGCCTTTCAGAAAGGATGTCAATCACCCCAATAAAGTTCCAAGGATGGAATATTTAAATGCAGACTAGCAGCAGACTAGCACTTCTAATGCTCAGATCTTTTGATGCTTTTGGACATAAAATTCTTTATAAATCAGTATAAGCATCAGCATGAGCAAAGGATCCTGCTGGATCCCAATTGATCCAAAATTCCAAGGCTACTGCACTGGATTCCTGGGCCACACAGACACTTTACAAGAGAGGGATGCTGGCTGAAGAGAGATGGAGAAATCAGGAAAAGGTTAGTTCAGCGAGTGCATTGTGATTGGGGAGGATTATGGTATGGGGACTATCTGTTTGCCTATGAGGAAGAAAAGACTCGGTGACTGTCTGAAGAAGAAGGGAATGGACTTCTGAAATGTCTGAAAGGACACATTGGCATTAATGATGTTTGAGCAGGATATTAGAAAGTGGAATTGAAAGATGAAGCCCATTTCACATTTGGAGGGCAGCATATATACACCCTGAGTGGAACACACAAAGAATTATTGCCCAGTGTATCCTGCCTCAGCACAGGGCGCTATACTGAATGATCCCTTGAGGTCCCTTCCAGCCATAAATTCCCATGATTCAATTATTCTGCTCTAATGGAGCATCTATACCGATGATTTGGGTGTTGTTTTCCTGTATCTTTTGCTCCTCCCAATTGATCACATGATCAATATTATTACCCTTAAAGAGTGCTGATCTAAGCAACATGCTGCAGGAAATATAGTTTATTCTTGGATACCCTTAGTTTTAACTTTTTACTTTCTGGTGACCGTGAGCAATTTTAGAGCAATGCATGGTCTATGATTTGGGGACTTTTGAGAAAGAACATGTCATGTTGTTCAGCTCTACTCACATTCAAATAAATAGGGTCCCCAAGAGCGATCAGATTCCCACTGTAGTAAATACTGTACACACACACAAACACACACAAAGAAAAAGGGAGTTCTCTATTCTAAAACCACTTTCAAAATATTTTCTCTAAGTTCCTATTCCTTATTGTAAAAAAGGATCTTAAGAAATAGAGGGTACAGATGCACAGAAGTATATAAGGGTATAGAGTGAAAGTTAGACACATCACTTGCCTGCAAAGTTAATACAAAGCTAAAATTCTCCCCTAGAGACACTCTCCTATTCTTCTTTTCATAAACCTATTTACAAATAAACAGAACTAGGTCATCATAATAGGTAAGTGTATCACTTAAGTGTAGCATGTAAATATTTTTGTCACTGAAAATATATGCATAATAGGCTACAATGTAATAAAAAGTGACTAAAATTCATAGAAATGCTCACAAAAAATGCATAATGGACTTTTTTCCTGAAAAGACATTATTCACAGAATGTGGTAAAATGTAGTAAATTGGGCTTTGAGGAAAAATTGCAAGTCTTCAATAAAAATACAAAATAGCAACGCTCTTAACACAGCAGGGGATAAAATGAAAAAAGAAAAAAAGTTCCCCTAAAAATAAACATATAAACAAAGAAAATATCTACTGAACTGCAGACATGTACTATACTTGTCCTTCAAAGCAACTGTTCTAAGACATACAAGTAACAGGTTCTTCACTTCATTCTTCTAAACACGAGAGTTAGAGCTTTAAAGTAGGCACCTCAGGATGACTGGAAGGGAGATAGGGCAAGATGAACTAAGTCAACAAGAAAATCTTAACAAAATATTTTTTGGAATATTTCAATAATCTTCATGGAAAACTGTGAGTTGATGTAAGCCTGACTTCTGAGTCATGTAATGCATTTCATTAAAGCAAGCAACTATGGAAGCTGCAACTGATTCAGATTACACATATTTGAATAACTTCAGAGTAACTGTTTCAAAAGCACTTAAATGACTGCCAGCAGGATTCATGGGCATAATTGTGCAGTGCAAATGATACTGGAAAACAGGGACCTAGGATTTTTTCAATAGTGCAATAATTGACCATTTTTGAGTTCCAGATCAAAGGGCGTTAGCACGGTAGAGGGAAAGCAGCTGGCTGGTGGACAGTTTGTAGGAACGGTCTTGGTGGGTTCAACCTGATTCCTTATGGACATGTGCCACAAAAACAACCATTCTGAACAGTACTACTTTGTACCTTTGGTAGTCTCACCAAGTTCGGCAGAGAGTTCAGTGTTATGGAGAATGAAATACTACGTGGAATTTCTCCAGGTTGGGAGTCAGGAAGACTACCATAACTGATTTTGGCACTGGCTAAATAAGACACTTTGATCATCAGTAATAACACATTTCACTGGCATGAAATTTACCTGGCAATAAATAGTACAGGCTGCTTTAGTCAAATTTGCAGTCACGCAGTCATCCAGAGTCATACCTTCCCGATTCCAATATTACACATGCTAGCAATGAAAATGTTCTCCCGCAGGGTAGCTGGTAATATGGTCTGCAATGTCACAGCTCCATCACAAGGGCATGCATAAGGTGTCCTGCCCTTCAATACTATTTGGGAGTGAAATCTCTACTTGCCAAGAACAGCTGAGCAAGAGTGGAAAGCCATGTCTCACTGCAGTCTGACATTACCTTTTGGGGTCAAAATCTCTGCTCACTTCAACTGGCAGATTAGGAACAGCAGCTAAGATTGTAACAGAAGGATATGAGAGGTCTGCTTAAGTCAAGGTGCTGAACTACTATATGCACAAGTTTTAAAGATCCGTGGGATATTTCTGGTCCTACTGAAAAATTGTGATGTACAGTAAGACTTTTTTGGCAACTGAAGAGAAATCAGTGGTTGGAGGCCTGAAGTCCTCTTAAGTAGCAAAGAGATGCTAAGATCTCTGCATTTAATCCCACATATTGCAGCTCATACATTGCAAGTGCATATGAATGGGTTGCTGCAAAGAAAATAAACAGGGCTGTGGTATCAGTAATCTCTCCCCAAGCTTAATTGTAGGATAAAAGTAAGCGAAGGCATTTATAACATGCTGTGTTACAGGTGGCCTTTTAGTAGGAATATCTATTAATCAGCCACATTATCACTTGTGAGAGAGAGAGATTTGTGTGGGCTTGGGGGAGGGTAAGAAAAAGCGAAGAAAGTAAGAGAGGAAACAACTTACCTGACAGGTGCTCCACGGGAATGAGCAGGCTTCAGCATGACGGTGATGGTAGTGTCAGTTTCATTCAAGGGTGAGTCTGTATCATATTCAGGCATTGAAGGCGCTATGGCAGAACAGACAGCAATAGATAAGTTATCTACTAGTTACGGACTTTGGCTGAAATAGCAACAAAACTAATAATTCTTGGAGTCTGTTCAGCATCTCTCAGCTGAGGTGTCAAGATACTTTAAAAATTTCACCTAGGATGTTTTTAAAGAATTAAGGGACTTGGATGTTCATTTCCCTTAAAAATTAATGGGAGCTGGACATCCAAATCGCCAGTGTGAATTCAAAAACAAAACAAAAACTATTGGCGTATTAACTATCTAAGCCTCACTGACCCTATGACATTAGCACCAGTTTCTCCATTACACGAATAGAAAGCACAGTCACCCGGAGATTAAGTGATTTGGTTTAAAATCATGTAGGCTTCATACAAACTTTACAGCTAGAAGTTCAGGGGCTTAGATTGGGTTAAAAATGCTTGTCCCCCCCAACTCAGTAATTAATTAGGTTCTGGGTACCTGATCTGAGGTACAATGGGAGGGGTCAGCAGGATGGGGAGGGTTAGTGACGGGCTGTTTTTAGCCAGCTCCCTCCCCAGACAAAACCTGCCCTCAGTGAACCAACCTCATGATCCTGCCTGCCCTTCCTCCACACCCTGACTTACTTCCATTGGCTCATGGCACTGGTGAATGCTGGTAAAACTGGCACCAGAGGTGGCTTGCGGGGTCAGGGGGTTTGGCGGCTTTGGGAGGACAGGTTGGCCCGAGGAGCAGGTTGTCCAGCTGGGGGTGGAGGGAAGGGCCCAAGGGGCTAAAAACAGCCCTGTGCCAGGGTGGGAGGGGCAGAAGTGCATCCCCAGGGCTAGGACCAGCAGCTGGGCTTTCCCAGCTAGACGGTTGCACTCTAAACGTGTACATTCATTCTTTTAGATTGGTCTGCCTGTACTTAATCTAACTTAGTGTACCTCTGAAATACAGCTAAATTAGATCAAGCTGGCCATTTTTTGACCCACCTAACCTTCCTGCATCTTCTAGACCATTCACAGTTAGATTGACTGAACTACAGATTTAAGTGTTAGGTCCACATGAGTGACCAAGGTGGCCATTTTCAATGCAATCTAACCTCTCCCTAATCTCCCTGAATGTCTGTTCATACCCAGAGTGAGTTAGTGGCAGAGCTAAGAATAGAAACCAGGAATCCTAATTCCCATTCTCTAGGAGATACCAGTAATTTACATTTTCTATATCTGAGCTACAGCATTTATTATATGGATCTGAGCTACACAGCTCCTTCACAAGCTGCAAACTACATGGTAAAACAGAATAGATGTCACAAAAAGCACATAGAATTAGCAAGGTCATTTCAACATTCACATTCATAATATTTTGCCTTATTTCTCTGTATTTAAAAAACCCATAAAGGCAATATAGAAAACTCTGCAAAAAAATACTTTTGGAAAGAATGTTATTCATGCACAAGCATAGCACCATCTGCATTTCTTTGTGGTGGGGGGGCAGGGAAAGGGGGTTCCTACCCTATTATGCTGTTCTGGGGCATTTGAGGAAAATGAGATGCATCTTCTTATGAGTTAATTTTTCTACTACTACTTTCTCTCTGCTGCTTCTCTCCCGCTTTCTCCGGACCAAGACCTTATATTGGTGGACAGCCTTGTGTGTCCCAGTGATCCCCAGAACTATGTCACCTAAGTGTCACATTCCTGGCAGGGTTGGACCTAACAGGAGATTCCAGACAAACCAAGGTCCAACCCCAAGTACTCAATGACATGTCAGGATCTCAACAGCTATAAAGACAGAAGAAGGATAAGGCAAGATGCAGGTCTCCTGTCATCTAAGGTTCTCCCTTACACTGGGTTCAAATCTCTACCATGTCAAGATCATATGGTTGCTCATTCCATGCACCAGCTTCCTCTCATTAAACCAAGTCATACACAGGCTTGTATCACAGGAAACCATATGCTCTCCTGTACCAAACTCCAAAAGCCCTGTGGCAATAGACAAATGGTGATGGAGATAGGATTAGTAAATCCAGCAGTCTCCAGCCATGAATCTGCATGCAGGTGGTAGTAGCCCAACGGTTGTCTTGCACATGGGCTGAGAAGGGTACAATTTGGCAAATACTACCATGACTTAGCTGTCCTGTGCAGGATCCTTTATGCTCTCCCCACATGGGAAAGGGTCTAGAAAAGCTGCCCTAAACCTAGGCTGTCTTACCTGCTACTGGCTAGATAACTGTATCAAGTGGAATTATGTTCTCTGTACTCAAAAATATCATCATAAAACAACAGTTTTCACAATGTTTTCACCTTTATGGATAATTAAGAAAATTGATGATCAGAAAGAACTACCATTGTCTACAGGGAACTAGTGAGATACAGCATCAATACTGCAGATCTGAGTGAGACAAGGTGATGGGATGAGGGTCAGCTGAGGGAAGATGGTGGAGGCTACATGTTGTTCTTGTAGGAGAAACTGAACCAGGACAGACATATTCACAAGTGTCAGCCTTACCATCATGAATTGGCCCATCAGTCAACTTACCAAGCTCCCTATGCGCATTAACAAACATCTTTTGATCCTCTGTCTTAAGATCAGAAACAACCAGTATGTCACTGTTATCAGTATGTATATCCCAACACTTGATGCTGTTGATGTCAAAGAACAGTTCAATTCCAACTTGAGCATGTTCTGACTAACATCTGCAAGGAGGACAAAATCATCTCCTTGGTATTTTCAATGCCAGGATTGGACATCACCTGGAACTCTGGAGTGGCACCATTGGGAAGGAAGGAGTAGGGAAAGCCAAATCTAATGGCATCCTTGCCCTGAGCAAATGTGTGGAGCATCGTGTTGCCATCACAAATACCATTTTCAGACAGAGAGACACATATAGACATCTGGAGACACCTTCACTCTAAGCACTGGCACTGCTTTGACTATGTTATTGTTAAAGCCTATAGTCAAATGGATGTTTGTATCATATGAACCACATGAGGAAGCATGAGTAAGGAATCACTGGTGCCTCCTTAATTTGGGGAGAGGGCACCCGCAGAAGCCACCAATGGTGGTGGCCTTGTCGGGGGCGGCACCAGCCTTACCAACAGCATCAGTGTCAGCCATCGGGGGGGCACCGGCCCAATCAGGGGAGGCATGTGCACCCCATATCAGTCACCTATTTGAGGATCCAATGACTGCTGGACAGATAAAAGTCATGTCTTATCCATTAAGAACATTCATTTCAGAGCATTAATGCTCTAAAACACTGAAAAAAGCTAAAAGCAATGTGAAGAGCACTCAATACCAAATCTCAAGATTCTTGAGGTCTGTAATGATGTCCAATAATGTCCCCATGGAAAGTTGTCTTCTCTGTCTCCAAACAAAGGCAACACTACAGAACATTGAGGGGTTTAAAACTGCCATGCATATGGCTGATACTGAATCCATTGGCTATACCACACATTGACACCAAAACTGGCAATGAGCATGATACTGAGATCCTTGACCAGGAGTTAATGGCTCATTCTGTTTGGCAAGATGACACCATTTCAGCAGAAGAAGACTCATCAACTCCTCAAAGTTAAAACTCAAAAATCAGTGGCCGCAAGATAAAGCTAAGGAGATCTAGTTCTTTGCTGACAAACAAGATGTGCATAGCTTTTTCTGGCAACAAAAGCAATCTATGGCCTAACTTCCCACAGTCCTATGTCCCTGCAATTGTAGGATGGCTCAACACCCCTCAACGACAATGGATCTGTCTAAGCAAGATGGAAAGACCACTCTGAGGCACTCCTGAACTGTGACTGTACTGTGGTGGATACCACCATCAAATCTATCCCCCAACACTCTGAAAGGGGACCCCCTCACCAACCCTCCTATCCTAGAAGTCTCATGTGCCATCAAGGAAACCAAGAACAACAAGACTACTGGACTGAATGGCATCCCTGCTGAAATCTACAAGGTTGGCAGCAAGGAACTGGTACTGAGACTCCACAAATTTATTCTGTGAATTTGGAACACTGAAGAAATCCCTGGATACCTAAGGAATACCAACGTCATGACTATCTTCTAGAAAGGAGATAGGTCTGTGTGTGGGAACTATGGAGGTATTTCCCTCTTTTCCACAACAGGGTAAATCATATCGCATATCCTTCTGAACTGTCTTCTACCTCTTGGTGAGGTAGTCCTGCCAGAATATCAGTATGGTTTCAGATCAACCCATGGGGCCATTGACATGATCTTTGTTGCCCATCAGATCCAAGAAAAGTGTTGGGAACAACATCAGAACCTGTACATGGCCTTTATTGACCCTTACTAAGGCTTTTGATTCCATCAATTGCATAGCCCTGTGAAAAGTACTGACCATATTTGGATGTCCTGAAAAGTACATCAAGGTCCTGACATTTCTCTATGACCAGATGACTATGACCATTATTTGTAGCAGATTGGAGACAGATCCCTTTGTCATCCAAACTGGGGTCAAGCAAAGATGCGTCAATGACCCAACACTGTTCTTCATTTATTTGACTGTCATCCTGGTTCTCATAATGAGCATCTTCCTTCCAGAACTGACACTGAAAATCATACAGTGGAGGGCTATTCAATATGAGATGTTTTTGCTCAAAGACCAAAGTATTCAAAACAACCATTCTTGACCTTCAACTTATTGATGACTGCACTATTCTTGTGCATGCTGAGGAAAACCTTCAGGCTGCACCGGATCTCTTTGGAAAAGCTACCAAACTTCGAGCCTCCATCTCAATATTGAAAAAGCTGAAGTGCTTTATCATCCTGCCTCAGGTCATGGAAGTGACCAGCCAGCTCCAAATTACCATAGAGGAAAAGACCCTAGATTTGGTTGAGCACTTCCACAACCTTGGCGGCCACCTCTCTCAAAGAGTGAACATTGATGAGGAGATTGAGCACAGCGTGCAAGTGCCTCCTTTGGGGAAGTGCTTCAGAAAGACACCAAGATCCACGTCTATAATGCTGCCATCATCCCTACTCTCCTCTATGGATGTGAAATGTAGGTGATCTATCTTCATCATCTCTAGAGCCTGGAGAGGCATCACCATCAATGCATCAAGAAAATCCACATCAAATGGGAAGATCACCACACAAATACCAGCATCCTTGCTGTAGTCAATGTTAGCATCAATAAACCAGTGATCGTGAAGCGCCAATTTCACTGGACTACACATTGTATGTGAATGCCTGATACTCAACTCCCAAAACAAATGTTCTACTCCCAGCTTAGCAGCAGCCTGAAGTCTCATGACATGCCAGCGTGCAGGAGGTATGTGGCATTGTGCCACTTCTGGGGCACCAGCAGCAGGGTGCAGAGCCCAGTCCACAGTGGCAGTCACCTCCACCCCACACACAGATCTGGGGGGCACATGCCGCCTGTGCCTGCTCCGGGGGTTGCGCACAGAGGCAAGAACCCCCCACGTACCCTAGATGGGCTGCATGGGCTCCAAGCATCCCACGACCCACCACAGTACCCTATACACTCCCCACTGCGGGGCCCTGGATCTGCCCCCTCCCCCACCTTCCCACTCCTTCCCATCCACACATTTACCTGCTGGGTGCTGCGACACACACAGGCAGGCAGGGCTGAGTTCCTGGCTGCCTGCAGGCTCTGGCTGCTCATCTGTCTCTGCGTACCCCTTCCCCCTGCTCCAGCCACCCAGAGCCCGAGCCTGGGCTGCCTGCATTTGAGGGGGCTAAGCCCTGTTAGCGCTGGCCTTCTGCTGCCTATGGTGCTACTTAGTATGCATTGGAGCAGACTCAATTAATCAAGACCGCAACAAGTCTGCTGGAGTATGCTAATTAGCACACCCCAGCAGCCTCTGTGCCATGTGTAATCAGTGTCCCCACATTTCAAAATGGCGAGGGGTGGGATTTAACTAAAGCTTATCAAATGAGCTTCAGTTAAAGCACCCCCACTACCATTTTGAAGCACAGGATGCTGGATACACGTGACGCTCCAGGCTCTTTAATTAGAGTGGCTCTCAGAGCCACTTTAATTAAGGCACCGTAAAGCACCACCCCCCTCAACCCAGACCATGTGTTTAGATTCCCTTTAAGTAAAAAAAATGTGGGAAGATTATGCACAAAAAATGGTATACAAATAGCATAGCTTTATTCAGTGCTGCTGTTAACTCAGAAAAGTAACTGAAAACTGCATTGCAGGAGGTCCCGTACTTAATCTCTCCCAGTGACTATCAGATCGGGTAATCCTGTTTACAAGTGTAAGAAACTGAAAACTGTCAGAAAAACTGAAAACTGGTTTCTGGTACTCAATCTGCCACTGAATAGCTGTACACCCTTGTGCAAAGTATTTTTTTATGCCTTGGATTTCTCATTAATAAAAACTGATGAGGTGACAGGGATTGTGAGTTCTCATACAACCTATAAGCTACTTTATATCAGGGAACTAATAATAATTATTCTTACACATTTAAATAAATGTCACCTATATTATTTTAATTTGTAATCCAGAGTTTTCCAGAGATGCCAACTAGTGATTGATTATACAGCATCTAGCATATACATAATAAAGCCTGTTCCTGCCACAAATACTTCAATATCACTTAAAGACAACACATACATAACAAATGAGTAAAACCAATTATATCCTGTGGAGGGATTAAGAAAGAGAATTACGGTTGATTCAGAGTAATCAATATTTTCATTAGTTATTATGAACTGAATACTAGACATACAAGCTTTCTCTTCTACTTAAGATTAAACAGCTGTGTGCTATCTCAGCAAAAATTAGCCTTTTAATGGTGCCTGCTCTAAAATAAAATAATTACTGCATAGCTCAAGCTACATCAGCCCTGCTGATGTAGGGCTTAAGTTGGCTCCCCTCAGTGCTATTTTACTACCAACTTCAGTGGGAGCTGAACTGGGCCCCTACTTCTGAAATACACACATACAAATTCAGGTTCCACCAAGATGCATCCTTAGCATTAAGAAGGCATTGCAGGTAGAAATATAATAGTTATTAAAACCCAACACAAAAATACTTTTCCTCCCACACTGTATTTCTTGGGCATTGGTCTTAATTCAACCTTAATTTAAGTTAGAAGTAAAGAAGTGACCATGCAATGAGATGATCTAATTTAGGGACTATGTCATTGTCTTCAGGAAATCCCTGGACATGTTGAAGACACACTGAGCTGAGCCTGAGCAGAGCATTTACACAGACTAGTAACTGTGTGGGCTGCTTTCTAATATAATTTAAGTGTTCACTGAAGACTAAAACAAAAGAAAGGAGAATCAGAAAGGAGGGGGTGAAGCGTTATCATTATAGCATTATTTCATTTTTCTGTTGCTGCAACAAGCATATAAAACAGCAGTGAGCCCACACAGAAGGTAACAGTCTCTATAGATGCTGCTTACTGTTATTCTAGCTCAACTGACAGAGGTCTTAGCTATTTTTCTCAATGTCAAACCAGAAATCTAAGTGATAATGAGTGGAAAAAAGTTTAGAGTTTCCTTTCTTGATGTTTCCACTTTCATATACACCCAGAAACTTAGCAACTTCTTTATAACAAAAGACCTGTGGAAGTAATACATTGTCATGTACTATTTCTTATGATTGACAACTAGGGCAACTACAATTTCAAGCATTGCTACTGCCTCAACACATCTACACAATAAAGGGCCGGATTCAACTTACTGGGCATAGAAAATGGACTTAGCTAACTAAATGTGATTCTATTCTACCCCATCGAAGTCCTGAAAACTTATTAATGCATCCACCTTTATAAATCATTCATCTTACCCTTAAAATGAAGCCACAAAAAAGACACACGGAAGAGGAAGACCCACCCACTTTTTTTTTGTATTAACTGTTTTTCAGTGACTTAAGCGTGCGAATAGAATCATACTTAAGTGTCAATGTTCACCTGGGTGTGTTACAGGTGGAATAGAATCTGACTCTAAGTTTTCATATTCAAGATTTGTGTTAAACTTCCTACATATCCATGTTTGTGTTTTACTGAATAAAATGAGGAGGATGGGTAAACAGAAATTCCTAAAATGTTATGTTTTTAAAGTGCTGGGGAAGAAACAGGGTAAGTACGGTGCCTCAGTGTTGTCATATTTAGAAATCTCTTCATAGGTCCATCTTAGTGCTTTGTTCTTCTCCATTCCCCTCCTGTCCCCCTTCTTATGTTCATCTAGTATATGTCTTCTCTGCTTTTCTGTAATCACAAGAGCCTTCTCTTTTCATCCCCTATTCACTTTAACCACATTCTTGTACTTGGCTGTCTCAGACTGTATTTTCTCCAGCCTTTTTTATAAAATAATATTGCCTGTCCCTGTTGTGCTCTTCCTCTCATATTAAGTCAGTAGCTGTACTTCCAACGTGGAGGTATTTTGAAGATATAAGGGCATATTTTTAAAGGAGCATCCTAAACCAGACACCGTGCCACTCACAGTTGTGGGACAAACAATTTCAAGGGCCAAATGATGTAATCTAACACATTAATTACATCTGTAAAACAGGTATTATCCATTGTTGTTATTTGCAATCCACTTGAACATGGATACCTGGCTGGGATTGAGGCCCTTTAAAAATTTGGTCCACAGCCTTTTTATATGAAGCACTAAATAAAATATTATTGTTCTATTAATTTGCTTGCTTTGCTTCTGTAAAGGACCAAGCTGAGGTCAGTCTTCCTTTCTTCCTCCTCCAGTGTAGTACCTGAAATTTTAGTTGCAATCCGGGTTGTGATGGGAGGTCCGAAGCCCTTCACTGTGCTGGCTTTGATGGTGAACGAATAGGTAGTCCCTGGATATAACCCTACAAAGAGGTGGTGAGTTTCATTCCTTAGTTTGAAGACCTTTCCCCTCTGGCTGGACAGGTCAGCAGTGGGATCCAGAGACCCAACAGCCTTGTATGTAATCTGAAAATGAAGAACAGGGAGAGTCAGGGTGCTAATATCAAATGAATTTCAGGAAATTCATCCCTCTTCTGCTCCCTACTGAGCTGTCTCTAAGCTAGGGATGGAGGAAAAAGAATGGATGTGGCCTCACTTTCATTAGTGAATGGGGTTTATATTTAGATGCTGGCAAATGTGACAACTTTTTCAAGCTTTTCCAACCACATATCTTCTCTTCCATTACCAACAAATTAAGGCTGCAGTATAAACTGATTTTGAGAAGTGGATGAAAGAAACATATGGGTTTTTCCCCCTGTTCTTTGGGCAATCACAGAATTTTGCCAGGCAAATTAAAATTGACAGCAAAATGTGCAAATGTTTCAAGAAAATTTATGATATAATTCCCTATCTTCTTCCATTCCATTATATTATGGAGGATTCATGAGGTAAAGAAGGACAAGTTTCTAATGGAGTCCTTCTTTTCCTGGCTAAAGCTTTGACTAAAACCCCACTGAAGTCAACGGGAGTCTTTCTGTTGGCTCCAATGGTCTTTGGATTATACCCTAAAACAGTGGGAAATCTTGGGTAAGAAGGAGTATTTTGTAAAACATGAAGCTACTACTATGAAGTCATTAAACAAATGCCCTTCTCTTCCTTCCTACAACTTTGAGACTGATTTTTTATTTTTCCTGTGCTTGTCCTTGGTTTCCAGGACTTGTGGATGGTGCTTTCCTTAATTTCCACCTCAGAAAGCTGGCAGCAGGGTACAGATACAGAGAGATATTCATGAGTATATATATTGCCAGTACTAACACGCCTTTAAAGAAAGAAAAGCCGAAAGCACAACTTTGAAATTCTGCCTGAATTACATTATGCTTACCAATGGCAACTTTGTTGATATACAGACACTTGGAGATAAAACTCATGACTTATTTACCAGCCAATCCCATCCTTATGTTCTAAATTCAATCCAAAGGCAGCTCAATTTCAACTCAGCTGTCAATATAATATACCAAGTTCTCCTGTATCCCTCACCTTTCCTGATATTACAGGATCCTCACTTATTTGTAATGAAACACTATGAATAAATCAATGTATGTTAATATAGCAAGTCTTCAATTTTTCATGAAGGGCTTTGCAGGAATCCAATTCCTAGTCTTGCCAGAAAGAGTCTTTGAAAATTTTAAGTCACTTGTTTTATGACAGGAGGAGAATGCTACATTTGGAAGAAAAAATAAATATATAATGAAAAAAAGGAGACTATAATAACAGCCCAGGAAAGCCACAGAGGTCGGGTCCTACTGATACTCCAAAGACGATGTTTGAACACAGCTATTTGGACAGAAGTAGATCATATGAAACATATGGCAGATACACAAGACTAGGCAGGATTACAAAGAAGAAGTGAATTCCACCCTGGTTCATAATAATACAGATTAGCAAAATCAAAGTTGTTCTAGTTAACCAGCATCTCAATCTTTATGTCGAAAGCCCACTATTTTTAATGGAATGATGTCTTTGTTTTTAAATGCTATTTACAAAAAAACCCAAACAAAAAAAAAAAAGGCTACACAGACTCAGGTCTCGGCGCAAAGTTCTTAAAAAAAGCTATAGAGATGCTGGCAATACAATTCTTAATACACCGTGAGGGGAATATGATTACAATTGCCTTAGCAGCAATACATTTTAAGATCAGGAAGGGAAGAGGCATTTGGTTAAAAAATATCCTTACATTTTGCCATGGATGTGACAAATTAAAAAGAAAATAGTACTCATTCAGTTTTCAGTTGCGAGTGGCATGTGTGAGCATAATTCACTGTGCCTTGGTGTTCTGTTTGCACTATGATAATGAAGAAATAGCATTTTTAGAACAGTCTTTGGAAGATTAGACAGATTAGAAATTTGTGAACAACATAAAGAACTTTCCAACTCTACCTCGATGAAAATCATGCCACTATGACTATTCAGGAAAAAATGCAAATTCAGCAACTGGTTTCAGTACAAGTCTTAGTAGATTGAACAAGTGGAGCAACTCAGTTCACACAAACTATCACAGTCTCACCAGGAGGCAGTGCCATTAGCTGAATTTACGAAGATGTACAGAGAAGCATACAAATGTTTACAGTGCAGCTACCTTTGAACTGTGGATAAAGGTGCCAGTCAAACCAGCAACCTCCACCAGCACTAAATTAGCTTTAAAACTGTTTTACCTTATCAACACAAAGAAGTCATTAGATCATTAAGGTGAATGAAACTCTGGCAATATTTTCAAGAACAAAAAGAAAGTCATGGAGACTTGCAAATCAGCTGCTGCTTGTCATAGTCTAAAGCAAGATTTGAATAACATATTATGACGTTTGGATTCTAGCTGAGATTAATCCAAATTTCAGTAGTCTTAGCAAGGAGTGGTAAGGAGTGATGGTGTGTTTCAGATTCTTGACCTATAGTTGGGCAAGTTAAAGTAATAAGCCCTGACAAAAAAATGTAGATCCAAATCAGGAGTTGGTATTTCCCAAAGATTTCAGAGAAGTAATCCCTAGAAATGAAAGTTTTGATAAAGGGATCTCTCAAAAGAAAGTGGGTAAGACAGCTTATTGTTGGTAGTATAGTAGCCTTTAAGGCTGCGTCCAGACAAGCAGACACATGTGATATGTGACACTGCAGACCCGCCTGCGGCATCACACACTGCACCTGAAGGTGTTCCCCACACTGCTACTTTGCAGTGCAGTGCGTGAACCCCATTCAGCCCTGCGAGAGATATAAATTTAAAGCTATACAACATGTGCTCTGATGATTTTCTCCACTAATTCCTCCATCCTATTATCTTATGTATTAATAGGGTGACCTTATGCCCTGGACAGTCCCAGATTTTGGAGGCTGTCTCAGTGTCCCAGCCACTGGAGAAAATTGAAGCAAAAGGCCTGAATTGGCAGAAACCCACCCACACATGTGGCTCTTGAGTCAGGAGTCAGGCATGTGCAGGTTGGTTCATGCCAATCAGGGTCTTTTGCTTCAATTTTCTCCAGGGAGCCCAGCCAATGGGCTGCTCCCTGGTTTGGAGTTCACTGGACTGTGAGCAGAGTCACTTGAACAGCAGAGTTGGGGGAGAGGTTTATGCAGGGAACTGGGGGATCAGGGCTGTGTGTGTGTGTGCGCATGTGCACATGCATCTTCATGCATGTGTTCACGTGTATATGTACTGGCATCCCCAGGCACCATCCCCCACATTCCAGATTTTCTTACGCTGTCACATATTTCCCTCAAATATTATGGTCGCCCTATTTATTGGACTTCATCTTCAAAGAATTCAGGCTCTTTGCTTCTACTGCTTTGTACAGAAAATCATTTTCTAATTTACTAATAGTAAGCAACTTTCTTCCAATTTCCAGTCTAAACTGTGACCAGTTTATACCAATTTGACTATATACCAATACCATCTCTGGTGGACTACAACAGCAGCCAGACTCCATTTCCCTGAAAGCTGATGGGAAAAGGGGAAGGGGAGGTGATCTGGGGTTTGCACGCATAAATCAATGGTCAGGAGAGAGTGCACAGTAGGTCTGTGTGAAGCAGCTAGTATTTGCTTTGAATTCGGATTTGGCCAATTCGGGGGACAGTGATTCAATTAGGTGATTCAAATCACTGTCCCGAATCAATTCAGTCAAATCTGATTTGGAGATTTGGCTCCTGCTGAATCAGCTGAATCTCTGAATCACACAGGCCCATTCCCCACTCACTCTCACAGCCCACGCCCTCCCCCCATGGCTGCCCTACCTGCCCCAGCTCCCGGTGCTTTAAAAAAAACAAACCAAAAAAGCCCGAACTCACCGGCTCCTGCCTGGCTGGGGTGGGGGACAATCTCCACTGCCCCCCACTGCCCCATGCTGCCTGGAGGGCTCTGCAGAAGCCCCCAGAAGCCCCAAGGCCACTGCAGCAGCCAGTAAGTCAGGGGAGGTTTTCTTAAAGGGCCGAAGATAAGGTGGCCAGGGAGGCCATGGGGGAGGGGCTGAGGGGGTGGGGCCTAGCAGGGGTCCTCCCATGGTCCCCTCCCCACTCCGCCAGCCTCCACCCCCCGCCCTCTACTTACCAGCATAGAGCCTGGGTCCAGCTCCCTGCTGCAGCAGGTGGGGACTGCCTGAATCACTGAAGCTCTCCGAATCGATTCATAGAGCTTCAAAATCGATTTGGACCTCTTAATTGGTCCCCTGATTTGATTTGGATTTGGAGATTTGGCCACTGAATCAGGCTGAATCTCCTCCAAATTGAATCAACACACGAAGCTTCACATAGTTTTAGCGCACAGGAGTGGCAGCAGATGCAGCTGGCAAGACACATGGCAGAGACCCAGGAGCTGCAAAAGGGTGATCTTGAGAGGCTGCAGCTAGTAAGGCCTGTGGCAGAGATCTGGGAGCTGCAGTAGGGCTGACTCAGTGAACCACAGTGGTGGGGCTCAAGTGCAGGGCCCAAGTGCACTGCAGGGCTGATTCTGTGAGCCACGGCAGTGGGGCCCAGGCTCAGCACCTGGGTGGTAACTGCGTGCCCAGTGAGACTGAAGACTGATTTGAGGGCTGTTCAGAGTTCAGGGTGAGCTCAAGGGTTCCTCAGTGTAAATATTCCAGGGTTAGTGTTTTTACTTGTTACCTTACTTGTTACTGAAAGCTTTTACCACTGAGCGACTTGCCTATCCGCCCGTTATGTTTATTTCAAGTATATGTACCTCAATGTTTAATTGCCTACTATGTTTATCTGAAGTGTATGCATTCTAACTATTAACTGGTGCATTTCCAATCTCTTAAGCCCATTGGCCTATCACCCTAACACAGTACACCACACATATATCTTGAGAATTCCTCATTGGCTCCTATGTGGTCTCTGGGGTACACTACATATCCTTTAAATAAACTAGCTCTTCTCTTTCCTTGGCCATAACTATTTAATTTTACATAGTATCTTTCATGGAAAAAGGAACATTTGGTTTCTGCTGGATATTACACAAACAACCTAGATTATATGTTCACCCATGGTTTTCCACAAAGTTATTTGTAGATCATCAAATTGACTTAATGTACGGACAAATCTTGACATAATAGACTCCTATGGTGACTGACTGGCATACTCACACCTCTTTTTCTTAGGATTACTCCCACAGTAAGAAAGGAAACAGCTCATATTTATTTTCACGATAAATCCAAAGTGTTTTTCATGTTACTGATGTACCAGAAGCACTGCAACTGATTTTAAACCAAGTAGAGCATGGTCAACATAGAAAGCATTTGTGAAATAAATCAATCGGTCCACTTCTTTCAAAAACAACTAGATGAACACAAAACACCATGTGAAAGAAAATTGTGGCTCCCCCCTTCAAAACTTAGAGTGAATAAGAAAAATACCCAATGATGTAACCAGTGAGACTATGGAAATGTCTCCAAAGGAAAAATGAATTCTGTTTCAGGAGTAATTTAAAAATGCACTGTCACATACCTAGAGAAGAATCATAATAATTTCGGGATAACACACGAACACTGAAAAAAATAATTGCCCCTCTAATGTGTAAGCTGAGTACTTTCTTGTTCAAAGTGTCAAACTATCCTATTATGACTCAAACATGAAACAATGATTTAGAAAACAGAGTGTTCTGATTACTATTCTCAGTCACTGATTTGATTATCTAAACAATAAAATATAAAAATGAAATATAAGTTAATAACATTTATATTATTGTGTGTTTTGACATGTCATGATGTTGTGCAGTAGTACCATTTATGCAACAAAGTAATGTAAAAAAAAAAAAGTTAACTGAAATTAAAATAAAAATCTAAGCATGAGGCAAAATTTCAGAATTTTTCCAAAACAACTCCTCGTTTACAGGAAATAATTGAAAAAAGAAAACAAGATTTTCACTATAATTTGGAATGAAAACAGTTCAGAACATCCATCTCAGGGTGTTCAGTAGTATTCTGAAAGGTTTCAGTGAGCTCAGTGTTCTCTCTACACCAGACAGTGGTGTGATCCAGAATACGGTTTTACTACCACAAGAGTTTTTGGTGGCAGTGCAAAAACTAAAGACTGGCTACCAGTTGGTGGCCCCAGGTAAAGGCTCCCCCAGTGTGGTTCCAACCACAATTGTTAACAGTTCATTCACAAATACAGTATAGAAAAAGGGAACATAAATGAAATCTACGTTTTCTTCAGAGTCAATTTATCTGAGATAATTCATTAATTCATAAAGCAACATTAAGTATTAGAATTGGAATAATAGGAAGGTTAACAACGAGCTGGAATAAGAAAGTAACAGTCATGCTCCCAGGACAGGAGGAGGTATGGGCTACTGAGTCAAATCTGACTGGATGAGAAATTTATTTTGAAGACAAATCAAGGGAAATCAAGGGAAATCAAGGGAAATCCAGGCTCCAGTCAGTTTAGCTTATGGCTAAGCTGTGCACAATAGGGTACGCTCAGTCCAAGTCCTTCACGTGTACATAATTCACACCATCAGGAACCAGTTCAACAAAACATGTTCAGCCCCTCAGGAAAAAGATGCCAACTTCAAAGTATGTTTGCATGTCTCATTTGCAAATGTCCAGTGACACTGTCAGTGTGTTAAATTTTACAACAGACTCATTTTTAAAGGACAGTGTAAAGATGTGCTAGAGTGAGCAGATGTTTCCCTTCCCTACTAGTTCAGTGGCACAATACAACTTTCCAGTCTACTTAACCTCAGTTAAATGTCTTCCTCTCCAATTAAACAGAAATAATAGCCTGGATTTTTTCCTCCCCCAGCCCCCATTCTCTGTAAGAGCTTGTAATACATTAAACACAACTGCACCAGAATTGCAAGCTTTACAGAGTCTCAAGTCAAGTAAGGAACTTTTTAATTCATGCACACATGCACAAAAATCAGATTACTATGGTAAAGAAGGGTCTGAATAAACACCTGGGATCTATTTAGCTTCAAATTCTGGATAAGTTCAGATCCAAAACTTGATTTTATCAGTAATTCTTATTTCCATAATACACTGAAACATTCCTTCAACTTGAACTTTGGCCAAGTTCTGATCTGGATTTTTCTGGCTCAGAACCAACTCTGATTAACAGGCACCTGTTTCAGAGCTTAACAAGGGTTGACCTTGTTCACTAGAGGCCTACATTGTTCCAGTTCTAGCAATACCTGTACCTCTGACCTTTTTCCAGTTATTGCATGTCCTCCCTTGAGGTGCAAAACCTCTTGCCTTCACCTGTTCTGCAACGGAATCTCATCCCATTCCTCAACCAAATTCTGAATATAATACCACCCTGTGCACCAACACTGATAACTAAGAAGGTCCAATGGGACTGGGTGACCTGTCTGACTTTCCCTTACAATATTACAAGCAACTCCCATGTCCTCCACAGGCCCAAAGTTAACTCAGCATTTTCATAGAAAGTGAACTCATTAGTAAGTGTCACCAGTTGTGCAAAACCTTCATAAACATGGAGAAAATCCTATAGAATAGGGCTGCGCAAAGCTTCAGGTGCTGATTTGCTTCAGAGGAGATGTGGCCCGATTCAGCGGCTGAATCCCCAAATCTGAATCAAATCAAGGGACCAATAAAAAGGTCCAAATCAATCTGAAGCTCTCCAAAGCTTCAGAAAAGATTTGGAGCACTTTGATGATTTAGGCAGTCCCTGGTGGCTTCAGCACGGAGCTGGAGCTGGACTTGGAGATGGTAAATAGGGAGTGGGGGGGGGGGGGCTATAGGGGGGCCTCTGCCAGGCCCCATCCCCTACCTGCACCCAGCCCCCTGGCCACTCCCCAAGCCCTGCCATGGCTGTCCTGCTTGTCCCAGCTCCTGGTGCTTTAGAAAACAAACCACTCACTGGGTGCTGCCAGGTGGGGGGGACAATCCCCACTGTCCCCCACTGCCCCACACTGCATGGCAAGCTCTGCACAAGCTCCCTGACCCCAACCCCTGCTGTCCCAACCTCTCACCATGGTTGCCCTGCCCATCCCAGCTCCAGCCCTTTAAGAAAAAAATAACTAAAAAAACCCCCTGGCACTCACTAGCTCCTGCAGTGGCCTCAGAGCTTAAGGGGGCTCGTGGAAGAGCCCCCCATGTGGTACAGGGCAGCGCGAGGGAGGGCAGCGGGGATCACCCAGGGTTTTTGTTTTTCTTAAAGGCCCAGAGCTGGTGCAGGCAAGGCAGCCATGGGGAGGCTGGGGTGGGGGCAGGGCCCCCCATGCAACATGAAGCAGTGGGGGGCAGTGGGGATTGCCTCCTGCCCGGCAGCACCTAGTGAGTTGGGGCTTTTTTCCATAAAGTGCTGGGACCTGGGGCGGGTAGAACAGCTATTGCTGGGCTGGGAGAGAGGGCAGGGGATTGGCCCGTGTGATTCGACGATTTAGCAGCAGCCGAATCTCCAAATCAGATTCGGCCAAATCGATTCAGGATAGTGATTCGAATCGCTGAATCAAATCACTGCCCTCTGAATTGGCTGAATACAAATCTGAAGCAAATACTAGTCACTTCGCACAGGCTGAATACAGAACTAGTAACTGAACTAGGAATCATGAGTTCCCACACTGACCCTTATTTAAAAAAAAAAATCTCAATTTCCCAGTTACCTCTCAGAGAATGTATGTGTCCTGTGTGTAAAGTTTTTGACTCCACACTTCAAAAAGAATATTTTTTTAAATTGACATGTTAATGGCTGCTTTCAGTCATGTCTTGGGCATGTCTATATCTTAGGGCACTTACACAAGTTACATTTTTGCATGATCAGGTCCCTGAAAATTCTCTACAGTTGTGAAATAACACATGTGCATGGCTGCAGAGTACTTTTACAATGGCCTATCCTGTGAAAAATAAACCTCATATGAAATCAGGTAGTAGATGAAAGCACTATAAAACTGAGCGCCTTAGGGAACTTGTGTTCCCTCGAGGGTAAATTTTTTGTTTTTCATGAAAAAAATGTCAGCGGGGGGGGGCAGGGCAAAGTCATAGATTCACAGATACAGGGTTGGAAGAGACCTAAGTAGATTATCAAGTCTGACCCCCTGCACTGGGAAGGAGAGACTACTCGGCTCATATGACCCCAGCTAGGTAACTGGCAAGCCTCCTCTTAAAGACCCCCAAGGTAGGAGCCAGCATCACTTCCCTTGGAAGTTGGTTGCAGATCCTAGCTGCCCTGACTGTGAAATAGTATCTTCTAATGTCCAGCCTGAACCTACTCTCAAACAACTTATGGTTGTTATTCCTTGTTACTCCGGGAGGCGCACAGGTGAACAGGAACTCTCCCATTCCCAGCTGGTCCCCCCGCTAAGTTTGTAGACGGCCACCAGGTCCCCTCTTAGCCTTCTCTTGTGAAGGCTGAACAGGTTCAGGTCCCATAGCCTCTCCCCATACGGTCTGCCCTGCTGTCCCCAGATCATGCGAGTGGCCCTCCTCTGGACCCTCTTGATGCTGGCCACATCTCTCCTAAAGTGTGGCACCCAGAACTGGATGCAGTACTCCAGCTGTGGCCTGACCCCTACTTGTGATGTATCTGTGGATGCATGACAAGGTGCGGTTGGCCTTACTGGCTGTGTCCTCATATTGGCAGCCCATGTTCATTTTGGAATCGATAATGACCCAAAGATTTCTTTCTACTACTGTGCTTTCAAGAAGGGAGTTCCCTAGCCTGTAGGTATGCTGCTGGTTCTTACTGCCCAAGTGTAGTACCCTGCACTTGTCAGTATTGAATCCCATCCTATTCTCATTTGTCCACCCCTGTTGCCTGTCCAGGTCCAGCTGTATCCTGTCCCTCCCTTCTAGCATGCCCACCTCACCCCAGATCTTGGTGACATCAGCTAATTTGAACAGGGTCACTAATAAAGAGATTAAACAGTATGGGCCCAAGAACTGAGCTTGAACTGTTCTGGGGGACCCCACTGCCCACATCCCTCCAGGCTGAATATGACCCATCCACCACCACTCTCTGCGTGCAGTCCCTCAGCCAATTTGCGACCCGTCTGACTGTGTAGGCATCAATGCCACAGTTGCCTAGCTTTTTAATGAGAATGGGGTGGGAGACAGTGTCAAAGGCTTTCCTGAAGTCCAGAAAGACTACACTCACCACAACACCTGCATCCAATGATTTTGTGACCTGATCATAGAAGGCAATTAGGTTGGTCTGACAGGATCTGCCCCTAATGAACCCATGCTGACTGCCCCTGAGCATCGTCCCCCCTGCCAGTCCTTCCCAGATGTGCTTCTGGATAATCTTCTCAAAGAGCTTCCCTAGGATCGAAGTATGACTAAGTCATGCCTGTAGCTGCCTGCTGCTCCCTCCCCCTTTCCCTCTCTCTCCCCTCCCTTGCTGACAGGCCCAGAACTTGGGGTGGGGGGACAAACATCTGTTGGGTCAGGAGTAGGGAACCTCCAACTCATAGTACTTTGTGTAAAGTGCGGCCTCTAAATATCTGTAGGCACCCTCAGTCACCCAAACTAGTTTTTAACCAGCTAGTTTAGGTATCTGCAGCAGCCTAATTGCAGTAGCACAGAACTCAGAACAGGCTGTAACATCTGTCCAAGAAGTTGGGTGAATACTTGGTGCTTAACCTGAACTGAGTTACATAATGGCACTATTAAATTCCAACTGGTAGGAATTAAAACTAGCTCAGGTAAGTCTACATAGCCTGCAGTATGAAGCAGACATGACTTCTGGGAGCAGAGGGCTCTAAATTAACAAACACAGGCAATGACTTTTTGTTCTCGCACTGAGCATTGCCTAGCATAATAGGGTCCTCTGGGCTACAGCAATACAAACAGAAAATTTAGATGTTGGAGAAGGAAAAAAATGTATGGAAAAGAAGATGACAGCTTTTAACCATGTGGGTAATTAAGCAGTGAAACAAATTATCCAGGGAAATTGTGATTTAAAAAAATAAGTTTAAGGTTAAGTTTCAGTGTCTTATTAAGAGACACTATGGTTCAGCTGCTAGTGTTCAGGCCTGATGCAAAAGTAACACTAGCACCCTGTGTATGACATTCCACGCATTCAGATTAAAGCTCAATAGAAACCAGCTACAAAAATGTTCTACATTTTTCAAGTAACAAATTTACAGCTCGTTGGCCATTTTTATGGCTCATTGGGCATTTATATGGCTTGTTGGCCATTTGTATTTTGTGATAATTACCTTGCACATGTAGCATAACTAAATATATTGTTCAATTAACCAGTTAATTGCACAATAGATGTAACTTGTTTCAGGGGCCAAATGAACCTGTGATCAAAGTCCAAACTGAACAGCTCTAGGGCAGAAAATAGTAGTGGTTGTCAATCTTTATTGTACTAGAACCCATCTGTAAACATTGATGGCCAGTCCTGACCCAGTAAATAGTTTAAGTAGAAAACACACAAGTATTTTTGCCCCAAAATACTTCCTACACACGACAAGTTAAACCAGCTCAACAGTCTTAATTTTAAAAACAAAACATCAACATCAATAGGAAAACATTAAACAGAAATATTAAAATATGGCCCTCCATTACTCCCAAGTGATATTCATCACTGTGCAATTTGCACAATACAAATTTCTGGTGCCCTTCACTCCCAACTCACAGCTCCCCAGCCCTGCCAGGGTCCCTCACTCTCGACTTGCAGCCCCCTGGTCCCTCCAGTGCCCCTCAGTCCCATCCCACAGGCCCCCTCTCTGCCCAGCCCTGCTAGTGCCCTTCACTCCACTCACAACCCACAACCCACAGCCATGCTGGTGCCCCTCGCTCCCAACCTGCAATCCCCATATCCCTGCCATGACTGCAGGGTACAGCTGCAGCCTAGCACACAAGCAGCTGGTGGCAGGAGGACGTGAGGCCAGCACAGTCCCCTTCACCCCCATCTATTACACCTCATGCTGCTGCTGGTGCGGCTGGTGCAGTGGTCCTGGTGGGGGCAGCAACACTGGCAGCGACAAGAAGTCTCATCACCCCTCTCCACCCTCCCATGCTGGGTCCCACTTGTTGGGCCATGAAGGTGGTTCCGGCTTGTGCCAGTCTAGCCAGGCTGCAGCCCCACACCTGCTATGGGGGCTGCAGCCTGGCACATGCCACCCCATGTCTCCCTGAGGTGTTGCCTGTGTGTCCCCCACCCCTCCTGACACATTATCTATGTCCCTCTCCGCACCCCATAGACTTACCTGCAGGGAGCAGTTCTCAATGCTGCTTGGCTGCCACATGCATGGGTGCATGCTCATATGCACATGGCACCCCTTACCTGATCACCCTCCTTCCAGCCAGAAGAAGACCCTTGCAACCTGAATCTCTGGCAGCCTGCAAGGGGAAACCCATGGTTTTCCACATTTTTCTCCTTTAAAGGTGAAAATCCATGATTTTCATGGATGTTCATGACCCTTTCATATATTCATGTGACTCACCTTTGGTCCATGACCCACGGGTTGAGAAATATTGGTATATAATATCTGTTTTAATTTTCCAAATGTTCCTGCACGGATAGAGCTTAGTGCATAGATTAGGGTGCTATATTAAACACTTTGTCTGCTACGGGGTGGTACTGATAAGTAATGTAAGACAAAACACTGGTATTAACTTATCAGTTGAAGGAAGGACTTTAGTTGTCTTTCTATTTTAGGTCCTGGGGTCTCCACTAAAGCCTTTATCTTATCAATGAGGGGTCTAATCTCCCTATTGCCTGAAGCATACCCCAAAGATTTGGTTTCCATGCAGCCAAGTCATTATTTAACTGGGTGTGCCATAAACTCTGAGTCTGATGCAACCATAGCACTACTGTGACCCACTGGAGATGTTCTTCCATGGTATTTGTAAACATGACTACATCACTGAGGTATGCTGTGGCATACTCGCAATGTGGATGATGTGCTTTGTCCATTAGCTGACAGAAGGCAGCTAAGGAACCATGAATTCCAAAGGGGAAGGTTCTGAACTGATACCCCTCACCTCCAAGGTGTTGTGAATACTGCTGGTTTCTAGGATTCCTGAGTTGTGGACAGGTTCTCCTCCCCCTGGTCTTCCCCCAAAGGACCTTCTCATGTTTTCTTGACTCCCAGATGTACTTCCCATGCTATATCATGAACTAATTTAAATACTTGATTACCGTGCAGGCTGAGTGTCTTCCGTCAGGTAAGGAACCAGCTTAGTGGCCCACTGACCCCGGGAAAATTGCTACATTCTGGCCAACGACTTGGGTTTGAGTAATGGCACCAACCTGTGTAGTACACTTTATTTGTTCCAGCAGCCAAAGTATGAACTGCTGCTGCTCCTGAATCTCTCTTCTGAAAAATTTAATCTCTGCTGAAATTGTTGTGTGCTTGTATACATGGTGGGAGGTTACTCCCCTAAATTGAAATGGTGGGTTTTTAATTGTTACAATTAAAAACCCACCATTTCAATTATGGGGATTCTGTCATGGTTATGGCAAGGGGCCTGATCCTTTTATTTATTTTTTTCCTTGTTTTTTAAGCAGAGCCTCCTCATGTCTCCCATGGTTGGGGGGTGAGCTGCCAGTGGGCTGAGTGGTTCCTGAGCTGCAGGGGGCCCTGGTCTTTCCCTTTGTGCTGGCAGCACTCCCAGGGGCCACTCAGGCAGATGCTACCTCAGTTCAGGCATGGGGAACAGTTAGATCTGGTTGGGTGCTGCCTCTGATTTGGGGCAGTACCTGCCCACTAGCTACCCACTCAGATGGCCCCAAGGTGTGCTGCCATTGCAGACGGAAGGACCACAGCTCAGGGCTGCTGCAAGCTTGGAAAAAGTGGGTAGGCTCTGAGGGGAAAAAAAAGAAAAGAAAAAATGATCGGGCCCCTTGCCACATTTGTTGGTTTTGTTTGGGGGTTTTTTCCAGAGGAGCCTCCCCATGAAAGCTGCTGGTGGGCTGAGTGGCCCGTAAGCTGCAGGGGGCCCTGTCCTTCCCTCGGTGCTCCCTGGGAAAGTATCTGGCCTGCTAACACCCCACCCAGGTGGCCCTGGGAAGCATGACTGCTGCAGAGGGAAGGACTGTGGCTCCCCATAGCTCAGGGGAGATGCAACCTGGTGACAACTGGCCACCTGGCTGTGGGGGAGGTATGGGCAGGTTCCACCAGTAGTAGGATTGGGCCCCTTACCGGTTGTGCTTGTAGCAGCTTGCTGGGGCTGCCAGAACATAGGGGGCTGCCCAGGAATGGACTGGCCGGCCCCAGGAGCAGCAAGTTGCACTGGAGTCAGCACAAGGTGGCAGGCAAGGTGCTGACAGGCCGGGCAGGCTCAGGGGAAGGTGGATTGGGCACCTGCAAGCTTAGGCACCTGCCCAGCTAGCACCCTGCTTGGCTACCCCCAAAGGACACTGCTGCCACAGAGGGAAGGAGGAGGCCCCCCATAGCTCAGGGGTCACTCAGCCTGCCTGTGGATCATGCAGGTAAGCTCTGCCAGAAAAAAAAAAAAAGGGGGAGATGGGCCCAATCCTTTTTTCTTTTCATGGAGCTTGTCCCCCTCTCCCACAGCCACAGGGCAAGCTGCTAGTGGGCCCTGAGCTGCAGGGGGCCCCAGGCCTTCCCTCCATAGCAGTGGCAACCCCCTAGGGCTGCATGGGTGTGTGGCTAATGGGCAGGAGCTGCCCCAACTCAGAGGCAGAACCCAGCCCACTCCAACTATTCCTTGAGCCAGAGCTGGGGCAGCATCTGGCCTGCCTGCTACTAGCCCAGCTGGACAGCCCTGGGGGGCTCCTCCACCACAGGAGGAAGGACCAGGGGCCCCTGCAGCTCAGAAGCCACTCGGTCTGCCAGAAGTTCACCTCCCAGCTGTGGGAGACATGGGCAGGCACCACTTCTGCTTTTGGCCTGCCTCTCCTGTGGCAGGTGCAGGCGGCAAGCTTTCAAAAGGCTGTAATGCTATATTGTAAACTGAACTGCATGGGAATGTGGTTTAGTTTGCCATGTAACAAACTCATTTAAATCGCATAAAACCCTATACATGTACAGCATGATGCAATTAAACTGCAAAAACAGGTAATTTTTGTCGTGTGTACAAACACCTGTTGTTGCTGCAGCTAGAGGTGCTGGGATACTTGCTGTTGCTGCTGCTTTAGTCCCTCCAGCCATTTTAACAAGGCTCCAGTGTCCATATTTCAGTGGCTGAGGCTGCTCACATTCTCCACCCCCTATAAGCAGGTCCTTTACTCTGCTACCTTATGTGAGCCAATAAGCTCAACTCTTATTTCTTCGAGCAGTTCCCAAACATACTCCAGTCTCTAATAATGCGTGAACAGAACAAACCCCAAATCCTCTTTCCACTCTGGATTTTTCCCAGCACAAACAGCCTGTTTTCTCCTTCTTGCAAGCCATGCACTCTCAGCTTGCGTTCTTTCTGTTCCCCCCTCTGGGGCTGTAAGCTCCTAGTGGGACACTTTCTCATTGGCAAAATGCTCTACAGCTGCAGATCCTTAGCAGGACAAAACAGCCTAGTCCAGAACACCAATGATATTTTATGCCTCTTGACAAATGAAATGAGCCAGTTTCACTGAGCAGAATTTTGCAAGGACATGCTCTTGCCAAATATTTGAAATATCAAACGGGCTGTGCACTTTAGCTTCCTACAGTCACAATACTGGTTTTCGGCCCATACAATTTTACACAATACAGTTTTACAAATTTGCTGTAAAATTGGCAATGAATCAATATCATGAATTCAAGAAGGCATCTGCAACATGGATATCCATGTACTTTCCATCCCAAATGAAGTTCTATGTCTACCTCTTTAAAACACAGGCCATTCAACCCTTGACTTCTAGGGATACCATTGAGCTCACAGCTAGGAGAACAGAACACAATGCAACAAAACATAAGGTAATAATGCCCCAGGTGTGATGCCACCTTGTAACATGGGCAATAGAAATGCTGAGACTAGGAAGACTGCAAAATCATTATAGTTACATCCCTACAAGGATCTCGACTCAGGTCTCCATGTACAAGACTAGTTAGTACCTTTCACTTTACTGAGCAGGAAGAAAACAAACCATCTCCTGACTTGTAGCTGTTTTTAAAAGCATTTTTCTTGAGTGAGCTAAGACTGGAAATCAGGACTTTTTCTTGTCATATCATCTTCTGCGCAGGGTCATTGATGGTATAGATATGGGGATAGATTCCCTACAGAAGGCATTGAGAATAAGGATCCCCTGATGACTGTCACAGGTGTCAGCTCTTTCACTAACCTTGTACAAGCCTGAGACAGAAAGAGGGCACCCTTTCCATTCAGCTGGAACAGCTTATTAGCTTTGAGTCACACACTGAACCAAGCACAAAGTGCTGGGCTCACCTTTATAGTACCCCCCTGGAAAGCAAGCAGATCCTGCCTCAACACAAGAGAGAAAACTGTCATGCCTTCAGCTACACTGCTGTTAGCTGATCAAAATGGTTGATCTCAGAAATACTGACACATGAAAAGGAACTAACGATATCACTTACTGACCTTCCACAAAGTAAATTGCAGATCAGTCACAGCTTTTCTTTTTCTTACCTTTTTTAGTTTCATCGAGGTGTTTCCTTTTGAAATCAGAGAGATGCATGACACTATGGCTTTTTAGCTGTATACTAATCCTTTCCTTATCAGATTCAGCTTTATTTACCCAGAGGAAGTATCATTGGACTTAGTTGTATGTGTGACCTCCACAGTTGCATATGGTCTGTAACTTCCAGGGGCCCAGCATCAAAACCACTGTTCTCCGCCAGGCAAAATACTTCCCTCACTGCCAATCTTGCACACCTGTCTCACTCCAGTATCTGAAGGCAATAACAGACCCTTATTTCCCTCAGAGTGTTCTTATGCCACATGATCTGGCTGCACTCTATGGTGTGCCATTTGATGTAGGGTCATCATCCACCAAGTCTTACAAATGAGTAAGTAGAGTATGAAGAGAGTCACAAGTTCAAGCATTATCTAATTTAGCTATGGTAGTGTAAGAATGATGTTTTACCTGTGACGGTCCAAAAATTATGCAAGAGGCAAGAATTTCTTAGGGTGATCTCTTTATTGGACCAACTACATAGTTGGGATAAAGTTATGTAGCAAAACCAGCAGTTTTTCTTTTTTTCTTTTCTTTTTTAAAATTTATTTATTTATTTATTTTTATTTTAAAATGCATTCCCTCCCCTTCCCAACCATTTCTGATTTTTTCTCTCCCTCTCTGTTCCCTATAGATAAGTATAAGTAAGCTAAGATGTAGGATCAGCTTTAACATTTTATTTTAGGTAGTAAGTTTTATTTTTCTCTCCCCTCTTTGCAAATAAATGCCCTGCTATTTTGATATAGATATCCACTGTTTTATAAGTGATAATTATTATGTTTGTATTGATTTTTTTTACTGCTTTTATATTGTGTGTTTACTGTTTTAGGCCTATATATGTATGTTAGCATAAGTCATGCCAATTTTCCATCTTGTAATGTCAAGTCTCCATCTTATCCCCTGCCTGGTTGTGTAACCTATGACTTACATCTACTCCTCCTATGTAACTTGGTTCCTGAATGAATGGGGTTGAATGAGGGTGCTTGAGAGACAGTGGCAGTAGGTCTAAAAATAGCTCCCTCTATGACCAAACCATTAACACCAATACCTGGACCAAGGACCCAGCCTTTGAACCGCCCTCAGCATTCAAGAAACAAAAGATGAGGCAACCCATCATTGTACCAAGGCTGCACATGCTCAGTATGAACACCTGGAGCCCTCTGGAACAGGACTGACCTTGCCTGGACAGCCCCCCCCCCCCATAGGAGATCAGAGGTAGTTTGCCCCATAAAAAGGGGTAGTGAAGACTGAGTCTTTGGGACACCCTCTCCATCTGGACCAGCACCATGCCACACCACCTATCCACCCAGAGGCCCTGCCGGTGACCCCCCTCTGGACAACACCTACTGAACAAAGACCCCTTTCCAGCCTGGATAGGTAGCTATCATCCCCTACCTTCTCTTCAAACAAGGACTTGGAGTCTGATTCTCTTCCCTACCTGGACTCCAGCCCTTCCACTGAGTCTCTTTCTCCTATTGCCTTTGTGAGTGCGTGGGCATGCGCGCGCATGTGTATGTGTGAGAACCAATAACTTCATGGGGCTGTGTAGTGTGTTGTCTGTTTAATAAACCTGTTATTTGGACCCCTGAGTTAGGTTTTGCTTTACTATGGCTCAGCCCTGCTCCAATCTCTGCTCCTTGCCCTTCTGAATTCTGTCTCATTTCTCCCTCTCCTGCTTCTGGCTCACTGCCACCTCCAACACCTGTCCTGAGCTCCTCTCTGCTTCCAACCCCACTGTTTCTTTGCCACTGTCTTATGCCCACTGTCTTTTCCCCTGAACGACCAGATTTCTGCCTCAATTTCTTTCCTGGCTGTCTCTTCCTTGCCACCATTTATCTTCTCCCCCCCCCCAAATCTCAGCTGTCTGCCTCCGTTTCCAGCCCCAAACTCCCAGGTTTTGGTCTCTTTCTCTTTCCTGTCTGTCTCCTCTTTGCCACCAGGCTTCCCCTCCCCGACTCCATGCACCAGTGACCTGAAGTAACCCTGGGGCCACTTGATCTTAAGTAAACCCAAACCACAGTTCCTCAGCCAGCTTCTCTCTAGTCCGCTGGTTCTAATCCAAGTTCTGGCAACTTTAACTCCTCTCTCTCACCTTAACCTTCCCCCAAGTATCCCAGGTACCCCAAGCACACACATACACACTGCACCATCCAAGTTAGGAACTTACCTGTGTGTATGTATAGGTGGGTTGTATGTGTGTGAACTAGTGAGTGTGTGTGTGTATATATATAATTGTGTGCATGACATATGAATTAGTGATCCTGTGCATGTGTACTGAGTGTGCGGGTATTTACAATTGATTTTTGTCTAATTTTTAGTGTGCAGTGTGTATGTGCTTGAATTGGTGGTAAGCGTGTTTGTATATGTGCAATTGTGTCATACCTTCCTGTCTAACAGCACAATATGGAGATCCTGAGAGTTGGCCTGACCCCACAGGGCAATAGTTAGACAAGCTTCTGAATGCAAGACATTTTTCATCAGGTCTCATTTAGCTAGGGATTGCTATGGAAGTCACTGGCATGCAGAGCTGGGGGACCCAGAATATCAGTGGAGGGAACTGGAAAGTCCTTCACTTGTATTATGTTGTGAAACTGGACTGCAGAAACCAACACTGTTCCATCTGTGTTGCCAGCTGAAGCAACTTCTACACAGGTTCCTGACTGAACACACCTCATGCAGCAACAGGAATGTTTAGTTTTTAATTCTAATTAGAGTCACATATTCAACCCTGTGACTCTAATAAAACCTACAAAATCCCAACTGAATTTTCTGTGCTTAAGAATAAATGAACATATATAAACTGATTTATGGGAATCTGAAACAAGCATATATCTTTGGACTAAAAACTAGCCAAGTGGCTCCTTGCCTCAGGAGTGCTGCATTACACTGGCAGGACACTGAAGTCACATACAACAGGATTTACTTGGGCAAATGACTTTTCTATAATTACTTGAAACTGTGATTGCAGTTCATGGTGCTCTATGGGAACATTTTCTTTGAAACTAATTTGTTTATATTTGTGGGAGGGAGGGAGAATGGAGGCTATATTATTTAACACTTCCCCACCCTTCCCCACCATCTCTCAGGTTCCAGTGAACCCATAAACTCAGTGTAAAACTGGTGGAACTGTAGAGCCTCATTTCATTTCATACTGAAACCAAATTAACCTATGTGTTTTGTCACACAGATAATACAGTAAACTGACATATGGGTCCCTATATATGGAAGAAAAACCTTAGCTTTTGTTGACTTTGAACTACCACAATTACTTGAATATGAGGCAACCCTGAATATAACATGACCCTCTAACAATTAGATTCTTTATATGGGAGACTTATACATTTGTTATAATTTACCAGGTATAGAATCTAATTATTGGAGGTTTGTCTTGAATTTGTCCCCTTCCCACTGCTACAGCATGGAAATTAAATTTCATAGATTTCATAGATTTCATAGACATTAGGGCTGGAAGGGACCTCGGGAGATCATCAAGTCCAGCCCCCTGCCCAAAGGGCAGGAAGTCAGCTGGGGTCATAGGATCCCAGCAAGAGAAGCATCCAATTTACTCTTGAAGGTGTTCAATGTAGGTGCTTGAACCACCTCCGCTGGCAGACTGTTCCAGACCTTGGGGACTCGGACAGTAAAGAAATTCTTCCTTATGTCCAGCCTGAAACAGTCTTGCAGGAGTTTGTGACCATTCGACCTCATCATCCCTTGGGGCGCTCTGGTGAACAGACGTTCCCCCAGATCCTGGTGGTCACCCCGATAAACTTATAGGTGGCCATCAGATCACCCCTGAGCCTGCGCTTTTCCAGGCTAAAGAGTCCCATGGCTCTCAGCCTGTCATCGTAAGATCTGTTTTCCTGACCTCTGATCATGTGCGTGGCTCTCCTCTGGACTCTCTCAAGCTTCTCCACATCCTTTTTGAATTGTGGAGCCCAAAACTGGACACAGTACTCCTGCTGCGGCCTCACCAAGGCCGAGTACAAGGGGAGAATGACGTCCCGGGATTTGCTCGAGAAGCATCTATGGATGCACGCCAGCATTTTGGTCGCTTTACTAGCCGCAGCATCGCATTGCAGTTCATCTTGTGGTCAATGATGACCCCCAAGTCTTTTTCTTCTGTAGTGCTAACCAACGTAGCACTGCCGAACCTATAAGGGTGCTGCAGTTTTTCCTCCCAAGGTGGAGAACCTTGCATTTTTCGGTGTTAAACACCATGAGGTTCTCATCTGCCCATTTGCTGAGCTTGTCCAGGTCAGCCTGGATCACCCGCCTATCTTCTGGCGTGGATGCTTTGCCCCAAAGTTTGGTGTCATCGGCGAACTTGGCCAGTCCACTCCTAACTCCAATGTCCACATCATTAATGAAGATGTTGAACAGTATGGGTCCCAGGACAGAGCCTTGAGGGACCCCACTGGTTACAGGGCACCATGATGAGTGACTGCCATCAATCACAACCCTCTGGGTCCGACCACGAAGCCAATTTCCCAGCCAGCGGATCGTGGCGGAGCCAAGGCCACAACTGGGCAGTTTGGCCAAGAGGTGATCATGGGATACCAGATCAAAAGCTTTTTTGAAGTCAAGATATATGACATCAATCTCTTCTCCCTCCTCCAGGTGATAGGTCACCTGGTCATAGAAGGAAATGAGATTGGTCAAACAAGACCTACCCACAACAAACCCATGCTGGCTGTCCCTTAGAATGTTAGCCTGGGCCAGTCCCTCAAGGATGGCCTCCTTAATAAACTTTTCTAAGATCTTCCCCAGGATAGAAGTCAGGCTAATGGGCCTGTAGTTAGCCGGATCCACTCTCCTCCCTTTCTTGAAGATCGGCACCACATTGGCCTTCTTCCAGTCTTCGGGCACTACACCGGAGCGCCAGGAGTTTTCAAAGATCCGTGCCAGGGGCTGGGCTATGACGCTCGCCAGCTCCTTGAGTACCCTGGGGTGCAGGTTGTCAGGGCCAGCTGACTTGAAGGTATCCAGCTTCTCAAGGTGTTCCTTCATGAGGTCAGCATTGATAGAGGGTAGGGGATTCCCCTCACCCAGATTTCCCTGTCCCATAGCAGGCATGGGCATCCCGTGTGACTGATGAAAGACTGAATATGGGTGGGGGGATCAGGTGGCCCCCTTAATCTCTTTTCCCCCAACCTTTTCCCCCTGCAGCCCCTTCCCCCACCTCCTACCTAACTGTCAGACCCAGCTCTCCTGCCGCACATGAAAGTGAGGGGCAAATTTGAAACCTGACTTTGAAATAAACATGCCTGTAGTAATTTGCATATAGGTAACTTAGCCTTAGTTCATCCCAATTTTTTAATTTTTTTTTGGAAACTGTTGCAAGATTTAATACAGGTGCTCTATAAACACACTTTTAAGCAGCACTTTTGTACCTAATTATTTATAGTACAAACTATGCATGATATTAGACCAAAGTCAAAAGGCTCATGGATTTACTACACAGTTCATTGAGCTAGGCCTCAGCACAACCAACAGAGTTTCAAACCATGGTGACTCAATAGCTCAGCACTGCTCAGTATGTGTGTGTACTGTTGATACCTCCCACAAGGGATCCATGTACTAATTAGCAACCCCCACTCATGACTGGAACTGGGTGTTCTTGTTATGAATCCTGGGATCCTCCAAAAATGTATATGCAGATGAGGCACAGGGCTGGCTGCTCCAAATCTACCTTACGAAGCACAGGGTCATGCTAATCGTATGCAACAGGCTGACAGATGGGGTGACAGAGGGATTCTGGATGAATGGTTTGGGGCCCTGTTTGCTGATATTTGCCAAACATTTAAGGCTGGTGCAGAAACAGGAATCATTAGAAGTGGGAAAGGTACAACTTAATGTAGTGGCTCACTACGATTTAAAAAAGAGTCCATGCTGAGGGAATAGATCACAATGGGGGACTACCAAATATCTTATTCAGATGGGCTGCCCTAACATATTCTTGTGTTAGGTTCCCATAAACTTTGAAAGCCTGATCAATTCCTTAAAGGCAGAGAATGGGATTGACAGAGCATTCAGGTATAAGGAGTAAAGGAGGGAGACCTGAAGTCCAAGACAATGGCAGTAGTGGCAAGTAAGCATGAGGTGGGAAAAGAACTGAAGAGTGGAAATGAAGATCTGGAGAGATATGCAAATTGGATGAAGGTGGAGCATGTGTTTTGGGACTGTATATATGGAAAGGGTTGTAGGAAAGGGTCTGCTCCTTTCTGAGTGTCACCAAAATAAACCTGTCTTTAGCATGGGAGATGGTACTATATGGACTCAAAGTAAAGGGACAGGAGGATATTTTATTAAGGTCTTTATTAGCATGTATTAAAACTAGTTTATGGAAAGTAAGAAACCTCTGAGTGTTTAAGGGGGTGGCTGTCACTGAAAGAGACTGCCTGAAACTGGGGTTGCATGAACTGAAATATTATATTGATTGGGCCAAGGAGAAGATTGGAGAGGAAGAGGCAGAGAAGAAGTGGAGGAAAAAGGACTGGACACACTTGTTTCACTAAAGCAACAGAGAGGATTGATGGGAGGGGTGGAGAATTTTAGGCGCTTACTGAACTAACAGTTTTTTTATGTGGTTTTGTATAAAGAAAAATATGTCTGTAAGACAATGTTTTTTGTGGGAAGTTGATGTATGTTGATTAAAGGTTTAATATATGTAGTTGTTTTTATGTTGTTTCTGTGATATGAAGTCTTGGTAAAACAAGGATGCTCAATATGTATAACTTTGTAAGTGTAGGGATAGGTATGTTTTTAATAAAATTTGTAAAAAAAACTTAAAAACAGAATAAAATTCCCATTGGCATCTCAGCCTGTTTGCCTAAGATCAATTGTAGCATTTATGGCACCAAAGTGAGGGTGGCAGGGCTGGTTCTGGCCCTCCTGGTGTGGGTCTGCTATTGCAGCAGTACCTCCAGGCCAGCACAGTGCCAATTCCCTGTGGAGGGAATACCCACCCATTTTCCTTTAAGGACCACCCCCCCACACACACACACACGCATGCACGCGCACACATGCACACACACACTGTTTCCATCAGTATGCTTGCCCAACGTGGGTCCGTGTGCTTTACAGTCATGCTCAATGTTGGCAGCATTTAATCAACTTCAAAGTTGGTTTTCATTGCTAAGCATATGCTGCTTTTGGCAGTAGTTTAATGATAGACAATGTATTTAATAAGGGTTCACTGCATGTGACTATTAGATGAGGAGCTTTTCCCCCCATGCTGACTGGGGATTGCAGGGGGACCTTGTTTTACATTGAAGTAAATATGGAAGGACTGAAGCATTTATAAGGCACAACATTTGAAACTGCAGGAATTAAAATAAGTGTTAGATATCATGATAAACTATTCATAAAATCTAGTTATTTCCCAAGAAACTGCCTTCCCTTTCTTTTTTCCAGTTGGACCCTTAGCCCAACAGGAAGCAAGAGGCTTGGGAGGGGTGCTGGCACAGGAAGCTAGATAACAATGAACACAGAAGTTCTGAACTGGTTCACACATGACAAAGACCACCCCCACACTTAGCTCTAATCAGCCCCTTGCTGGCTTCAGTGGAATAAAATCAGAAAGGGAGACTGAGTTTCCTCTCCCTGCACTTTCTCCCCCACATAACACCCCTTGAAATCAGGACTGAGATGCATTAACGCAGCAGAATAAAAAAAATAGCACTGGTACTACCTGTATTGAAAACTGAAAGTTTCTGTTTCCAAGCCTGATGTCTAATACATTTCACCAGCATGAAATTTATTGAAGAAATCAAAATCTACTCACCTTTACCAGACAGACTCTAATTCAAGGCTACCTTGCACCGTTTACTTTCTTGGTGAAACACCACTGCATAGATAACTACCAGGCACTTTTTAAGAGACTAAAGTAATATAGGTAGTAAATCAAATAGATTTAGAGATATAGAGTATATGCCAGCTATAACTCAACAGCTATGAATTATTACAAATTAACAAGACAGACCCCCAACTTGATTTGTTCTATAAATTCCACAGTTTCAGCTATAAATTCTACATCTAATCTTGGCAGAGCAAAATTTTTTGCAGACAATTAAAGCTCTCCTCACTTTCTACAGTGAACACAAAGGTCATGTATATATTTTATATTACAAATGGTTTGCTCCAAGTGTCAATTTTCCTCTGAGACTTTCACCCTCTTATCTGTACAGTTGCTGCACCATTCTTCTAGTTGCATTAAAACCTTTTATAATACCCTCCTACTACAATACCACCTCATAGCAAACACTAATTTTCATGTCACTGGCCATTATCATAGAAAAGACTGCAACATGTATGTTAAAGATTGGTGATGATAAATAAGCAATGAAGTTATAAAAGGCTCTGGGTGGGGACTATGCATCAAATTGGAGGCACCCCAAGCTTTGTGGCCACAGGTTCAGAAGCAAGAGTTGTAGAGGTAGAGATCTGTATTCTTCTAATGCAAGTAACTTCTGCTCATACATGTATACAAATGGTGGGAAGAGGGTCCAAGGAGTCCTTTCTCCACCCTGGGCTCTGTTAGCAAAGACTGTCACTCCAAAAAGGCTGGAGTGTACTTCCATACAACAGCATGTAGTGATAAGTTCTTCTGCTTCCATTCCCACAGAACCTCTAGAATCATTCTCCTAACATGTGCTCACAGCATGCTTAATGCCTCCAGCTCCTGCTGCTACAGTCCTGTCATAAAATGAAAAGTAAAGCCCACAGACCAGTCCAACAAAGTGTATTTTATAAAATGAGTGAAAATATCCACTTTTTCCCCCCCATTTGGAATGAAATAGCCTTTCGCTCAAAAAGATCAATGGTCAAGTTGGGCAATTTCCATGTCCCATACAGAAAGGCAGCACATGTGGCCTGTAACAGATAATTCCTAGGAATGGCATATGTATACAGTAACTAAGAAAGAAGGATTCATAAGTAGGAAGAACACCTGAATAGAGACCCCAGTGAGCTTCACAGACTAATTAACAAATGATGCTGGGATATGCTGGGGGCAAAAAGAAGGTCCTGGGTAATGTGGGGCCCTTGCAGGATGCATTGGGAAATTTGGTCATCACAACAGATGACAAAGCTAACATGTTTAATGATTTCTTTGCCTCTGTCTTCCTAAGTAGGGACCAGAACAGCCACCTCCCCGCTGGGCCCCCCTCGGGCCCCAGGGGAGGCACATCTGGGCCAAAGGTTAGCATGGAACTAGTTAGGGGGCTTCTGGAGGGGCTGGACGTGTTCAAGTCAGCCGGCCTGGACAATCTCCACCCTAGAGTCCTAAAGGAACTGGCTGAGGTTATTGCATGACCCCTGGCACGGCTTTATGAGCACTCGTGGTGCTCTGGTGTGGTCCCAGAGGACTGGAAGAGGGCCAACGTGGTTCCCATCTTCAAAAAGGGGAAGAAGGAGGACTCAGGAAACTATAGGCCAGTTACTCTTACCTCGATCCTAGGCAAGCTGTTTGAGAAAATTATGCTGGCACACATCCATGAGGGGCCAGCAGGGGACTGCATGCTTAGGGGCAACCAACACGAGTTCATCAGTGACAGGTCCTGTCAGACCAACCTGGTGGCCTTCTATGATCAGATTACCAGATCATTAGATGCAGGGGTAGCAGTGGACGTAGTCTTCCTGGACTTCCGGAAGGCTGTCGACACTGTCTCTCACCCCGTTCTCATTAAGAAACTGGGGGACTGTGGTGTTGACACCCACACAGTCAAATGGGTCGCCAACTGGCTGGTGAGCCGCACCCAGAGGGTGGTGGTGGATGCGTCCTTCTCAACCTGGAAGGACGTGGGCAGTGGGGCTCCGCAGGGCTCGGTCCTTGGGCCCACACTGTTCAACATCTTCATCAGTGATTTGGATGAGGGGGTAAAAAGCATCCTGTTCAAATCTGCTGATGACACTAAGATGTGCGGGGATGTTGGCACACTAGAAGGAAGCATCAGGCTTCAATCAGACCTTGACAGGTTACAGGGGTGGGCGGATGTGAATAGGATGGGATTCAACACAGACAAGTGCAAGGTGATGCACCTGGGAAGGAACAACCGGCACCATACCTACAGGTTAGGGAACTCCCCTCTTGTCAGCACGGAGGCAGAAAAGGATCTTGGGGTCATCATTGACGCCAAGATGAACATGGGCCAGCAGTGTGGGGAGGCAGTTAGGAAGGCCAACCACACCTTGTCATGCATCCACAGATGCATCTCGAGCAGGTCCAAAGAGGTGATCCTCCCCCTCTTGCGGCACTGGTCAGGCCACAGTTGGAGTACTGCGTCCAGTTCTGGGCGCCACACTTCAAGAGGGATGTCGACAGCATGGAGAGGGTCCAGAGGAGGTCCACTCATATGATCAGGGGACAACAGGGCAGGCCCTATGAGGAGAGGCTACAGGACCTGAACCTGTTCAGCCTCCAAAAGAGAAGGCTGAGGGGGGATCTAGTGGCCTGTTATAAATTATTCAGGGAGGATCAGCAGGCATTGGGGGAGTCCCTGTTTCCCCAAGCACTGCCAGGAGTGACCAGGAATAACGGTCACAAGCTGGCAGAGGGTAGGTTTAGGCTAGACATCAGGAGGCGCTACTTCACGGTCAGGGCAGCTAGGAGCTAGAACCAACTTCCAAGAGAAGTGGTGCTGGCTCCTACCCTGGGGGTTTTTAAGAGGAGGTTGGATGAACATCTTGCTGGGGTCGTTTGATCCCAGTATTATTTCCTGCCATGGTGGGGGGTCAGACTACATGATCTACTCAGGTCCCTTCCGACCCTAGCAACTATGAAACTATGTTTATCCACCATTATAATACATAGGAAGAAAATGGTAGTCATTTGAAAGACACACCATGCAAGGTCTTAACTGCCCCAAACAGACCCCAGCATCTCACAAAATGATGTTTAGCTGCTTTCCATGACACCACCCTAAAATAAGTTAGCTCAAGAGGGAAGCTGAATAGCACATGAAGTTAAATTTACAGTGAATTTTTCAAAAGGAAAAAAAATACAATAATCTCAAACTCTGGTATCTGGCCAGGCCACTGGCTAATTTTCAATAGCCTCCTTTTCTGAGAAGTCTAATGGATACCTTGGGTCTGTAATGAACACTTGGTGAGACCTCATCCGATTAAATACTTCAGAAGTTCCCTTGTTAGTAATAAAGACACCCTGCAGCAGGCCCCAATTCACCAAAACTTGGCGCACATTCCAGCAAAGCACTTAAATACATATTTTAGTCCCACTGAGATCAAGGGGATTTAAGCTCATGCTTAGTGCTTTGCTTAACGGGGATGAGGGCTGAATGGTGGTTGTACAACATCTCCCATCTATAGACAAAAAGCTGTATAAAGCAGAAGCAATGCCACCCCCATTTTCCAGTTTTGGGAATTGATGTAAATTAGTTCATTTCTGCTCTACTCCCCCCAAGGAAAACAAAAATCATGCAGTAGGCCAAAGCAAAATCAGTTACAAGTAGAACCTGTTTCTCCCAATATAGTCCAGAAACCCAGTCTTCAGGCTGTAGTGCCTCCTATGCTGATATCTGTTATTCAAAACTTCATTTACGCGGGGGGGGGGGGGGAACGTTGTTCTCCCTTCATTTCATTTGGACACATGATGCTTCCTTTTCCAGGCTGACAGTTAAAAAGTAAAAGACCAGCATCCCTAGCATCACATATCCATAAATGAATTTTGAAAGATTCGGTACGCTTTGTTAATAATTGAATAATACAGTTGGCAAAACCTTTCCAAGTGCTTCCTATACTATTAACATTTTGAAATGAGTTTGCCCTAGGATGATGGGAGGCAAAGTGCATAAAAATGGAAGGTGTGATCATTTCCTGGCATTGTCTGCTCAAAACAATGACTCTGATTGCTGTTTGTATAGCTGCCTCTCAAGCTAGACTGGTAAGCTGTCGCAGATTTGGGTTTTCCTCACCAAGAAAGATTGAAAAGAAGTCGTTCAAAGCAAGTGAAGGATGGAAATAGGTTGTGAAATTTCCCAACCCCATTTTTCTATTTTTTAAATTAATACCTATACACTTCCCATCTAGTAGTAATTGCCTAAAGTATAGAGTGGCCAGTTGCAGAGTTTGAAAACTGCTGCAAGTCAATCTGCTTTTCAGCTTTAAGTAAGAGAAGGGAAGATAGCCTCCCTTTCCTCCCAACTCAAATGCATACCTGCCATAAATAAAAGGGCAAAGCCTCCCTTTTGATGTCCAAGTAAAAATCCCCATTTTAATCTTGTAAGTAATAACAAATAAATCGCCCCAAACTGCCTCAGCCAGCAAATTTCCGGTTGATTCTGCAATATTCTTACAGAGAAATGGTCAGCTTTGCCAGAAAAGATAATGTGGAGTGAAGAAAATATATCTTTATATGCAAAATATTTGCTTGGTATTTAGTGGTTAAGATGTTGTCTTGCATATTAGTATTTATAGCAAGAAAGAACACATTTTCTTGAGTAACTATGCAAAGAGAGACAAGTCTGAAATCATGAATATTACTTAGCTGTTAACATAGTTTTAATTTGAATAAGAATCCTCCTGCTGACCCAATCTTGCTCTAACAGCTTCTTTGTAGGAGAGAGAGAGACTAAAAATGCTTTGTAGCTGCTTTGCAAAATTGTTGTGAAGTATAAGGGCCAAGCTCATCTGAACAGCACGCATTCCTCATAACTGATGGAGAATGTAGCAGAAGCTGGGACATAATGCATGAAGCCAAGAAACTCATGGTTGCACAACCACTATAACACAGAGTAGGAGGCTTGGGAAACTTGAAGAAGCTTGAGTACAAGATATATGGATTCTTTAAAATCCATGAGATTTGCAGGCAGAAGCCCTTACTATGCCATACCTGACCTATGGCCTATTAAGAACAATAGGTCTTCACAAAGCAAATTAAAGAGCCATCTGGCAGCTTCAGGTATACCACAAAAATAATCCCCCCAAGGAAGCAAGCCTGTTATGCCCTGCCTCTACTCATCAGGTATCAGCAAAGTGACCATGCACCTTGGAAATACAAGAACCTCAAGGGCCATATGAGCTTCAAGTCATGCTTACAAAGCACCTTAGGGCCCATTACACCTTACACTGTGAGCCATGCAAATGTTGATTGGTGACAGTGCTAGCTTGGACTTTGGAGCAGTTGCACCTTTAGGGTAGGGACAGACATTTAAAAAGCCTGAGCCTGAATTGATTCAATCTTTCCAGGTTAGTCTAACCTGCCTAGATTGAATCAGTTTGCAACTGCACAGACATTCCCTCTGGACTGAAGAAATGCAGGCACATGCCTGCAGTGGCTCAAGCTAGAAGTTGGGGACCTGCTAGAGCAGTCTTCCCTTCTCTTTGATGGGGCTGAGCTGATGGGGGCATGGCCAAGTCCTGGCAGGATCCTGTGATTAGGGAGGGGGATGCCCTCTTGATACCAGGGCATTTATCAGTTCTGTTATCAGCATTTAGCATCCCATCAGAAAACAAATCCTCATTCATTAGCTCAAGCTCTTCTTAAGCAGCTTTTTCCAAAGGAAGGAATACAGGGACGTGGAATGCTGAACTGTTGATTAGCTCCAAAAAGCCCTAAGCAGACACTGTCCTATCTGCCTTACACAGGATTAGCTAGCATACCACATGTTGGCTACAGTCCATGCTGTGGGAGAGAGGAGGAAGGGATCTCTGCTTAAGCAGTAAGTGGTGAGGAGGGGTGGAGATAGGGACATGAGGAAGCCAGCAGATACTGCTGTGCCTGCAAGTCTCTTCTGGACCTGCAGCCAGGGAGCAGAAGGGAGGGGCCAGCTCTGCTGTGGAGCAGAGATCCCTGCCCAACCCAGAGATCATGCTGGGATGCTGGGGAAATCTGGTTTAATTTAAACCAGCAAGGGGTCTAGGACACATTTTGCATAAAGTGGTTTGACTCAAATCAGTTAAGTCTGATACTTCCTTCAACTAGGTTTTTCTCAAACTGGTTTCAGCCATTTTCACACAGGTTTATATATACTGATTGTCTTTTCTATTGCAGGTTTAAACCAGCTTCCAATCACTTAAACCAGTTTATGTGTAATGTCTGTCCCTAGCCTTAGTTTAGAAACCTCCTCTGACTACCCACAAGCTAGTGCACAGCTGTGACTAAGAGACAGGTCTAGGAGCTGTAGTTGTGAGTTGCCACTAGAGGACTGGTGAGCTAGCACAGGCTTCTATCTCTGCTATACAGGGTTGGGTGTCAGAGTCCTGAAATACTTGAGGATTTCAACTTGGGTGAAATTTACATTTCCCCTTCCCACGAGTCTAGTAAAAATATTTAATCAACAAGACCTAGATCTTTCATTGGATATTTCACACATCTTCTTCAAAAAGTGACTATTTTATATTGTTTTCATCAGAAAGTTTTCATCCAAACACAGGAACTATTTAGGACTCAATGAACAAAGTCACTGTGGTTTTCTTCTTCAATGAATTCTAGGTTTAATTTTCAAATGCACTGATAAACCAAAGAAATTAAAGGGCTCTGGAAATGTTCAACACCTTTGAAATATCAGGTTCTGTGTGTTACAAGCCATAATTGTTGTAGGGTAAGAATTTAAAAGGTTTTTGTAGAACACATGAGGTACTATATAAATAAAATTCTGTTAATGGTACTGAGGAGGTCTACCCTAGTCTAGCTGTTGGCAATAAAATGAGTCTTCTGGATTTTCCTCCATGCTATAAAATACACAAAGTATAGTGCAAATTTTTCCCCCCTTTATTAGAAAATCAATTTTTCTAACATTTTAAAATCATTGCCTGCATGAAGATACTTCCCAGATATTTACTGGCTAAAATGAGATACATCTGTAATCAGAGAGCTAAATACTTTGTACAAAGAGGAATATGCAATCAAGATTTGTGGTAGGAGGTGATATCTTTTATTAGATCAACTAGATTTTTGCAAATAATCTACCAGGAGTCCTGATTACTTTTGCCTCTAAACCAATATGGCTACAACCTGGATACCTTATATGAAGAGGAACAACATGCAGTAACCTCGTAGTAAAGACAATGCACTTTAAGTGGGTCTGAAGTCAACTGAAGCAACATTTTCTTTTCATAATTATATCTAACACAAGGGTTCTTTAACCACACATCAAAGAAGGGCCTTTACTAGCTAGTGGTATTCTTACCAAATACAAAAACATGTTCCACAAACTCATTTTTCCTTCTGGCTTTTCAACTCCCTAGTTGTCTCCTTTGTTGTGCAGTTTGGAGAGCTGCTTCCCGGGGAGATGCTTAAAGGGAAGATTGCTGCCAGGAAGAGCTTTCTGCAGATAGATACTCATGTCTGGGACAAAAGTGAAAAGAAAGAATGACCAAGATGTGTTGGTGAGTATTATCCATAGGGTGTGGTTATGTAAATCATAGTTTTACACAGGGGATAAAAATGCAGCAGACCATTAAGATGGAATAGAAGTTTTATTCTATTCCCCTCCTCTTCCTTTTGAATGGAATATCACAACTAATGGATGAAATGTAATGTGGAGTTGGAGTTTTTGGATTCCAACATTTTAATTAAATATTGGACTTGATTGCTTTATACAAATATACTAGGCACAAATAAATTCAGAGCCACCTATGTTGCAAGGCCCAAAACACCGGAGTATGACCTTCCCAAAATTCTGGTGCTATTCTAGGCTGCAGAAAGAAGGGATCAAACAAGAAGACTGGGAGCTTATTGAGAAATGAAGGGTATATGAGTACAGAGCTAATGTAATAATAAAATGGAGATTTCTCATTAACCACAAGGAAAGTGGCACTTGTAAGCTCCTTAATTATGTCTCAGATAAAAGGAGCTGCCTTGATTCCCCAACAGGCTCTACTTATCTCTCTGCATTTCTCAGATGAACTTTACCTCCATCTTCAGGCTACTTTAGGGCTGAAATATGCCACCCTTCCAACATGGAGTAATAACTTTATAAGTAGCCCCAACATAGTATTTTGGACTAATTGTGGAGTAAGGTATTAAACTGGTGGATAGGTGAGAGAACTGGGCCCACAGTATCCCTTACAAAATTCAGGCTATGAGCTATTTATTTTCTGTTTCAGATAAAGATGTTAAGCAAGAATCTCATACATAAAGAGGCAACTAGATATACTGTGTGGGCACGTCCACACATTCAAGCACGTGCACTTGCAGAAGATCAAATAGTAGCAGTACAAATTTGTGCCAGAGATTTGTGACTCAGCAAATGTGCATGAACACGCACTTTGGTGTGGGGCAAATTTTGCCAGTTGGGGCAAACTAACCCTGCACCACTTTTCCTGGATCTTTAGCCAGGGGGAGCTACAGGCTGGCCCCAGCAGAATAAAAACCTGTCCTGATGAGCAGCTCAGAGCTACTTGCCCTCAGGAGCTTCTGAGGCCTGGCCAGTTGGTATCTAGGGACACTAGCCCCTTGCGCCAGCTAGACTTCTGAAGCAGCCCTAACCTAGAGTGGCCCCTGCACCCTCTACCCACTGTAGCAGTCTGGCAGTAGGGGCTTCTTCCTGGTTGTGACCTGCTGCCACCTGCAGCAGCATCCGCCCCCTTGGACCTGCATCCCCATGGCTGTGTGCCTGCCAGACCCAGACAGGGACCTCATGGCTTCCTGGGCTGTGGTATGGGCACTGTAACAGAGCCTCCTGCACTTCTGAGCCAGCTGTCAGTGGGCTGTGGCTGCACAGTTGGATTTTGTGTGGCACTGCTGTCATGTCTTCTGGTGTTCCCATTCTGCCGTGTGGACAGCTATTGCCCAGAAGGTGTACTTGTTGCAGGGGCCCACTTTGAACTGTCAAAGCATGTCCTCCTGGCCCCAAATGGCTAGGAGGTCAGCCACCTAATCTGCCATTGAGCTGGGCCCCTGATGCTGGCCCTGGGCAGGCTTCTCTGCCTGGGTTACACCACTTGCTTCACCAGCAGAAATTCTGGTATTCTCTATTTGAAAATTGCAAATTCTCTGATAAAAACTCCCAAATTTTCTCATTAAAATTCCCCAAATGCCACTATATATAGAAGGATCAGTCAGGCAGTGTTTTATTGATACATTTACAATTGTAAAACAGGTTGGAAGCCAACCAGTGCCTCTACCATTATAATCAAATGAATTCTAAATATCTATACAATTTTGGCATTTGCTTTTGTTTTTTTAACCTACAAAAATCAGAGCTTCCCCTTCCTCCTTCACTCACCAAGATGTGGGTTGATGAGAAACACTGGGATGCCAGTGCCCTACTCATGTCCAAGCCCTTGCCCCTCACTCTTAACCCACGGCCCCACCAGTGTCTCTAACTCTTGACCCACACACCCTGCCTGCCCCCCACTAGCTATGTCCTGGCAGCAGCTCTATCCCAACACTAAGACATGGATCCAGCTGCAGCTGTCCCACCTTCTGCCTTGTGGCTCTGAGTGCCAGCCCTTGCTGTTCTGCTCTCTGTGTCTGTGCCCAGGTCCCAACAATCCCCATGCCCTTCCTAGGTAGCCCTTGACTGGGGCTCAGGGACTGGGCTAGGAAAGCCTCTTCCCTTCCAGGCCGGCCTCCCCCCTACACAGGCTGCTCTAGGGAGGTGAGGGGTGGGGAGAGAAATCGAAGTCTGGCTCTGGTGGCCTCTCCTACCTGGAGTACTCCCCCATCCCTGACCCCCATCTATTTCTCACACACACAACTACTGCCACCTACACCCCTCCCACCAGCCCATCACATCCGGCAAGTGGTTCCTGGGGCCGTATGTCCCAGCACTGGTGTGAGCACAGGGCAGGGCTTCAGTGTAGCAGTTGCTCCTGCAGCTGTGGCTCCCACCAGCAGGTCCCATCCTGTCTGGTGGCTGGGCATTCAGGGTGTGAGTTTTGTTAGGGGGATGTAGGGTGTGTGTATGGGGTTTGTCAGGAGATTTGAGGGGCTTGTGGGTGGGGGTGGGTTTTGTGCGTGAGGTTTGTGGGCAGGTGTGGAGCTTCTGTGGGGATTAGGGTGGGGTTTGTGGGTGGATTATGGGAGTAGTTGAATGGAATACTACAACTGAAGGACAGAATGAATCATGAAAGTTAGAATTTTGCAAAATGTTTGAAGCATTTAAAAGAAAATAATTTCTTCTGGTCCACTTCTGAGTTTGCTTCCAAGCAGGCTGGAAAGCCCTCCACCTTCCTGTGGGATGCTCCATCTGCCCCACCATCTCAGCATTCACAAGCCTCCTGGTACCTTGAGATATGTAGAAAAAACATTTAAAGCTGTGTCTGAACTGCCAAATTTTTCTCAATCTCTCCGAATCAGAACCTTCCAAATAAATGCGATCCAGAGAGATTAAAGGGTGTCCTGATTAGATTTGAATTTGTAGATTTGGCCACCAAATCAGGCCAAATCTCTGCCAAATCTAATCGTGGACTGAAGCTTTGCACTGCCTTATTCACTACTGGCATGCACCTTCAAACAGAAGCGGGTATGCTCTTGCCATCACCTGGGCTCCCAGCACTACATGCAGAAGCCACATGCCATTGGGCTGATCCAGCTCCTGTCTCCATGGCAGGTCAGACCTATAACTGCTCCCTGAAGCACTTCAGCAGATAGCTCCCCAGCTTTAACTTTATAGTCCTACATTAAATGTTCAATCCATATGATAATGCTTGTAACTAGATCAATTATCTTCTTTTAAATGATTCAAACATTTTGCAAAATTCTACCTTGGATGATTCATTCTATTATTCAGTTGTAGTATATTCCATTCAAAAGGAAGAAAAGGGGGAATAGAAAGTGTACTCGTTTCATTTTAATGGACTGTTGCATTTTTACCCCCTCTGTAAAAATAAGGTTTACTTGCTTTCATCATACAAAATCACAATTCATTAACAATCCTCACCGACACATCTTGGTCTTCCTTTCTTTTTTTCACTTTTTGCTCCATACTTGAATATTGCTCGCAATCTTCTGTGAAGGACATTTTCTGTCTGTCTGTTAACTGAGTTATTTGGAGATGCTCCTTGATCAATCTTTTGGTTAGTTTAGGTTGTGTCAAAAGGCATCACAGTAACAGGAGTCAGAAGCACAAATTCAGATAAAATTCAGATAAAAGTAATACAACTTATTCTTTTAAATTTCCCTTGAGAAAATTCAGCTCTGCTCCTTTTCCCTTCACTAATGAGCTGGAAAATCAAGTGCCAGGTGAGCCCATCTTGCCTTCTCCTTGCCATTATAAACAGCAGCAAAACCTTTATAAATTGCACATCGACTCTTCAGACCTATATGTTGGAATCTCCTGCTCTGACAAGTAACTTTCCCAGTTATCATTAACTCCATAGGAAACTCCACTAAGGCTTTATCAATGCAATTAACTCCTTTCCCTCTTCCCCCTAAACCCATGTGCTTCTTCTATGGGGCAAGGGAAGAAAGCAAACTGATTTCTTAACTGTAATCTCTCATAAGGCTGTTCAGAGTAGTGCTGTCAGTGCCACAGCTGTGTCACTGCCTGGTCACAGTGTTAAAGCGGGCGGCAGATTAACAGCACTACCACCACATTAATGAGCAACCAGAGGAAGCCAACTGTTTTTAACTTCTAGTGGTGAGAAGGTGAATAAGGTTAATTGCTGAGGATGTAGGATTAAGCTTTTCATGCTGGGAATCACAGAATTAAACTGATCTTGGAAGGCTTAGGCACTTCTTTAAAAGTTACACCTCATTAGGCTTCAACAGGAAAGCAAAATTAGAGCGCCAAAAAAGAAAATACCTTTTCCCTCTTTGATGCATTGGTTTTTGCTCTCTTTCTTTCTTTATCTCTCACTCAGTATGGGTCAGTACTTGTTTGTGGTTCTTTACTTCCACCTCCCTGTGAAAACAGGACTCCAAAAGCATGACCCTAATATTTAGCAAGCTCCACCTGTTGCAAAATGGAGTATGTTCCAGAAAAGATGACTGCTTGTAGATGTCAGTGACCTCCCTTTTAGATGATACTGCTCTCATCAAGCCTAAATGCTGTATATAGAGTCATCCTCATAGCCATATCTTGTGCTATAATTCCTGCACTGAAAAGTCCTCAAAGGTTCTGGATAACTTCAGGCAGTTTGGGCTGGATTCTCAACAAACCTGCACTGAGCTAAAAGGCTAGGGAAAGACATTCAAAAAGCCCAAGCCTGACTTTATTTACTCTTTGCAGGTTAGTCTAAGCTGCACATCTTAAACTGATTTGTAACTGGACAGATATTCTCTGTTAAGTGAGGAAATGCATCCACATGCCTGCAATGGCTCAATCCAGAAGCTTGGGGACACTAGACCAGGCCTTCCAGCCACTGCCAAAGGGAAGGGAAGAGAGACTCCCTCCAAGGCTCTCACCCTTCCTTGCTCGAGCAGAGTGGGCATGGCCAGGCACCAGCCAGGGCTAGTACAACATGCAGGATGCCAGCTACCAGCCGGGGGTGGCTGCAGGACAGCTGCTGCCAGACTAAGGAGTGGGGATGGGGAAAAAGTCCTTACTCTGAGGCAAGCATGTATTGAACACAGCAACTTGAAAAGCATACAACAGGGAACTACCAAAAATCTTCACCTAAACTAAGATACAGCCTAGTAAAACACAGCATACACAACTTAATCCAACTTAAAATGTAAACCAGGAAGAAAAGAATTAGTTTTTACTAATCCTGAGGGCAGTGTCTCCTTACAGCCAGGCATTCAGAAAGGCTTTGTTTAGGTATTCCCACCTTTTACATGTTCGGCTTTATAATGTAAATGTAGCTCTCTGCATTCTTTGGTGATGCTGTCTGCAACTTCCCTCAACTACATCTCTAGCATTTGTGATAATTTTTTGCCAACACTTCCCACCTTTCAGTCTTGTCTTGCAGCTCTTAGCTCTGGGTCTACACATGGGGGACTAGCTTGCCTCTCTCCCCCTAGTCCAAGACACACTGTGGAATTAATCCCCTTCCTGCCCAGCTGCAGGCAAGCCATAGAGGTGCGGCTGGGGCTGGAAAACCCCAGCTGTGGTCCCCAGGGTTTGCCAGAGAAGGGGGGAGGGAGGAGGGGAGAGAGGGAGTAATTTGCCTCAGGGGCCATGGGAGGCCAGCTTTTGGCCACACCCTGCCCCTGCTCTGGCTACAGAGCAGAGGGGAGGGGCCAGCCTAGGTCACTGGAGCAGGGAGCAGAAAGCATCTAGGCTTGTGCAAAGTGGCTAGTATTTGCTTCGGATTTGGATTCAGTTGATTTGGGGAACAGTGTTGAGATTCTGTGATTTGAATCACTGTCCCAAATCAATTCAGCCAAATCTGATTCAAAGATTTGGCTGCTGCCATATTGGCCAAATGTCTTAATCAAACAGGCCCCATCCCCCACCAGCTCTCCCAGCCCCATCAATGGCTGCCTCACCCAGCCCCAGCACCCCAGCTCTTTAAAAAAAAAAAAAAAAAGCCCCACATTTACTGGCTACTGCCAGGCGGGGGGGGGGTGATCCCCCCTACCTACCACTGCCCCACACTGGATGGGGGGCTCTTCCACAAGCCCCCCATCCCCAACCGGCTCTTCCAGCCCTCCACCCCAAGACTGCCCTGCCCGGGCCCAGCATCCTGGGTCTTAAAAAAAATAAATAAAATGGCCCACACTCACTGGCTTTTACCAGGCAGGGGCAATCCTTGCTGCCCCCCCACTGCCTTCCACTGTGTGGGGGGCTGGGGATGGGGTCTGCCACAAGCCCCCAGAAGTCCCGATGGCTGCTTCTGCAGCTTGTGAGTATGGCACTAATCAGTAGTGAAAAACAAACTCTACATTGGCCATTCAATGGCTAGGAAAGGATACTTTGGTTTGTACTGACTATAACCAATCTCTCACAGGATCCATGTATCCCTCCTGAGTCCCCAAGATTGTACCAGCTAAAAGATAGCTTTAAAAAAAATCATCATATAAAAGATAGACTCCTGAACTAAAAATGGAGATCCTAGTAGCTCTACCCAATATTCCTTTAAAAAACTATTTAGTCATATTTAAAAAGGAATTTGAAAATAATCTTCATTTTGGAGTTGCATCAAAAGTTCGACAAAGACGGATCACTTGAAACTCGCAGGTACTTGACGGAGAAGGCCCCTCCCTCTAATTTAAATGGCCTCAGAAGTTTCACTAGGACCTAAAGGCAACATTTAATCCTAGTGTACACTGGTATTACAAACTTTGAATATTATTAGTAAGAACTTGAACTTGAACGTTGTCCAACCTTAGCTCATATGCATAGGACATGACTGGATTAGCATTACAATGTGACATACTGAAGTGCAAACACCTGGTGCTGAAAACTCATGTGGTGAAATTGGTTTATACTGCTTCTCCTTGCCTCTTATTAAAATAATTTGGAGGCTTGAAAATGAATCAGAGTTATGAATTCACTGGGGAACTGAAGAGAGTCATCATACAGTAATGGAAAAGGCAGATTTTTTATTGATTCAAATTAAGGGTAATTTATTGAAAAAGCCATGATTTGCATGAAATATATTCCCCAAAGTCAGAGAAATCTTAATATGCTTTGATGTAGTTTATACATATACATATATGCAGACTTTCAAGATGCAACCCATATTTAGAGTAAGTTGACTTACTCTAACTAGTTAGCTTTATTGTTCTGCTACAGTTCTTTTAGATTATAACTAACCAACAAGACAAAGTAAACAGTCTCAGGACTTCATTCTCCAGACCTATTATTTACTTCAAGGAACACCTTTCTTCTCCTGTACATCCCTGAAAATTACCAGACAAAAAGCCTGACTTCACAGCTGCTGAACACATCCTGTACAATGAAAGCCAGGCTCTTTGGGGCTTCACCAGGTTCCCAAATTCTCCCTGCCAAGTGCCCCAAGCATTTAAAGGGAAGTCTGGCAAGTTATTCAGGGGATTTTATTTGCCTCTGGCAGAATTCTTAGTACCCAAAACCCAGCAATAGAACCAGGGAACTATTATGACCCCATAGACAGAATCCAGTCATGATTCAGAAGAGTTTTAGGGCATTTATCCATCCCGTCATATTGGGGTACCAATATACAACTCCAATCATAGGAGCATTGAAACAAACTGCAGTTAAAACAAATCAACTCTTGTTCAATTCTTATTCAAGTAATGTCAGCTAACTCTGGACTAGGAATAATCCTACCCTTCCATTCAGCCACCCTAAGAAGCAAGTCTCACAGTCATTCTTGTCTTCAGTAACTCAGAAATGACAGCACTGTTCTGCTGACCATATATATTGGCCTTCTAATTGATCCTGTTTTCTATTCCTTAAATTGATTATCAGCCAGCTTTACCCAATCTTCCAAATACAAATGTAATTCCAGAGACGGGTCTCATAATTTTGTTGGGCAAAGAAAGTACCATCTGAGTCATAACCCCCATGAGCATTCACTCAAATTACTACTTACTATTGAACCTCCACACAAATTATTGATTGCAGTGGACCAAAATTTCTCAAGGAATCCCTCCAATGGCCTCTGTTTGTGCATGCAATAACACTTTAATACTCTTCTAGTTGAAAAGTACTCCTCATTGTTCAGGAGCAGGCATGTAAGGGTCTTGCAAATGTACATTCTTAGCTTCTGCTTACATAGGTACAAGTAATAGAGAGTGATGCCAGCCTTGGCCATTTTCAAGGGGTTTAGGCCAAGCTGCAGAATTCTGGTTAGGCAGAAGTCCCCAAAACCTGTTTCTGAGTGACTGTGGTGAAAATCTTTGCGGACATGACAACTAGCTTGGTCAGCAAAGTAAAGGGAGTGATTAAACAGTTAAAAGAAGCAAAAGGCCTGCAAGGAGATAAGGGAAATCCAAATCCAAATATGCTATACCATAGCTTTATTTTAAAATATTAGTAGTAGTGATTGACATAACCAAATGTATTAGATGTTATTTTGCTATAATAAATATATTTTTGTTAAGATGTTTAGATAATTTGTAAAAATAAAAGCAGCCTTATCAGAGAAGACTATAATCCAAGGTAAAGAAGAAACAGGCCAGTGTTAACCAAAACGACGGGGAAGAAAAAGAGATAAGTCACGTTCCCTTTCTTTCCCAAGGATATAAAACCCCACTAACTTACACCTTCCAAATCCACAAGAGATCTGGTTTAGTCCAGTTCCAAAAGTTTATGTTAACCAAAGAAATTGAAACAAAAACAATCAGAAATCATTACAATAATGTTAGAACTGGCCATCTATAAATATTAGGCATAAGCTGTAGGGAAGTTTGGAGAATTCAGCAACTTCAAGAAGAGCTGCTGCCAACCTGTGTGCCAACCTCCTTTTACCTGTTGAATCTCCCCAGCTGGCATAGGTGAGAATGTAGCCAGACTGACTTTGGGACAAAGGTTTATTTTCATATTTTAAAGTGCAAGCAAATAAAAGATTGGGCTGTAGATCCATTTCTTATTCTTCTATCAGTAACCTACCCACAAGGTTACCTGTAACCTGAGTAACAGAATTGGTGCCCAATGTGGCGCACAGGCTCATGTGGGATAAAAATCTGTTTGCACTTCTTCGACCTTTTTTTTTTGGAGCTAAAGTATAGGTGAGCCACAGGGTTGCAACTCAAGTTTTGCCTCACTGGTAAAAGTCAGTAATCTAGCATGGGTAGCACTTTCATAGATTTCATAAACATCAGGGCTGGAAGGGACCTCGGGAGATCATCGAGTCCAGCCCCCTGCCCAAAGGGCAGGAAGTCAGCTGGGGTCATAGGATCCCAGCAAGATAAGCATCCAATTTACTCTTGAAGGTGTTCAATGTAGGTGCTTGAACCACCTCCGCTGGCAGGCTGTTCCAGACCTTGGGGGCTCGGACAGTAAAGAAATTCTTCCTTATGTCCAGCCTGAAACGGTCTTGCAGGAGTTTGTGACCATTCGACCTCGTCATCCCTTGGGGCGCTCTGGTGAACAGACGTTCCCCCAGATCCTGGTGGTCACCCCTGATAAACTTAGAGGTGGCCATCAGATCACCCCTGAGCCTGTGCTTTTCCAGGCTAAAGAGTCCCATGGCTCTCAGCCTGTCATCGTAAGATCTGTTTTCCTGACCTCTGATCATGCGCGTGCCTCTCCTCTGGACTCTCTCAAGCTTCTCCACATCCTTTTTGAATTGTGGAGCCCAAAACTGGACGCAGTACTCCAGCTGCGGCCTCACCAAGGCCGAGTACAAGCACTGATACCTACCTGATAAAAAGGGAATGGGAGACCATCTCAAACAAGAGGTTACATAATATGGTGGGACAATAAGGAAATGGGGTACATTTGACACCCTAAACCCCTGGAGAATCCACTGTGAAGAATGTGATGGGTGGATTAAAAAGAAAAGAGATGGGAAAACATAGTAAAGCAGCAGCTTTCCTTCAAGGACTGTACCTGGTGGCAAAGGAGACACCTGAAAAAAGTTCAAACCTGAGAGGAGTGTCAAGTTGTTACAGCACAGCAAAAAGCCCAAAAGAATGTATACAAGCAATTACACACACAGGTTTTAAACCTGGAAGGAAGAGCTTTAATGGATGGAGCTCATCTCCAAGCTGCTGACCGACAAGTGACAGTCAGAGGCAACTGAACTAAATGCCACGCTGAAAAACATAAATACAAAACTGCAAGACAGTGAGGCAGCTGTTAGGACCACACTCAGGGCAGCTAAACAAGCCTGATACAAGCAGGGGGCTCATAAAGAGTGTAAAAACCAGGCAGTTAGAAGAGCAATTTCTACAAACCAATTTGTGACTCAGAGTACCAAGCTAGACATCTTTCCTCTCATCTGTCAATAATACTTGCTTTGTTGGTCAAATTCTGCCCCAATAGGTCTTGAACAAGCCCTACTGCTTTCAATTAAGTTGCACAGGCTGAAGTGATTGGCACATGACAAGCAACTGAAGTTGCAGAAGACAGAATATGGAAAGTGAGCTGAATTCTACAGTGCTAGTTTTTGTAAGACTACGAAGATGGATTTTTACTTGCTGCTGCTGTAGCAAATAGCAAAGCCTTTTCCTTATAGAAAGCAGATATGCTTACTATAAAGGTGCTATTTTTACCTGATAATTTTTCTCAGTCTCACCTACTTTACAGATCATTGTCCATTTGTTACATCTCCATCACAGTGATACCAGGTGCAGCTTACGTGGATCAACCATCTATAGCTTACCTTCTGCAGAACCAATTATTGAGAACGTATTAGAACTGGAAAGATGAGAGAGCTGTCAACAATCCTGACTGTAACTAAATCTGCTTCCAAATGACTTCCAGTTGCAACCCACTGAAAGCCCTATGACAGGTGGGTACAACCCCAGGCCAGTCTCACTAAGCTACTGGAATCTTCTTCTGAGTTCTATTAATCATTCTGGATGGACATCAAACTTCCCAAAATATACAGGGGGGTATATAAATAAAATGGAACAAATAATGTGTTCTAGGACAGAAGCAAGTTACAGTTTAGAACAAAGAAGAGCAGCCCTTATAAAAAAAAAAGAATCCTGTTAACTTGCTCAAGTTTAAAGAAATGAAAACGTGAGTTGGACAGATAACATCTATACCGATGTCCTGAGGAAATCTGATTCAAATACCAGAAATATTTTTCAGAAATGGACACCTGATATTTTAAGCTTCACTCTCATTAGAAAGACTTTTTTTAGTAAAAATGGTATATAATAAAGCTCTCACAGTCAGGCAGTTTTCCTTCTTTCAAATACTAGAGCTTGTCTTTATGGTTTTGGAAGCAAGAGAGAGACCAAAAGCAACTGAATATAGGTCTAAGTCAGCAATTGCCTTGTTCTCTGGACCTGTAATCCTATCCTAAAGTGTAATAAAACAATGCAGCCATGAGATCAGTGTTTTTACTTTATTTTTTTATTAATTCTGATGTTTGTATGTATGGCCTGCTCCTTACAAAAAGCAGTAGAGAAGTTGAAAGAGAGAGCTTTTTCCATTGTTACAAAAATAACGAACTGCTTAGTTATGGTTTCTGTTGGTTGCTAGGATTCAAATATGGTTCTTTCCCACCCATTTCTCACACCCGATTTACTTTTTCTTTTTTGACTGTGCTAGTAATATTAAGACAAATCCAACAATTCGACATAACAGGTGCTGAATATACATACGCATGGAAGAAAGATGCACCTCAGATGCAATGGCTCAGCTTCCAGGAGTGGAGCGTGCCCTAAAACCAACCTAACCAATAACCTAGCAGTCGGGGAATTTTCCTGGGAAATAGGCATGGGGTTTGAACCCATGAAAGTTAAAGAGGGGTGAGACCTAGGTTTCTCATTTTCAGAGCAAAAGATGACCATGACCATGATATATGAAGGGATGACTGATGGAATAGACAGACAGCCACTGTATCACTATCAAAGCATACCGACACAAGCTGTCACATTGCAACTCTTATGTCTGCACGATTCTGTACCAATACAAGTGTAATAAAACTGCTCCAACTTTAACCATGCTCCCCGCCAGGGTCAGAGATAGGCTGATTTAGTTCACTTGTATCTCTCACATTTGTTCATTCCCTTAGGCACCTGGGCAGCAGTTTCAGACTAATTTCAGTCTTACACAGGCAGCTAACTCAGGACTACAGGGAAGTTCCCTTTGGGTAGTAATAGCTCAGAAACAGATGCGCTAGAAATACCCATATTAAAAATTCAAATAATAAAAACTGTTCTCATAGGCCATTCATTCTGAATAGAACAGGTGAGAAATATTTCTAAATCTAATTTTAACCATGGTTTCTAGAACAAAAAGTATTTTGGGGGGGGGAAATGTAAATCTGTCCACTGATCCCCCAGATCTGTAGACATGGGGGCATTGGCTACTCAGTTCCTGGGTTGTCTTTTTCTCTTCCTTATGAGTGTGACATTGGTTTGTTAACTTTATGACTTCATAAAACACAGTTTCATAGTAGAATGTTATTGCATACCAAAGAAATTCCACACAATACATTACAGGGACTCCAATATGAAAGAAAATGCTAGTAAATATGTTCTTCATTTCATGCATCCACATTTCAATCCAGGGGCATGTCTGTTTCAGTGGCAAAGCATAGTAAAAACAACTGTGACTTCAGAGAAGTGATTTGCCACTTTACCTGTCCCCTTCTCTAACTAAATAGCTGTTCTCAGGGGCTGATGAAGCAGAACTGTTGTGTGTTTAACTGTTGGCAACACTTATAAACAATATGGTTTACAAAGATAAATATTTTAAGCATGTACATACATTGTTAAATGCAACACTAAAACTACATATTAAGAAATGCAAAATTTATTGGGTCAGGGGAAGAATGATATTCTTAATGGGCAAATTATTTTCCTCTCCAAACACTGGGTCCTATAAATATCACTTGGTAGACCTCTCCACAGTGTCATGGCAAGGAAGTTTGGTGCCTGGGGCAAAGCCCACAGCGGCAGCCTGCCCTCATCTCACTCACAGATGCAAAGGGCACACACCCTCCCCCCCGCTTGCCCGGGAGTGCACGTAATGGTGAGAGCCGCCCTCCCCCATCTTCCCCTGGCTCCCCAAAATGAGCTGCTCAGGGCTTCATCCTGCACCCTGGCATGGCTAAGTAGCGCCTGTTGGCGTCTCTTCACATTGGTGCCTGGGGGCAATTGCCCTGCTCGCACCCTGCTTACTACAGCACTGCCTCCCAAGTTATCTAGAGGCACACAAATGAATCGCTATCTTCCAAGCCTCTTACAAGGTCCTACCTCAGCCTTTGTACAACTAAAGGCATGGGATGGAGCTGTTAATGTGTCCATCTGTGACTCCATCCCAGTCATTTCATTCCATTATTTTCTGGACAACAATCTTGTTTTGCAGTGCACTTTAACAGTTCAACAGCATTTTCCTATAGAGATTTTTAATAACTGAGGGCTCAGTGAGAACAACGAAGGCCACCATTTTTTATAGGTCAACTACATGGTTCATGGTGGTTTTCTCATCCAGCATGGCACATGAAGTAGATTCACCACATATGTGCTCAGAAATCAGTGCAAATGCTGAAAATCTTTTGGTCAATGGCCACCCAGACATTCCCATTAGGGATGTCTTCAAGTTGCAAACAAATCAAGTAACACAAAATACTCTTCCACACACCTTCCCATATAGAGCCAGATTCTATTCCACCTGCTAGGTTCCTAAGTGGACTCAGTCCTATACGTGCAATACTACTCCACAGTGCTTGAGTCCCTGAAAAATAGTCAATTAAAAAAGTGTGTGGATCTTCCTCCTTCTCACTACTTTTCTGTGACTCAAATACAAAAGTAGATGAATTAATAGATTTTCAGGCACTTGAACAGAGTTCAGAAGAATGACACTTAGACACCTAGGTCTAATTTGACCCATAATGTTTTGATCAAACTGTAAAGAAAAAAGGAAACAAAGCAACCAGACAAAAATACCTTGGTCTACACTTATTACTGCTGCAACGACCAATAGCAATTTCCAAACAAAGGCTGGGTTTGGCATGGCTTCAGGAAACAACTATCAGCAGTACCAATGCACAGAAACTTGTGGTTTTGCATTTTTATACTTTGACACATCCCTGGATCCCCTGCATTGAACTGCAGACATATAGCTATATAAGTTTGACTCCAGCATGGTTCATAATCCCCAGATGAAATGGATGAAGTACTATGTCTTCTTCACATCATCAGTTGGTCAATCGTAGGCAGGGTTCCTTGCAAGCAACATGTTTCAATCTTGTTATGACAGAATGTGTGCATACCTGCTCTGCCTAGATAGCACTGTGGATTAAATCCCAGGAAAACATTTTGGTCTCTGACAGAAATAGAGGTTCCTTTAATGTGAATAAGAGTTTCTAAGACAGATGCAAATGAAGTAGAAAAGTAGTACTGATACTTGCATACCTACCAGTTCCTAAGCAGAGAGACTTCACTAAGGTTTAGCTTTATCTCAGATTAGAAGTTCAAACATTTTTGTTTCATTATGCCATTATCCTTTCTACTCCACTAAAAGAGTCCAGAGTAACAAAAGCAAACACTGAGCTATCCATTTGCAAGAACAGACTGCAGCTCATCAATATAATTTGTTCATTTGCAGACAATTAGCAAGCCACTCTAGCTGTAGGGGATTTCGCTTGGTCCAGACAGGCTTTTCCAAAGGTCTGTAATATCTTCCTTTCGTTATTTAAATCTCTCAATTACACATCTAAGAATAGATCAACTTTATGCTGCTGCAGTCCTGTTACTGGTGGGATTATACAAGTTAAACTAATAGCAGGCAACCAGGGACTTCCTCAAAACTCTTTCATAAGCAGCTTTCTTGGTGCTTGATTATCAAGACAGAGGCAGCAGAGAGTCTAAGAAACTCAGCTGACAGCAGAGCAGACCTTTGCCTCAGGCAAAGGAGAATGAGTTCCCACATTTCCCAAGTCAGAGTGATTTATAACCCAAGGCTATGTCTCATTATTCTTGCCCAAGCCAAGGTCCTTAGAACATCAAATGATAGCTCTGCAATGGACTTGCTTCTTGCCTTCTTTGCTCCAGCACAGTAACCACAGGTCTTATTTAACTGAAAATCTGGTTTACTGTACAATGGAGAATGGGGAAGAAAATAAAGCAATTCCACAAAGCAAAGAGATGCAAAACAAGCTATGTGATTATTACATTATCCAGGAAAAGAATCAGATTAGGTCTAGGAAACCTCTATTTGCTCAATCATGGCATGGTAAATCTCACAACGGTCCTGGATGCTAGCTGGGTGAGAATGCAATTAATTTGTATCGTTCCTACAAGTCATTGTTGTACTTTGTAGGACAGATTATCCAGTAATGATAAAATAAGTCATACAGATACCACCACTAGGTTAAAGAAACAGTCTAGGAAAGAAAAGTTTCAGGTTTGGCTAAAATGTTCCAGGAGCTGGTATAAGAAGTAACTCAGAGAGTAAAAATCGATGGAGAGATAAAAAGTACTAGCATTAGTATATTTTTATTGCTATCCTCTGCCACACATCCAATGCTCCTTCTATAGACACAAAATTCTGCAGGTTTTCCATAGAAAAAAAATCTGAATTAAAATGCTTTGTTGCCTATGCCCAATATTCCAAGAATGCATTGGGTGATGTCTATGGGAGAAGAAAATACATTGCTGCTCAGCGTGCTTGGTCACTATTTGGCACACAGTAGCTTTCCATTGCAAAATGACTGTGATTATAAATTTGTTCCCCAAGCATTTACACAATATGCAGTTTGGGTGGTTATGAAAATTGAAGACATTTATATCTTGTGTATGTCTGCTGTCCTTGATGCTGTTGGAGCATTAAAAAAAAGCAGGTAAATTAATTCATGTTCTTCTACACAAACAGAACAGGTATTCCAATAATGTGCCAGGTATGCATTCCTTCATGGCATTATGATAGTAGTGAGTGATTCATGCCAGGGCTTTGTATTTACTCTTTACAAGATAAGGGTAATTTTAAGTTTTGTATAGAATCCAGCAAATTTTGTGATGAGTTTCATGGAACTAGAGATTATGGACAACATTTAAAGAGATATGGCCAAAGTGCATACTCTGTTTTTAACAAACAGATACCATGAAATGCATGATAATTTATGTTGAGAAAACCTGAAATTCAGACTTGGATGACTACTAGGAGAAAGGTTCTCTGATGTATCTCAAGGAGAAAGCACAAAATGTCCCTGTAAGGACTTCAGTGAAGACTGCTGGAGGTTTGAGCAGACAGGTAGTTGTATTATTTAAGGCTATTGCATAACAAATCAGGAAACTGAAAAGTTTTGAACAAGCCAACATTTTTAAGGGACTATTGGGGTCATCTGATTGGCAGATGGGCAAAACCAACTTCTGAGAGAAAGCAAAAGAAAGTGGTAGAAAGAGTACAAAGGTGGATAGAAGTATCCCCCCCGCCCTTCATCATATCAAAGGAGGAAGGACTTCAGAAAAACCTTGATTAAGAACAGGAGCAGGGTCTTAAATAGTGTGGTAGAAACCCTCAGCAGATAGCTGGTATGCCAAAGGGAAAAGAGACAAATGAAAATGGGTGATGGATTTTCTGTTGGTGGGTTAATTTCAAATGGGGTGGAGGTTGCACCTTGGCTGGATGGTTAAATTACCCAAGTGTGTCTGGCTGAATTTCCATGCAGATAAACCACTTGTTGCAGGCTCCTACAGAGGAGTATTTCCTTTTGCTTTCTCAACACTTTGCTCTATTTTACTACTAGCTCCAAAACACTAGGAGCGCTTGCACACATGATGGGGGTTTAGTCTTCACGGTTTTATTCTATGCCCCCTAAACTGAAATGGTGGGGCATAAAATAAAACCCTGAGGACTAAACTATTTCAATATTTCCCTCACATTACGGCAAGGGGATTGACTCTTTTCTTTTTTTGGTCACAGCCACAGTCTGCCCATGACCAGGGGTTGAGGTGCCAGTGGACCAAGTGGCTCCTGAGCTGCAGGGAGCCCCGGGCCCTTCCCTCCATGGTGGTGGCACCCCCCCACCCTTAGGGCTTCCCAGATGGTCTGCTAGCCAATCCAAGTGTTCCCTGAGCCAGCTCATGACTCCCTGGATGGGCTCGGGGAAGAGTTGGATCGGGCTGGGTGCTGCCTCTGAGCTGGGGAAGCATCCAGCCTGCTAGCACCCCACTTGAACAGCCCCAGGGGGCAATGCCACCACGGAGCAAAGTACTGGGGCCCCCACAGCTCAGAGGCCTCTTAGCCTATTGGCAGTTTACCACCACCCCACCCCCCGGTTGCAGGAGAGGCAGGAAGGCTCTGTGAAAGAAGAAGAAGAAAACGAAAAAACCCATTAGGCCCCTCACCGCTTCTGCTTTCAGCAGGCTCCTGCAGCTGGCAGGATGCCAGGAGCCACCTGGAAATAGGCCCAGGCAGTGTAGGGAGGCAGCAGGAGGTCAGCTGGGTGTACTGGTGGCCAGAGAAGGTAGTGGGGATGGTACACAGGGTGCGGAGCTGCTCAGGTCAGCTGCTAGCTTCTCTGGCACATTCGGGCTTCCAGTGCCCCATCCCCCCCACCTTCTCCAGCTGCCAGCACCTCAGGATGCCCTCTTGTTGCCTCCCTATGCTGCCCCAAGGGCAAGCCATCCCATTCCCATGTGGTTCCTGGTATCCTGTCAGGAGCCTACTGAAAGCAGAAGTTGTAATGGGCCTGATCCTTTTTTTCTGTGGAGCTTGCCTGCCTCTCCTGTGGCTGGGGGTTAAGCTGACAGCTGCATCACTGCAATTTGCAATGTTGCAGACTAAACTACATCTGGATATAGTTTAGTTTGCAATGATGGAAACTCATCTAAAATCCCCAAAACTGGCTCACGTGTAATGTGTGGTGCCATTAAGCCACACAAATAACTTTTTCATTGTGATGACTGTCACGTGTACAAGCGCTCCAGGAACTGAACTCAGGTATCTCCAAGGACAGGTTGCTATCTCCAAAAACCTCATTCAGCCTCTCCTTCCTATCAAACCTTCCCAGTTTCTATGGTCATTTGATTAGTCAGTCATCATTTATATTAGTTTTGTCATTCAGCCACATTCCCTAATATGCAGCCAGCATGCTGGGCATTTCTCTTCTGAATTTCTGTGACTTTCAATGGATGATTAGGAAAACAAAATACAGCCAGCTGATGCAGCTATGCTCCCAAATTGTGATTTCAAGGTGATTTGAGATCCCTTCCTCCTTGGTTTGTGAGAGTGGGAGGGAAAGCAGAAAGCTCTTTTATTTTGTGCGCTTGGAGCCAAATAGGGAATTAACCAGCCTAGTACTGTATCTGCTCCAAAGTGTATGGAACATCAGGGGGACAATCAATTTCACGATTCTATAAAGCTGATTGAAAAATGATTACACAGCAAGCCAAGAAATCTTTTTTTTTTTTTTTTCCTCCATAAGACACACCGATTGCCTTGCTTCCCAGGAACAATTGCTACCATAGGTGAATTTGGATTGCAGCAGGGATGAAAATTAGTTTCAATCTTATCAGGGATTTTCAGACGTTTTGGGGGTACAAGAGTAAAGTTAATTGTACCCAGTATTACACAAAGAAGAGTCATCTCAAGAGAGTGTTATCTTCTAATGAATAGGACATAATGGGTCAGTGAATCCCCTCCTCTGGCTCTCCGTTCAGAAAGAAGATGTGCTTCAGCCTGAACACTGGGTATTTGTGGTTTGAAGGCACAGGCTCTGGAATCCTAGTCTAGAGAGTTATTGCTATTCCTACCTTTTCTTCTGCCAATAACTGATATCTTGGGAGGAAGAAAGGGACAAGAGATTTTTAATCTTGCCTACATCTGGTCAGGGTCTTTTGTTGTCTAAAGCAGTCTTCATAGTAAGCTTATTTAGTGCTGATACCATGTACTAGATTAACATAGTTGGACAGTGAATTTAATGTGGTACCAAACAGGCATAGCACAGGAAGCAGCAGTCCAAACGATCTTTATGCCCTCTTCCCACTGCGTCCCAAGGTTATCTTAGTGAGATCATGAAGAAAGAGAGGACTGTTTAGTTTTGGCCTAAAGAACCACCAAGAGTGTAAATACAGAGCCAAGTATGTCAAAATATACATGCAACCAAAACACATATGCAGACAGAAAGTAATGTGGTCCTAGGCTCAACATTTCTCTGTCTCAGGAAAAAGGAACCTAAGACAATAGGAGTATTGACCAATGTCACCATCTTGGCTCTTGTTCATAACCTTTCATATCCATGTTTCCCTGGGAATCATATTGTTTTTGTTTCCTACAAATAAAGTGAAAAATCAGCACATAAGATCTAAAAAAGGAGAACAAGAGTGTATAATAAAGCAACTGGGAGTTCCTTTGTAATGTATTCAGGCCATTAAAGATTTCATGAGGTTTACTAAAAGGTCACTAATGATAAAATATCCTTTTTTCATTTTACATACTTTCTAAACATGAAAGTCTATTATGCTGTTCAAATTCCACATCCCAATGACATTAATTAGCTTGTTATATATTAAAGATTGCTTTTAATGAGCTGTTATTTCACATGATTTTATTGGAGAGCATCATGGTTCTGTTTTATAGCCCAAAATGATAACTACAGAAACTACTTTGATAAGACTGAAGCACTGAGGTGGGGAAAGGGTTCGTTTTCCAGTTCTACACATCAGTCGGTCCTTGATACTAAGAATACATCTCAGTATATGCAGTAGCTGCCTTCTTATTTCATAATAGGACTGTTAGAATTAAAAGAACTCCAAAGAAGTGGCACTAGCTACTTCCACCAAAGACTTTAAGCTGCTCAGTTTGTTCTGTACCATAAAATAAACAAAGAAATGTAACTTGTACATATAGATGATATGCACGTGTCACATTTACAGGTAAATTATCACCCACAATTATTATGATTGGCCAAGAGTTCCCAAGACTCCAGTTTCACTTGCTTATAACTTTTGCCAAATGCTATCCATCTGGGCTGATATTTTCCAGGTCAAGTGTCTGTCTTAAATTAACAGTTTCTGCTCAAATTCAGTCAAAACAGCTGAGCCAATTCTGAGACTGAAACTAGACAAATACGTGGACTCCCGTTTTGGAGCAGGAACTTGACATTTTGGAAGATGTGGCCTTTGTCTGGCATAAATATGCTTGTGTTATCCATCTGAAAATCTACCTAAATTAACCCCAATGTTTTACCTCTGGGAGTGAGAAAGAATGCAAGTCACACACAACCACAGAGAACTTGGTAAAGCTTTGCAGCATCATTCATTTCAGATTTTGCCCCACAGAATATTCTAGCTGAGGCTGAGCAGGACTTCCTCTGGAATTTCATTTCTTGGCAGTTCTATGCTGTACCATGTCCCCAAAAAAGGCCTGAGACCAGACAGTGCCTGTCTTTCCTTTTGTCTCAGTGGGTCCAGGCAACTTGAAAGGGAAGCATACAGCAGACTCAGTGCCCAGTAATTCATCTCACCCAGGACTTGTCCTAATTCTGCATCCTGGTACATGACAGCTAGTCTCATAGCCTAACACAAACAGAAGGGGTGTTCAGTTTGCCTTGTACTTGGCTCCCCCCAGGCATGCCTCAAAGGAAAAGATGCTCCCTGTGCTATGTGCCCATGTTTCCCACCTTGGCATGCCAGAATGTGCATTTTGTTTAAAGCTCCATCTTCAGAGAACAGCGGTTTCCAGAAATGTTGATTGATGTCAATGTGCCTGAGTCCCCGAGCTTGCTTCAGATGTGCAATACTGAGTGTGCGCTGGCCCTGCCATGGAACATGGTCCTGAAACAATGATTTTTAACATTTTATGGTTGTTTTTTGGCTAGATGCCTTTTTTTCATTTAAAATCATCCCTTTGCTTTCTCTCTTGAAGTCGATGTACAATGTCACCTTGATGTTGCATTTTCTTTTTTTAAACACGTGTGGCGGGCTCACTCCTTTTGCCTGGCAAGCCTAGCTTGGAGAAAGACCCTTCAGATTGGCAGAACATTTTCACCAATCAGGTAACAGCTGGGAGGGGCTTGCCTCACCCCTGCTCGGTGGGGGGGAGGATGCGAGGAGCTGCTGGACCTGATTGAAGACTGCACTTTGCAGGTCCGGCAGACTTCAGGGGTGGGGCTCTGGTGTAAATAAAAGCCCAGATTCAGCAAGGGCCTCAAAAAAAAGCAGAGCCAAGAAAATCTGAGGTCTCCCCCAGCGAGCAATAGGTCCAAGGCTCCTGAAGCTGCCACTGGAGGAGCAGCCTTGGGAGCAGTGTGAGACTGTTCAGGCTGTTGACAGCACACAAGGACAGTGCGTAGAGACCCGGCCCTGGGAGCGGTGTGAGGCTGCTTGGTTCGATTACGGTGCATGATTTGGCGCACAGAACCCAAGCTTTGAGAGCCGCAAGCGGTGACTTGAGCCTGCGACCCCAGTAGGGCCAGCGGGCCACATGGTGCATGGGGCAGCACACAGAGCAAGGACCTTGGGGCCTGAGCCACCTCACTGCAGCCCCATCTCCCCGCAAGTGGCCAGGTCCCACAGTGCATGGGCCTGAGCCTTGGGAGCCAGGGAGCAACGGAGGCTGCTTGGGTTAGCCACCCGGCAGGAGGATGGACGGACGGACGGAGCCTGAAGGGCCTGGCCTGTGCTAAAAGAGCCCTTGGTGCTGAGCCAGGCTGCGAGGAAATAGTAGTGCTGCACCCAGAAGCCAGCAGCAGTGCTGCAGCAGCTGAGAGGAGCTGAGCCCTCAGTGCCCAGAGCAGGGCACAGGGTGGGGAGGAGCCCAGCAGCACAGAAGAGACCTGGAGAAGCGCTCCAGCAGAGGAGACTCCATTGAGCTATGCCCTGACCACTGCCACCTGAGAGAGCATGAGTCATTGGGCCCTCGGTCCCACAGGGGAAAGACATTTGGGGCGGGCTAACCCAGAGAAGGGGCTATGTGAGCCGCCCCCCTGCCTAGTCAAGACCCTAAGGGGAGGGGCCCCTGGTGCTTCCTGGACACCCCCCAAGGGACCCCATTGGAATGAGGACTATCTCTTGCCATGGGTCAGGGACTATATTAAGGAATAGATTATATTAAGATTGTTCGTGTTTGCGTCATACGTTTTGTAATTGAAACTTTGTATTGTAATATCATATAGTGTTGATGCTGCTGAAATTGTTTTATTGCAATGGGTAAATAGTGTTATTTAGGGTTTGACCTTGGTCTATGGTTAATGTTCACTGTGTAAATATATGTATATGATATTTAGTTTTATGCTTATGTATATTATAATTCAATAAACTGTAAACAGTTAAGAGCATTGGCATGGGGTTGACTCGATAGAGGAAAGAGGGACCCATGCTCAAAACCACCAGTATCCCTCTCACAGCACTGCCACCTGCCTCATCTATCCCTTCCAACTGAGAACGGGCACACCCTTGGGTGTTCCTGGGTTATACACAGTTCATTTAATTACACTGATTTGAGGAATTAAGTCACCACTTTTTAATTTTTAATTGATCAATTTAGAAAATATATAGTATGTTCAGGGATGAAAAGGAAATAACTGGGTGAAAAAAAGCTATAAAGGTGTACTTGTTGCTTTCTTTCAAGTTATTCAACTCTTATTTTGGCATTTGGAGGAGCATTAATTTTACCCAGTCTGAATACGAAGCTGTTAAATAGGTTTATCTATATTACCGTAACTGCACAGACAGATCAGTGCTGGAGAAGGTTATACAGAAGACAGGGATTAAAAATCAATTCCTTTCCTATGGCAGAAATAAAGAGAAACAGCAACCATGAAAAAGACATAAGGATACACCAAAACCGTATTTTTTCCATCATGGGGAATGAATCACTGGAAAGCAAAAAGTAGATGTTTATCCCTTTCTGAATTAATAGATCAGATGTCACCCATAGAGTTTAAACAAACCTGAATTTTAGAATACAGAAATATTTTTTAAATGCTGTCTTAGTTTTCATGTTGGCCGAACAAGCCCAATAAAAATAAAGTCCCCATACCAGTTTTTATTTTGTTTTGTTGTAGACACTGGGCCTAAAAGTCTCTCTTACTTGGGGTATGTGCAGACTTTACACTTAGATTGACCTACATGGTTAGGGCAATCTAAGTGCTGAAGTGTGTATATGTTTGGGGAATTCAGATCAGGCAAAAAAAAAAATGGCCAGCCTGATGTAACTTAGGTCACCTAAGGAGGTGCACTATGTAGATCAGGCAAACCCACAACTGATCGAACCAAACATGTACACACATTTAGGGCATTTAGACATGTGCTCCAGGAGGTGGTGGGGAGTGGTACTTTAATTAGAATGGCTTTGAGAGAGAGTCACTAATTAAAGCACCTGGAGGGTCACATGTATCAGCATCCCCGCACTCAAAAATGGCAGTGGGGTGCTTTACCTGAAGCTCATCAACCAGTTTTAAAGCACCCCCATCACCATTTTTTCAGTGCAGCAATGCTGCTGGAGTGTGGTAATTACCCTGCTTCAGGAGACTCTATTAATCAAGTAATTGCAATGCATTGGAGCAGCCTCAATATACGTATATAGGCACTCTTAGACCACAGCCCTGGAAAAGTCCAGCTGTTCACCCCAGCCTCGGGTCTGCACTTTTCCTATCCCCTCTACCTGTTCAGACTTAGATTGCATTCCTCGTGTGGGTCCCACCACCAGCAAATATGTGCAGAAGCAGGGACCCAATCTATGATCATGCAGCTTAAAGTAAGCCACGTGAACGTATTGGGTCCCAAAAATGCGTGCATGTGCCTTTGGTCTGGATCTGCTGAAACCAATACAGTTACAAAAAAGAAAAAACAGAGATAGCTGGATTTGGGATTAATATTGTACGTTTATACTTGGAAAGTTTACTCAAACACTTGCTGAACAATTATTCTATACCACTTAGAGTCCAATGGTTTAGTTTATCCAGAAGTTGCCGGATTTTAAGAATTTGGCATTTTAATTTATTTCCTCATAAAAATCTAGTTGCAGATTGCAATATTACTGGATACGGCAGAATTTGAAACAACACAAATGATGGGAGGAAGTTAAATATTGTGATATCAACAGAACTTATCCATTCCTAAATTCTTAGAAATTTAGACTTATTCAGGACAGCACTCAAAAACATGGCCTTAAGAAATCACAGCAGCAATTTATCTTTCTAGCTTTAATGGATGTTTTTAAGCACAACTGTTTTGGTCAGTTGTGCGGTGTACAAAGCTACGCATTTAGTCTTACTTATACTACAATCAGAACCATTATTGCAGCGTGGCAGGATAACTAATCTATTAGCAAAGGTAACGACAGTGACAATGCAATGACAGGAGCTTTAGAAAGAGCTAGCTAGCTGCATATGTACATAAGTTTATCAGTAGGCTGGGGGAGGGAGGGGAGGCACAAAGAAGCCATGAACTATACTGAGTCTTCATTGTTATCCATGCTAACTGGAATGTAGAAATGCAAAAGCAATCGGAATAATTTTATATTCAAGCACCATTAATCATGCAACTGGACATAAATGAGCATGATGATTCTTGTCTTGATCACACTGCTTTTATGTCAATACAACTGCATTAACTACAGTGTTGTCACTTCATTTTACATTGCCTTTGTGATAGGAGAATGAGTGCCATCTTGTTTCATCAGAACAGAGGCAGGATGTGTCAGGTTCTCTATAACTGTGCACATGCAAATTAGCCTTCTCTTGCAGCACCTGAGAAATTGAACTAGGCCCCCACTGTGAGACAAAAGTGTCTTTTGTATATGTGCTGGCAATTCTAGGAATTATAAAAGATTCATCTAGATAATATATTAAACTTGATGGATGAAAGGAGGTATTCTCAGTGGGATTCTGCAAGTGAGGAATATTAAACTGGAAGGTCAGGTGCTCATCATGACTAAATGTTCCTCTCAAACTTCACCATGAAATCCATCGCATTCAATCCACCCATGTCTCTGAGACATGATGGCAGGATTCCACGGCTGACAGCATGAAGTGCCGAGAAGAGGTCCAGAAACGTGAAGATTAAGAGTCCTTGTCACTTGCCAAGAAAAGATTATCCATCAGTGCCACCAGCACCATCTATTCTCAAAGTTCTTGCTCAAAGCCTGACTGGCAGGGGTCCAAGAGTATTGGCAGTGCCTAACCAACCTGCACCCCAAGTGCTCACTAAACGTTACAGTCAGTGATCATATAGTAAACAATTTATTTTCAGGACTTCAGCTCTCCTTTGATGCAATTATGCAGATACAGCAGTTAACTACCAAAGTAATTTATCTGCACATATATGTACAACCTTTTAAAGGTATAATTCAAATGGTGATGCCTTCAGTTATAATGCTGACATAGACACAAGTTTAAACAGATTATATATGTATGTAAATTTTCACTGCTACTCTGGATTATTAAGGCATTCTGACTCAATTTGGTACAGACTTCTACTCTGTATCTAATTGACTGGACTCACATCCAAACAGAATAATACGAGACATGAGCTTCTACATCTGTAAACGGCTGAAGAACTGTATCCTACTAGAGGAAGAGCACATGATTGTTGAAAATTGTTGACAGAATAGAAATAGAGTCATACATACCATCTTAAACCAATCATTTCCTGAGTTTGTAGCACTTAACTATGTTCTCTTAATGCTTAGCTAAGTTTTGCTCACCAGCTGTGCATAGCATAGGGCACACATGTAAGTATGCTGCACACAATGCAACTGAGAAACCAAAAACGTCATCAGTTTTCATGGGAATATTCACAATCACTTCACACTGAGTGCTATTTCTAGCAATAAGCTATTTCCATGTAGTGTTGTATTGCATCCCTCCTTCCCCTTCCCCCCAGCACCACTTTCTTTAAAGGAGGGGAAAATGTTTCATCCACAACAATAATAACAGATTAAACCATTTCCCTACCATTTCCCCCCCAGGAAAACTCACCTCTTTATAAGACTTGATTTGGAAAATTTCAGCTTTGGTAAATATTTCAGAAAGTTATAGGCTGCTGAAAAAAGGGATGGAATAGCAGAAAACTGAGACTGGCTAGATGAAAAGCCTGGGAATGGAAGCTGGAAGGGGTAAGAGACACAATAGGAAGTACATGTAATCATAAGGTGGATTCACCAGCTTTGGCTATAATGCTAATAATTGTGCTTTTTATTGTAATGGGTTTGTGGTTTCAGGAATTCAAAGAAATAAAAAAGCTACTCCTACTCTACTATAAATCCACATAGTGCATCCCACAAATATTAGCCAGATGCATGACCCTTGAATTCATTAGCAGTTTCCATGTAACAACCTCTCCTGCTGAAAAAAAAACATAATGAGCAAAGTAACCTAAAATCGTGAATTGGTAACTGAAGATAGAGAGCAGACTGCAATTTTACATAGCAAATAAAAGGATCTGTAACCTCTATAGTGCAATATGAACTCAAATCCACTAGGATTAGAAAAACTAGGCTCCCAATATCCTATTAAAGATCTGAAATTGTGTGAAAGTCCCTTATACATTTATTCCCGGCATCCTAATAGAGAGATTTATTGAATTCTAGAAAGGTTGGGGGGGCATGCACCCCCACAAGGACTCCAGCGCAGCTCTCGTAGTCCTCCTGGGAATGCCAGTGGGCCCCGATCTGCCTGCTGGCTGACAGGAGCTGGGGCCAGCAGCAGCACCAATTTTCCCGGTGCTGGGTGCAGGCTGTGCCCAGCACTGGTCTGTCATCTGGCAGGCAGATCAAGGGCCCGCATCCGCACCAGCATAGCCCATGCAGCCCTTCCAGGGCTGTGGGCAAGCCCCCGATCTGCCTGCCAGATGACAGGAAGCTGCTGATGCTGGCTGGGACTGGCGCTAAAGCCAGTAAGCCTGGCTTTAAAACTCAAAATATTTCAAGTTCCCTTGTTTCATTTCAAAGCTGTTTCAAAAGCTTTTTTTTTTTTTCCCCAATTTCGCTGTTTCGAGCTCGAAACGCATCAAAACAGCTTTGAAATGAAACATCAGGTGAAATTATGCACAGCCCTATTCATAATCACAAAGATGACAATGTAACATTACTGATGAAAAGAATATACCTTATAATGTTTAAAGAGACAGTTTGCTGCTTAGACATTGCCATTCCCCATGGCTCATTGAAGGGACTTTGCCAACTTCAGAGTCATTTTTCTAGCTGAGCAGCTAAATATATCTATATCCATATGATCTTTAAATGCCTCAAGGATTATAACACATTATAGCAATCCCTGTCCTCATCCATCAACTACCATAAAGAATATTTACCACATAGGATTTTGGGGACTTCCCCTCCTTGTTCTCAAGAGATACACTCTGGAAGTCCACAATCACTGTTCCCAGAAGATCACTATGCTGAATGGAAAAAAAAAAAATTCAAAACTGGATGCCAAAATTGCTGCAGTCTGTAATGAACCTCCACAGGCCTAAAAAGGACGTATGGTTGCATAACTTCCTTATTTTAGGGTATCCTATTTGGGCTTGAGTGTTTACATGTAACTAGGTCCACATGTGTGCATGCACTATTTTTTGCAGTTTGGATGACTGGAAAAAGTAGCTGAGGTAAATGCCTATAGCATAAAATAGGAGATCTCTTAATGGAAGAGATCAGTGACCCCGAATCATATCTAACATCCTTGTGAACCACAACAGTATATGTATTCATAACGACTAATACTTGATTGATCTGCCTCATATTTAGAAGAAAAGAAACATTCTTGTACATAGTCACATGCACAACCTTTTCTTGTCATTGTCTACATCCTTTTTTTTTTTTGGCATTTGGTCACACTGAGCAACAAGTTGGTTTGATTATGAAACACCCGAACCTTCAACTCAGAGTATACAAGTACAATCCTATGACAATGGGATTGCTGAAATTACTTAAGAGCTACACTGCTTTTAACCTGGGTGGAGAAAAGCTCTTAAAGCAATTTTATTAAAGCCTGTCACTCACAACTAGGTGCAAGAGACAGCTGTAAGAGCATCTCTTTCATGAGCATCAAACACATGCCCATCTCTATAATGTCTTCTAATCTAGCTAACATATCAGTGCCATCAATCATTCTTCTCATTTACCACAACACTAGTTGGAACATATATTGACCTAGCTGACTCTTCCGTTTGCCTGTATACCTCCTATCTACTTGATAGCCCAATTATAGAACTTTTTGACATGGGCAGACAAAATATTTACACCGGTGTATTCAGCATTACATCAACATAAAATGTAAGAAACTAACCTCTAAACTTGGCTAACTTTATTCAGTCCTGTGGAGAACTGTCTGAAAGACTCAGAGGCAAAACTCTACCAGTGTATGTCACGCCAGTTCAGGTTTTGTCTGTCCAGTCACTTGTATACATGACAGGGGCTAGTTCACCCTAAATTAAAATGGTGGGTTTTTAATTTTGATGAATAAAAATCCACCATTGAAATTTAGGGGCTCCATCACTGTTAACAGCAAAAAGCCCGATCCCTTTTTTTTTCTTTTACAGAGTCCGCTCACAGCTGGGAGGCAAGCTGCCAGTGGGCCCTAAGGTACTCAGAGCCAGCACCCAACCCGCTAGCAGCTGGCCCGGATAACCTTGGGGGAGTGTGCTGCTGCCACAGAGGGAAGGACCAGGAGCCCCTGCAGCTTAGACGTTGTTGGCAGCTCATGCCCAGCTGTGGGCAGGCTCTGCCAGGGAAAAAAAAAAGGATTGGGCCCCTCACCGCTTCTCCACCGTCACCCACTGCCCCCACTGAAGCTTCTAGCAACCTGTGCCCTTTCCCTGCTGCCTTCCTGCTATTTAGAACAACTGGGGAGTGGGCTTGCTTGACCTTGGGGCAGTGTGAGAAGGTGGCAGGAGGGTGGCTGGGTGTGCTGGCCACCAGAGAAGACTTCCCCAAGCCCACTCAGGAGCCCAGTGCCCCGTGCAACATCCCAGCCACCAGCACTCCCAGCTATGCCCCTGCCACCTCTCTGTGCTGCCCCAGGGGTAAATTGGGTGTTCTGGCAGCCAGAGAAGGCAGCAGGAACCATGAACAGCATGTGCCCCTGGCAGCTGCGTGGAAGCACGGCTGTGCTGGCAGTGGTGGGAGCACAGTCGCAGGAGCACAGTGACGGTGAGTGGAGAGCTCCTGTAGATGCCACCAGCGGCTGTGAGGAGAGGATGGCAAGCACCGACCAGGAGTCGGCAACCACCCACAGGCACTGCCGGCAGCAGCAGCAGCAGCCACGGGCAATCATGGACTGCCTTTATGCAGGGGGTGCACTGCTATGCTCAGGGGGTGCACATCCAAGTTGCCCCTGGCAGGGAAGCCCAGCAGGAGGACTCAGGGATGGATGTATGACTTCAATTTATTAGATAGCAAACTAAAATACATTGGAATGCATTTTTAGTTTGCTATGTAACAAAGCCATTTACAGCACAATATGCCATTGCAAGTGTACAGCATGATGAAATGAAGCTACGATATGCTGCCACAGGTGTAATGTGTGATGCAATTAAAGCACTATTAAAGGACAATTAAACCAATAAAAACAGAAATTTCATTACGTATACAAGTGCCCTCCATCCTAGGGTAAGTGTTTGCTAAAGAAAAACAAGTTCTTTAACTTTCCCACCGCCCAGTGGCAAAGTGCTGTAATAACTAGCCAGTGTGAACAGTACTCCAGGCTAGCTGCACATCTGTCTGTTCTTGTTCCGAGCATTATTTCCATCACTATACAAAACTTCTGCAAACTGCACCAAGAAATGTGCATTGGTCTGTGTTTTTAAGCCCTATTCTGATGAAACTAACATACCCATCTATGCCTCTCCTATGGCTTAATGTGTAGACATTAGCCCTGTGCGAAGTGCCTACTATTCGCTTCGGATTTGTATTCAGCTGATTCTGGGGACAGTGATTTGATTTGGTGATTTGAATCATTGTCCCGAATCGATTAGGCCAAATCTGATTTGGAGATTTGGCTGCTGCCAAATCAGCAAATCTCTGAATCATGCAGGTCCCATCCCCCGCCCAATCTCCCACTCCAGCAATGGCTGCCCCACCCACCCCAGCCCCCGGCTCTTTAGAGAAAAAAAAGCCCCCACTCACCAGCTGCTGCCAGTTGAGGGGTGATCTCCATTGTGCCCCACTACCCTATGCTGCATGAAGGGCTCTGCTAGGAGCCCCCTGATCCCTCCCTGCTCTCCCAGACTCCCCGCCATGGCTGCTCCGCCCACCTGAACTCTGGCCCTTTAAGAACCCCCCCAAAAAAACTCTGTATTCGCCTGTTCCTGCTCAGTGGGGGGGGGGAATCCCCACTGCCCCCACTACCCCACACCGCATAAAGGGCTCTGTCTCGAGCCCCCAGAAGCCCCAAGGCTGCTGCAGAAGCCGGTGAGATGGGGGTTTTTTCCTTAAAAAGCCAGAGCTGGGGCAGGCAGGGAGGCATGGGGGAGGGGGATGGGATAGCAGGGGGCTCATGACAGAGTCCCCATGCAGTGTGGGGCAGTGGGGATCATCTGCCTGCTGGGCAGCGGTCAATAAGATGTGGCTTTGTTTTAAAGCACTGGGAGCTGGGGGAGTAGGCAGGGGATGGGGCCTGGCAGGTCCCCCATCCCCATGGTCCCCTCTCCCCTCCTGCAGCCCCCACCTCTCTTGCCCCTTATTTATCTGCTCCAAGTCTGGGTCCAACTCCCTGCTGCAGCAGGCCGGGACTGCCTGAATCACTGAAGCTCTCCAAATCAATTTGGAGAGCTTTGAATCGATTCAGACATTTTTATTGGTCCCTTGATTCGATTCAGATTTGGAGATTCGACCACCAAATCAGACTGAATCTTCTCCAAATTGAATCAGCACTGGAAGCTTCACAGAGCCCTAGTAGACATACATACTGCCACATTACTATTTCATCACATGTTCAATGCATTAATTACTTCTGCTTGGATCATTCTTCCATCACTCTGCTTCCCTAATATTTCTACGATATTATGAAATTTGTTTAACTTTCCACCTGACTTGTGTACTAATCTCTCTAGCATCTTGTTTACTGCATTTCCAGTTCCCTGGGCTATCCAAGTTCCCTTGAATGGGAGCTTACAGAACCCTGGGAATAAACTCTGATTTGGGGATTTGTGGGGTTCTTTCTTTGAGAATCCAGCTGTGGCTGTACCTAGTGAAACAATGAATTCTCAAATCTATTTTTTAATCATTCTTAAAAGCAAAGCTTTAGCTGCATTTTATTCAATGTCTAATACCAAACTCCAAGAACAGTGTGAAGGATAAATGTCAATCAGTGGAGACTTGCATAGTCAAAGAAGCTCATTAGGGTCCTTTCATTTTGTGTAAGCTCTTTAGACTTATACATAGTCATTATGAACTTAGTGATTTTGACTGCCAAACAAATTGCTTGCTGAAGATTGTGCTACTGAATTTTAACTCAATTGTCATGTGAAATCTGTGTGCACAGGCTGTAATGGCAATTTGTGGAATATGGATGCCTAGCTTTCAGGAAACTGTATGAATAATTAGAAAGGTCTGATGTGGGGAAATAATCATCTTTTAAAATGGACAGCTTGTAGATTTCTCAGCTTGTTTATCTGGAGCAATACTGAGTGCTTAGGAATAGTAATTTTAATGAAAGAGGCAAGAAAATACAGGCCTTAAAATACCATAGGTCAAATATCAGATAGTGATGGATTCAGGAAGTAAAACAAACGTCAGAAGAATGGCTCTAAGGGTGAATAAGGGAGCACAGGATAGTATAAGCCAAAGCATCTTACACAAACTTTTGCAGTTGGCCCTGTTGCCAGAAGTTACACTGACCTTGAGTTCACAGAATCATAGGAAAGTAAACTCATAGGAAGAAACCTCTGGAGGTCATCTATTCCAACCCCCCTGCCAGAGGTAGGATCATTCCTATCTAAGCCATCTTATACAAGTCCTTGTCTAACCTATTACTAAAATAGCCAATCCTGACACACACTCACAAAGCATAACACCCTCACTTGAAACAGGTAACTTGACTGATTCAAATTAAGAAACCAGCTGTTTCTGTGCCTTAAATAGGCGGGAGTTTTGGTTGTTGTTTTGGTACAGGTGAATCCCCACAGACACAACGTAACAGTTGTGAAGTCTCTAGATAGCTGAAAATTTGTTAGCACATCAACAAGTCTCACTGCTCTTATTGATGATACAGTGGTGCTATATTCAGAAATGGTGCTTCCTATTATGGCATCTGTTCATCAACAAGTGGTGGTGGATATTGCAGCTATGCTACTGACTGGTGGTGTATTTTCTCTTGTGGCTGTAAAGTTCAATGTTATACTTGCAGGTCCTGCCACAGTGGTCATAGATATACCTGGCATTAGGGGCTACTGTACTGACAGGCTGTTTCCTTTGGTCACATTTCCTGTGTAATTCAAGTGACCATTTTATGTCATGATGTTGGACTCCATGATTGAGAAAGGAGCACCATTTTGTCCAGTCTCCTGCTATGGCCTCCCAAAGGTTTGGGTTGATTCCAAAAGCTTTCATATCCTGGTTGCAGATGTTTTTGAAGAGCAATTTCAGGCACCTTACTCTTCTCTGTTCATCTGCAATTTTCCCACACAGGATGTCCTTCAGGACACACCCATCTTCCAACCTGAAAAGATGGCCAAGCCAGCATAGGCACCTCTGTATGAGTATCATAGTGATGGCTGGTAGGTTGGCTTTGGCAATGACCTCTGCATTGGCAATTCTGTCTTGACACTTGATGTCAAAGATGTACCATAGACAGTGTAGGTGGAAGCTGTTCACCTTCTTTTCTTGGTATGCATATGCTGACCATGTCTCACTGCTGTACATAAAGACGCAGGCTTTGTACACAAGCAGCTAAGTTTTGATTGCGAGTTTTATATTGTTCCAGACTCACTTGGTGAGCTTATTGAAAGTGGTAGCTGCTTTTCCAATGTGCACATTTAGCTCTTCATCCAGTGATAGGATATCACTAACTGTGGATCCAAGGTAGCAGAACTTGTCCACTGCCTCAAGAGATGTGTTGTAAAGGCTGACAGATCTTGACTGGTGAGCACCTTGTCCTAGGACCACAGTCTTCTTGATGCTGATGATCAGGGCAAGCATCCTGAAAGCATGTGCAGTGAGTGCAACATCATCAGTACAAAGGAGCCCCCCAGTGAGTATGTGCTTCACTTTTGTCTTGGCCTTGAGATGTCAGAGATTGTAGAGTTTGACATCTGATCTTGTGTGAAGGTATATGCCTTCCTTCTAGCCATCAAAAGCATAGTGCAGCAGCATAGAAAGGAAGATCCCAAAAAGTGTGGGTGCTAGAACACAACTCTGCTTAACTCCTTTCTTCATCTCAAACCTGTCAGAGGTTGATCCATCAAACTGAACTGTGGCCTGCATGTTTTCAAAGAAGGCACATATCGTACTGTCGGATCTGTGTCAACCTGGTGAAAGGTAGGCAATGGGGCCCTCAGGGTTCAGTACTTGGACCAGTGCTTTTCAACATCTTCATCAATGATCTGGATATGGGGGTGAAAAGTATACTGGCAAATGTTGCTGATGACACTAAGCTGTGGGGAGGTGCTGCCACACATCAGGGTAGACTGGCAATACACGTGGACCTAGACAGATTAGTTAAATGAGCGGACCAGACCAGAACCAGGTGCTGTTCAACACTGAGAAGTATGAAGTGCTCTATCTGGGGAGGAATCTGCAACAAAATTAGAGGCTCGGTGGTGCTACACTAGCCAGCACCCTGCCTGAAAGGGACCTGGGGGTCATAAATGACCATAAAATGAATATGAGCCACCAGTGTGATGCTACAGTTAGCAGAGCAAACAATATGCTGGTATGCATCAACTGATGCATCTCAAGCAAATCTAAGGAAGTTATTCTCTCACTCTACTTGGCATTGGTGAGGCTGCAGATTGAGTACTGCATCCAGTTCTGGGCACCACACTTCAAGAAGGATGTGGAAAAGCTTGACAGAATCCAGAAAAGAGACGCTTGTATGACAAGAGGTCTGAAGAGAAAGCCATACGAGGAAAGGCTGACAGATATGGGACTGTTCAGCCTAGAAAAGAGAAGACTTCAAGGGGATTTGGTGGCAGCTTACAAATACATCAGGGATGAGCTTCAGGGGCTAGGTGAACAACTATTCACCACAGCACTACAGGGGAAAACCAGGAACAATGGTCATAAACTCTTAGAAGGTTTCAGGCTGGGTATAAAGAAGAACTTCTTCATGGTTTGTGTGACCAAACTCTGGAATAGACTCCCAGCAGGGGTGGTGCATGCACCTACCATGGAGATCTTCAAAAGAAGACTGGATGCACACCTTGCTGGTGTTATTTGACCCCAGCAGTCTTTCCTGCCCATAGCAGGGGGGCTAGATCTGATGATTTCCTGAGTTCCCTTCCAGCCCTAAACTTCTGTGAATATGCACTCGGTAATGTTGCGGGGCATCCAATCTTTACCAGGACCTTAAACAAACCTGCTCTGCTGACAGTGTTGAAGGTTTTGATAAATGATGCATAGAGTGGCTTATTTTGTTCTCTGCATTTTTCTTGCCATTGGCATAAGGAGAATATTATGTTCACTGTTGATCTCCCTGCTCTGAATCCACATCGTGATTCTGGGTAGACATGGTCAATAAGTTGTTGCAAGCATTTCAAGATGACTCTGGCAAAGCCTTGCCCATCATGCTGAGGAGAGAGATGCCCCTATAGTTGTTGCAGTCACCCTTGTCTTTCTTGTCCTTGTAAAGAGTGATAATGTTAGCATCACGCATGTCCTGGGGTACTTGACCTTCCTTCTAGAAGTACAGTAGAAGCTGATGAAGATGTGGTAGCAGGTTAGCCTTTCTGCACTTGAGAACCTCAGCTGGGATGCCATCCTCCCCTGGTGTTTTTCCACTTGCTAGAGAGTCTATGACCTTTCTAAGTTATTCAGCTGTAGTTTTTTTTGCCTGCTGTGCTAGTACACTTAGAAGTTGATCTGGTGCCTCTTCTGAAATGTCTATTTCATGGGAGTAACGCTATAAGTAATGTTCAACCCACCATGACATTTACTTGTTCTTGTCAGTGATTTTTACTTTAACATCTCAAGACCTAAAGGGGAGTGTGACTTTAACGACAGTTGGGCCAAGAGCTTTCTTCAAGCTTCACATCAAACCAGGCCAGGTCTGCTACCATTATGACAGTAGCTGATACTACCTGCAGCTATCAATGCTGACAGCTGGGCAATGGGAAATAGCCTAGCAACCTCTACGGTGCCAATGGCTTCAGGTGGAGGAGCAACCCAGAGGCGGGTACTAGTCCTTACCCCTTGTGGAGGAAATGGCACCAAAAGGTGGATGTTATGGTAGGGTGGATGGGGCTCTCCAGCCTTGGCTGACAACCAGTCTAGGAGTGGAACCCCAAAAGGTGGATGGATTAAAGATCTCCATATGAGCAGCTCCTGGAGCCAGACTGGCTCCAAATGTACTGGATTCTTCTTTTTCTTTGGGATCAACCAGCTAGGCCAAATGATACATGGGCACTGAAGCATCTCTTTATCAACTGTCCAGGCTACTGAAGCCAAAACTGAATGGAGAGGATACTTCATCTTCACTACTTGCATGTGCACGAGGTGTAAGGGGGCAATAATGGGTTATGAATTCAACTCAGTTGGCATAGAATAGAGCACCATGTAGAGCACCTCGCACCTTTGTCAGTGGGAGGAACCAATTGAGTTCCACTGGTCAGCTACTGCCCACTTTAAGCTGGGTAGCCCCTAGCCAGTAAGGTACTGACCTGCCATGGTCTGCCTGCCTCATTTGGTGCGTGGGGCTAGACCAAAAGTAAAAAAAAAAAAAAAAGATGGCAAATCAAGTACCAGGCAATAAGATAAGAAACCTTAAATACTTCTGGCTGGGAAGCTGGAATGTTAGGACCATAAGTCCTGGCATGAATGAGAATTTACAGATGATGGACAATGTCTGAAAGATCACACTGATTGAGAGCTGCAAAAACTTACCACTGACATTGCAGCTTTGTAGGAGACAAGATTGGTCAACTCAGGCTCCATTCATGAGACCAACTACACCCTTTTTCTGGAAAGGCAGGAGTGCACAAGATACTAACTTTCCTGGGGTCAGATTCACAGTTTGTAACAGGTTGGGAAAAACTATCGAAAACATCACTGAAATGTCAGATCGTACCATCTCACTCCAACTACAGTTAACTGACATTTTTGTTAACATCATTAGCACCTAAGTACCAACTTTACAGGCAAATTCAGATGATAAAGATAACTTCTTTGATACTCTGCACCAAGTCATTGAGGAACTACCATAAAATGCGAGGCTTCTCCTTCTGGGAGACTTAAATGCTCAAGTAGGCACAGATCATGACTTTTGGCCAACTTGCCCGGGACATCTTGACATGAAGGAAATGAATGAAATGGCCAACATCATCTTGAACTCTGCACCTTAAACCACCTGTGTATCAGTAACTTCTACTTTGCAGGCAAAAAGTGTCAAAAGTATGGAGACTCATGATCTGGCCACTGACATCAATTACACCTCACAATCACCAGGAGGAAAGACATATCGAGTGTATTACACACCTATACTTATCACATTGCAAATGCTGACAATAAGAGAGTGGTCTGTCACAAAAGTGAAAGTAATACCAAAAAAGCTACATAGAGCCAAGTATAAGAATCAGTCAAGAATTAACATACACAGCACACAAACAAGTCCAAAGGAAGTGCCTCAACTTTCAAAGGATCTTTGAGCTAGCTCTGTCTATGAAAGCAATAACTGCAAACGCTGAAGGAACTTGGAATGGACTGAGAGTAGTAGTCCAGGAAACAGCAACAGAAGTATTTGGGGAAAATAAATTGTCAAAGACTGGTTTGAGGCATATTTGGGAGAGATACTACCACTTACTGAAGCTAAGAGCACAGTCTACCTGAAACACAACTAGAATCCAACAGAAAGTTACAAGGCTAAGCCAAAGCACGCCAGGGCAATGGTATAGAAAACAGCTAGATGCTGCACAAACCAGTACTGGACTGATTTATGTCAAGACATACAGTTTGTCTCAGACACAGGAAACCTGTGAGTTACATATGCTACCTGTAGACACTTTATTAAAAGCAGCACCTCTGAGAATTAAAGTTGTTGCTTTATTAGTATTACTAGTATTAGTAGGAGGCTGCTGACAGTGAGAGAGAGTCTTTAATAATATGTCAGTAATAAATATTATTAAAGACTCTCTCTCATTGTCAGCAGCCTCCTACTAATACCATGGTCAGAACAGCAGACGCTGTACATTAAATTGGCCCTTAGTGTTTTCACCAATGGTCAGTTGAATTTGCTCGCAGTAGATCAAGGCACCACTGATAAACATGCCTGAATCCTGCTTACAACAGCACTCCAGCTTTTTCTACAGCTGATGGAATTATGGTAGTACACCAGGTGTAGTATGAGATTTTAAGATTATAGGCACAAAACTGATAGGTTGCAAGTGTCCATACTAAATTTGACATTAAACACTTCTGTACATCTTGGATTACTTATTCTCAACCAGGATACCACACCAACCTGGGATTCTTCTAATGGTGCCATAAGGTGACTGAAAAATATTAGCAGTGCTAAGCAGGTGCATACACTTACACATGATTTACAAGACAAATTCAGAGATTTCAATTAAGAATCCATAAAGTCAAAAACACCCAGCTCAACTTTGGGGGTTTTTTTCTTTCAGTTATTTGCAAGAAAAGAATTGCTGTAATTATTTTTCCACACCCAAGAAACGAGTGAAGACTAAAACCAAGTATTTTCTGAGGGGTATTTTCAGTCTAACAAGGGGGAGCTTGAGACTGAAAAAGCTGAGAACCACTGTCTTGAATAATGCAAAGACATCAATCACTGTGGTAATAAAAGCATTGAACAATGTGATTAGGAAGTATAGAGTTCAATTGCTACTTAATCGCTCTCGGGAACAAGGTGAGATGACTATACCTAAAATTCTGTTTCATTTAAATGAGTTGCATCAAAATGCTGCATCTCCACAGAGGACCCTGGATTATTTTAATGTTTCCTGATATAGACTTCCACACTTGAGAGTTACTGCTGGAAATGCTCTTCTACCCCACTCTGTTTTACACATCTAATCTTGTCTACTATTTCTGCTTGTGATTTTTATATAGATACATATACACACACATATATGTTGTAGAGTACTTAGGTGCCCTGCTCCTTTTAAAGAGGGAAAACTGCTAGGGAAAGAACCCTAGCAGTGAGTGAGGCACCCCAGCTGCTGGTTGTCATGGCAACCAGAGTTCGCTAGTGACCCACACCTGCCAGCAGTCAGCTGACCGGAAGGGGCAGGGCCTGGCTCACATTTAAACCCCAAGGCTAAGGCCAGGCTGGCAGCTCCCTGCTGGCAGCCAAGGGGGAAGGAGCTCTCCCTGAGCAAGCAAAGGGGAGAGGCCTGACTACATGAGCAGCTCCTGATACTGTGGTGAGATGGTAGGGTTTGAATGATGTTATAGCCAGGTGGCTTGCATTTATGTTACAGCCCAGGGGCTTGTGTTTGATTTACTACTGTATAACACCGGTGGCTTGGGTGAGGCTATTAGGTGATGGAGGAAGCCTCATAGGGGGTCCACGGCAGCATGGGGACCCCACTGCCAGAGAGGGTGCAGCATTGGGTGGGGGTTCACTGACTCTAGTGACAGAGAGGGCGCAGCACTTTGCAAGGCCATGGAGGGCCCAGGGAGGACAAGGGGGCCAAATAATAACAAGGCCCAGACTGAACAACGTCTGTTCCATCTGCGAGGCTTGGGGCATGGTAAAGGGATGGCTGGAGCCACACATAGCCCATAAGGCTAGGGTGCCCCAAAATACCTGTTGTGCCATCTAGCTTGGAGCGGTACCTACCACGGGTCTGGGAATCCACGGGGTCAGAGTGTACAGCAAACCATGTCCAAAGGGGCTTAAGGCAGCTTCCCTATTATATATTTTACCATCAAAGACATGGCAGGTGAGAACTGAGGGTGCCCTTTGGGCCAAGTTGGCATGGGAAGGGGGTCTTGGAGACCATGGCCGTCTTGCAGGACCCCACACTGTGACAATATATACATGGGTTTTCTCACTTTTTTGAAGACCATAGAGGAAGAGGAACAGCTGGAATTCACCATGACTTCTCTATTGGTACAGCTGTCAAATGTGTTGAGTCACTATCAGGAAGGGGAACTCTGTGTGCATCTCCACAGAGACTCAAAAAGTGACGTGACTTAAAAGACAAAGTCATTGTTATGATGCACTGCCACCCTAGAGGTATTTAAGTATCTCTGTACAGCCAGTCAGCCAGAAAAGAGACTGAGATTGGTAAAGTCTTTTCAATGAGCTGTGCCCAGAGGCTATGATTAAGCACCAAACTATCTCTTTAAAAATTAAAAGGAATTTACTTCGCATCATTTGCACTTTTCAGTTATTTATATTTGAATTCTCTCAACTATAGGTCACCTGTCTTCTCAAAAAATAATTAAATTTGCAAGTTACACTAACCAGCTTCCAAGGAAGCAAAAATAAGGACTGTTGTATAATTTATTATCTTTATCCACATGAGATTTTGTAATGGACTTTAAAAACATTAATTTGGAGGTCAAGATAGTGAGAGGATAATAGTACTGGCTAGTTCCTGCTACAGTTTGGTTTGGAGCCAGGAGAAAATGTGTCTATCATCACAGTTTTGTCAAATCATTTTTAATTTGTTTTACAACATTACTGCTTACTTTAGTCCAATTTTTTTCCCCAAATAAAGCTTTCAAGTCATAGGAAATGAAACAAATTTGGCTACATATATACAAACTTTCACCAAACACTGAGTTGAAGCCACCAAATTCAATTTCTTTTTGACACAAGTTGCTTCTAAAATTAGGTTTACAGATGTGAAAACCTTAGTGCATTAACCTCACTGCAACACCGAGCTCTCAACAATCTGCTTTAGTTTGTCTGAGAGGCATCTGGTATAACTGCTATAGTTATAGACTTGGTTGATATGGTAGGTAATTAGAAAGAGGAACTACTTTCATGTATTGCCTTTCATTGTATCAATTCAACTTCTTTTTCTACATGGCAGGTGACTACAGATGATCAAAATGAAGTCTGTGTTAACACTCTGGAAGACAGACTACTTATCTTGTTTAAGCTGCAATATATAAGATCCTAGTGGCCTTAAACTAGTTTTTAGTTTTTCATATTCAAAACCACCATGTTTAAAACCACTGGCAATACTTCCCAAGGAGACCTAGGATAAGAAAGTAGGGGTGTGTGAAGTGGGCCCTATTCTATTCTGATTCGGCCTGAATCGGGGACAGTGATTTGATTCATGGATTTGGATCACTGTCTTCAATTCAATTCAGCTGAATCTGAAGATTCGATGCTGATTCAGAGAATCAGCAATTTGGACGTAGACACAGCTTTAAGTGTTTTTTCTACATATCTTGAGGTACCAGCGCAGCTTGTGAATGCTGTGATGCTGGGGCGCATGGAGCATCCCGCAGGAATGCAGTGGTGGGGCTTCTACATGCTCAGCAGCAAACCCAAAGTGGACTGGAACCTGGCTCGGCGATCAGCCTTGGGGGGACCCTGGGTGCCCCCCCCACCTCCCCAGACCCAGGAGGTACCAGTCACAGAGCTAGGGGGAGGCATGGCAGGGCCCCTGTGTGCTGCCTAGTGGACCTGAAAGTGGACCAGAAGTGCTTCTGGTCCACTTCTGGATCTGCTGCTGACTGTTCTGGGGAACCCCCTGTGCTTCTGTGGCATACTCCATGCACCCCAACATCAGCATTCACGAGCCGCCTGCTACCTAGAGGTATGTAGAAAAAACATTTAAAGTTGTATCTATGTCTGAATCACCGAATCTATCCAAATTGATTTGGAGGGTTCCAATTCGATTCAGAGAGATTAAAAGGTACTCTGATTCAATTTGGATTTGGAGATTCAGCCACCGAAACAGGTCAAATCTCCATTGAATTAAATCAGGGATTGAAGCTTTGCACAGCCCTGTAAGAAAGCAGGTGGTCTACTGGTCAGAACTCAGGTGAAGTCAGACTGCTCAGAAAGTTTGCCATCCTTTTGCCACTTGTTTTCATTCACTAATTTTTTGTTCTCTTCCACTGTGAAACAGAACAGAAAAGGTAAACCTTTCCTGTCCATACATATGTGTCAAACTGCACAAGGACAAGCTGAGATTTTTTTTTAAAGCATGGTACTGTGATGCTTTTTAAGTGGGCTTTAAATCTATGAATTCCATATGCTCTTTATGCTTGTCTGAGAATTGTCCAGAAGTTTATTGGCTGTATCTACTGAGTTAAGAAGATGTTCCATAGGAGGGTCAATGATGCATTGGTTTTCACATACCAAAACTGAAGACAAAGATTAGTAAATGAGGAGGCCTAATGACCCAGAACACTAAAATCTTTGTTTTAAAAAGGCTACACTACAACCAATTGGGTGGGTGGGTGTGTGCATGCATTCATCAGAACCAAAACATTTCAGAGAAACCCATGAATCTCAACAAAACTTTCATTAGAAAAACTGTTTACGTCCACAGAAAGCAACACGAGAGAGTTGTTCATCAAGAAACACAACACAGAATGCCCTAGTCCAAAAACCTGCTTCATATCAGGTGGGCTTAAATCTAAATGTCACATATCCCAGTTCCATTCAACCCTATTATTCTATGAACTCCTGACCCAGAGGGCTCCTATCTACCCTGGGGTGACTGTCTCCATCACAATTTCAAAAAGTTTCAGTTTTGTGGGGGAGTTTGTTTATTTTTGGAACAAAAGTCAAAGCCTCTTCTTTTTTGTGAAACCAAATTCATAGTCAATGTTCTCTCATATAGAAGGAGGGATACAAGCTGAAGCAAAGCTGTAGCTAAGATTTTGCAATCCGTTGGTGCATCTAAAGAACCGAACCGATTGCCATTACCAATATTAGTAGTACTCTGGGAAAATCAGAAATGCCTTTGTAAGCCCTTTGATGTTTTAAGTCTTTTTTCCTCCAAATAGTTCATTTTAAGAAAACTACAATGGCCTTTGAAATCTAGTGGTTACAAATTCCAGGACGGGAACCACAGATAGTCGAATCCAGAATGATCTGTGGGGAAGGTGGCTGGGACACCGTGCAAACCAACCAGGATACCACTCAGAGGTAAAGACATGAGGTTTCATACAAGAAAGTTAGAGATCATGAAGAGGGCAGAGAACTGTAAACTGTACTGGATACATCCTAAGCATTACAAATTCATTCAACATAAAAAATGTATACATGCACTTTAAAACTTCTACTATCCTGCAGAACTAGAGACCAGCCATTGTTCTTTCCAACTTTAGTAATAGGTTTACATTAACACCAGTTCATATTTTCAAGGTTACATTCCCAAAGAAAGAGGGGAAAAATATTTTCTTGAATGAAATTTAAGATCTCATCTTACTTTTCTATTTCATACAGACATGAAATTAAAAGCCATCTCTGTTCTATACCTAAACAAGCCCATATGGCATATGCTATTACCCTCTTTTTCTATTTTCTTTATTAAATTCCTCTAAGCATATACATTTACATGTTTTTCCTTTCTTTTAACCTTGAGGGAGTTCTGAAAAGTGAGAAGTATTAAATTTACATTCTCAGAGGTAAATTGTTCAAATGAGGAGGTAATTATTCAGAATTTGGAAGCTGTCCATGTTTAAAACAAGTTAGGTATATAGCTGCATACCAAAAAATCAGAGTCTAAACCTTGGCCCTGCCCCTTTGCATTACTTAAGCAACACAAAAGGAAGAGATATGCCTTCCTAGAGCATTCAGGAATGAACTAACCTACATGTGGTGCTGAAAGTTATGCCAAGGACTTCTATGATCTACATTGGATTTCAGAACAGGAAAAAACAAATTATTGCCAGCTTGCAATGCAAGCAACTGTATGTAAAGATTAGGGCCCTGTCATAAGTTACATCTAGTATACAATTAACTTGTTAATCATGCAATAAGTTTAGAGCGGCAACCTGTGCAAAGTAATCATTACATTATTAACTGGTTAAACACACAATAAATTTAGACTAGCCACACATGTAAATTATCATACCACTAAAATGTCCATCCAGCTATAAAAAACCCAAACAGCTACAAAGTTAGTGCTTGAAGATGTATAACAATGTTACAGCTGTTTTCTCTCCAGCTTTAATTTGAAAATGTGTCAGGGTCCTCAGAGACAATGGCAGGGGTGAGAAAAACTGGCCCACAGGGCCCCTATAAAATTTAGAAAATTAATATATATCTGCCCCCGGCTGCCTGTCAAAGATGACAGGAGCCAGGGGCAGTAGGACCCAGGGGGAGCTGGCAGAAGGACCCAGCAGCCGCACCTGCCTAGCCCATCCCCTCCAACCTACCATCCCATCCCCTCAGCCAGAAGCATTTGCCTAGCAGAGGCTTCTGGCCTGAGACCCTGAGGTGTTCCTGCCTTCCTCACCCCAAAAGGGATATTTTAATAAGAAGGGGTGGGGGGAGGCAGGGGAGGACCACGGATTGCAGCCAGGAATCATGTGGTACCAAAGCAGTGGGTGGGGAGGTGGGGAGGAGCAGCAGTAGCAGCAGGTGGAAAAGAAGGGAAATGGCAATGGCAGAAGGGGGGGGGGGGGAGTAGCAGTGAGAAGGTACATGAGAGCACAAGGACAGCTGGGCATGAGTGCAGGGCCCATGCACCATGGCCAGTACAGGCAGAGGCACTATGGAGCTGGGCTGGCTCCCGCCTCTCTCTGCTGGCACAGCCCAGCCCAGCTCCATAGAGCCCCTGCTGGCCCACGCTTTGTGCTCCTGCTCACTGTCACTCCCCCACTTCCTGCCATTGCCATTTCTATGCTTTCCTGTTCACTACCCACCGCTCTGGCACCATGTAGTTCCTGGCTGCAGCACTAGGCTGCAGGGATCAGCAGGAGCTGGCCTCGCCCCCATGATTCTTGGCTGGCTCTGTACAGTGCCGCCTGGGCTGGCCTAGTTCCTGCTGCGTCCTGCAGTTTCAGCTGTGCAGCTGGGATGTGGTGCTGGAGCAGTGAGTGGTGGGGGTGGGGAAGTGGCAGGAGAAGGGCAGCAGTGGTAGACAGGAAGAGGAAGTGGTGGCAAGCAGGAACATGGGGCCCATGCCAATGTGCTGGGACCAGGAGTGGCAGAAGTGTGTAACATTCCCTCTGCACACATGCCACAACCTTCCCCTCATACCCCCCACCATCCCCATATCCACCCTCTTACACACACACGCTCTTCCACCCTACATTCACACACAAGGAGGATTACTCCACGCTGGTCCGGTCCTGCAGGGACCAAACCAGGAAAGCCAAGGCTGCAACTGAACTCCAACTAGCTTCAGGCATCAAGGACAACAAAAAGTTCTTTTTCAGGTATGTGGGGAGCCAGAGGAAAAGCAAGGGCAATGTTGGACCCCTGCTAAACCAGATGGGGCAACTGACAACTGACGCCCAGGAAAAAGCCAACCTATTAAATAGGTACTTTGCGTCAGTCTTTCATCAGTCACACGGGATGCCCATGCCTGCTATGGGACAGGGAAATCTGGGTGAGGGGAATCCCCTACCCTCCATCAATGCTGACCTCGTGAAGGAACACCTTGAGAAGCTGGATACCTTCAAGTCAGCTGGCCCTGACAACCTGCACCCCACGGTACTCAAGGAGCTGGCGAGCGTCATAGCCCAGCCCCTGGCATGGATCTTTGAAAACTCCTGGCACTCTGGTGTAGTGCCCGAAGACTGGAAGAAGGCCAATGTGGTGCCGATCTTCAAGAAAGGGAGGAGAATGGATCCGGCTAACTACAGGCCCATTACCCTGACTTCTATCCTGGGGAAGATCTTAGAAAAGTTTATTAAGGAGGCCATCCTTGAGGGACTGGCCCAGGCTAACATTCTAAGGGACAGCCAGCACGGGTTTGTTGCGGGTAGGTCTTGTTTGACCAATCTCATTTCCTTCTATGACCAGGTGATCTATCACCTGGACGAGGGAGAAGAGATTGGTGTCATATATCTTGACTTCAAAAAAGCTTTTGATCTGGTATCCCATGATCACCTCTTGGCCAAACTGGCCGGTTGTGGCCTTGGCTCCACCACGATCCGCTGGCTGGGAAATTGGCTTCGTGGTCGGACCCAGAGAGTTGTGATTGATGGCAGTCACTCATCATGGTGCCCTGTAACCAGTGGGGTCCCTCAAGGCTCTGTCCTGGGACCCATACTGTTCAACATCTTCATTAATGATGTGGACATTGGAGTCAGGAGTGGACTGGCCAAGTTCGCCGATGACACCAAACTTTGGGGCAAAGCATCCACGCCAGAAGATAGGCGGGTGATCCAGGCTGACCTGGACAAGCTCAGCAAATGGGCAGATGAGAACCTGATGCTGTTTAACACTGAAAAATGCAAGGTTCTCCACCTTGGGAGGAAAAACCTGCAGCACCCTTATAGGCTCGGCAGTGCTACGTTGGTTAGCACTACAGAAGAAAAAAACTTGGGGGTCATCATTGACCACAAGATGAACATGAGCCTGCAATGCGATGCTGCGGCTAGTAAAGCGACCAAAATGCTGGCGTGCATCCATAGATGCTTCTCGAGCAAATCCCGGGACGTCATTCTCCCCTTGTACTCGGCCTTGGTGAGGCCGCAGCTGGAGTACTGCGTCCAGTTTTGGGCTCCACAATTCAAAAAGGATGTGGAGAAGCTTGAGAGAGTCCAGAGGAGAGCCACGCGCATGATCAGAGGTCAGGAAAACAGATCTTACGATGACAGGCTGAGAGCCATGGGACTCTTTAGCCTGGAAAAGCGCAGGCTCAGGGGTGATCTGATGGCCACCTACAAGTTTATCAGGGGTGACCACCAGGATCTGGGGGAACGTCTGTTCACCAGAGTGCCCCAAGGGATGACGAGGTCGAATGGTCACAAACTCCTGCAAGACCGTTTCAGGCTGGACATAAGGAAGAATTTCTTTACTGTCCGAGCCCCCAAGGTCTGGAACAGTCTGCCAGCGGAGGTGGTTCAAGCACCTACATTGAACACCTTCAAGAGTAAATTGGATGCTTCTCTTGCTGGGATCCTATGACCCCAGCTGACTTCCTGCCCTTTGGGCAGGGGGCTGGACTTGATGATCTCCCGAGGTCCCTTCCAGCCCTAATGTCTATGAAATCTATGAAATCTATGAAAACACCCACACCCACCACATCTATCCACCCCACCACAAACCCCACATGCACACACCCACAGCCCCTCACCAAATTATACCCCCCCACCCACCCATACCCCCCACAATATACAAGAGTAAGACCACATTTTAAGCTATTATACAATCACTTCTATGTACAGTACACAAACACATGTAAATCGGGACAAAATTTTAGAATATAATTTTGTATTTTTCTGGTTCCAAGATGTCTGAGATGGCAACCCCCCTTGTTGAATGTAGTACCTTGGGGGGAGAGAGGGGGGAACCTCCTGGTGGTAAAGGTCTGGGGTTAAAGAGCGGGACTTCCAGTCTCAAGCTAGTAACCAGGGGGTGGGGCACCTGTCAAGGGGCTTTGCAGCCCTCAACAGCTTGCCAAAACTCAGTAAGCAGCCCTCTCCCCAAATTATTGCCTGCCCCTGGACAATGGTGATCACTCACAATTAATTGATCCATATGCATACTCTTTCCCATGAGAGGCCCACAGTCTACTTCTGTGTAACATCTACCTCTTGTTTTCAGGGGTCAAGAAGAATATTGGCTATGTCTTAGAAACGAGAACTGAAAGGATCTCATTGTCATAAAGTCTAGTACCCTGCTGACCCAGGCACCACTTCATAAGTTACCATTAATAAACTTCCATACGTAACAGTATATTTGATTTTTGTCCCCACTACTCTAATTGTTACAGAACCCATTTTGATGATTTGGAACGATCTTCTAAATTTTGGCATAAAATAGGGTCAATTTATTCCCATTTATCTTTATACCAGTTTTCTTTTTAGCTTAAATAATTCATCCTGATGCAATGATAGACATCAATTATGTCTAATCTCAGTCTTAATACACTATACAAGCCAAACTTATCTACATTCCTATAACAGGGGACCCTAGCCCTGTTATGGAGAAGAGAAGAGGGGGCCAGGGAAGGAAAGGCATCAGGGCCCCTTTGAGGCCCAAAACTTTGTAGCTCATAGAGGAGGAGGATTACCTGCTGTAACAAAAGATCCTGCCAACACAGCCAGGGTGAAGGAGATTGACTGGCAAGGGAAGCCTCATCTGGAAAGGAAGGGGTGAGCATTTTACGGTAGAGGGGGAATAGTGACCCCAGAGGGGAGATGCCAGCCCCCTTGCTGGGAGCTCACAGCCCACAATCTGGTTGAAGGACCCAGCTGATGAAGGGAAGCAAGAGACTGACCATACCTGTGCCCAGGGAGAAGGAAGCCTGGACAACTGACTGGGTAGGCACTGTTGGCTTAGAAATGGAATTTAAAGGTCTGTTTTTTGGGAACTGGCTTATAGGTATAGCTATAGGTGTAGGTACAGGTATATATGCATGCATTAGGATTGCTCAAGATGGGCAGCAGGGGTTTTATAGATTTCATAGATATTAGGTTTGGAAGGGACCTCGGGAGATCATTGGGCAGAAAGTCAGCCAAAGGGTAGGAAGTCAACTAGGGTCAAACGATAAGCAAGATAAGCATCCAAACAGTTCTTAAAGGAGTGCAGAGTACGTGCTGGCACCATCTCTGGAGGGAGCCTATTTCAAGCCTTGGGGGCTCAGACTACAGTAAAGAAGTTTTTCCTTATGTCCAGCCTAAAACTGTGTTGAAGGAGTTTGTGACTGTTGGACCTTGTCGTCCCTTGGGGCACTCTGGTAAACAGGCATTCCCCCAGATCCTGATGCACACCCCTTATGTACTTATAGGCAGCCACCAGGTCTCCCCTGAGCCTGCGCTTTTCCAGGCTGAAGAGTCCCATGGCTCTCAACCTCTCTTCATAAGTCCCATTATCCTGCCCTCTGATCACACACATGGCTGTCCTCTGGACTCTCTCAAGCTTCTCCACATCCTTCCTGAATTGTGAAGCCCAGAATTGGATGTAGTACTCCAACTGCGGCCTCACCAAAGTTGAGTACAGTGGGAGGATGATATCCTGAGATTTTCTTGAGAAGGAAGCCAGAGTTTGGTTTGTTTTACCAGCTGTGACATTGCATTCGTGGCTAATGTTCATCTTATGGTCAATCATAACTCCCAAGTTTTTCAGCCTTGGTGCTAGCAAATGTAGTATTGCTGAGCCTATAAGCATGTTGCAGGGTTTTTTCTCCCAAGGTGGAGTACCTTACATTTGTCAGTACTGAAACTCATCAGGTTTGTATCTGCTCACTTTTTCAGCCTATCCAAGTCAGCCTGTATCATTAGCCTATCCTCTTGTGTGGACGCTCTACCCAAAGTTTGGTGTCATCAGCAAACTTGGCCGGTCCACTTCTGACACATGTACCCATGTTGTTGATAAAGACATGAAAGAGAACTGGTCCAAGGATGGAGTTAATTAAATTCTAAAGAGCTTGGGTCTCGCACACAAAGTGTCTCATAGCCATGGAAGCAGACAGGATGTCTAATGCAACAAGGACATACAGTCTAGGAACCATGGAAGTATATCCTATACTACCCATAACATGAGATAAGTGGTACCAGCTACAATGCCTCAGATCAGTGTGGGGCCTGAGTCCTGGTTTGGAGGAAATAGACCAAATTAGGAGAAGGCCCAGAAGGCTACGTGGATATGTGACCACAGACATACAACCAGAGATAGCCATGAATGAAGAGTCATCAGAAGTCATCAGGAGGGAAGAAAAATACAAAAGCAGAGACTTGAGAGTAAGAAAGGGTCCCTCCTTGTCTTCCTTTCTGTCCCTCCCTGTGCTACCCAGGTTCTTCCTCTTCCTCCTCCTCCTCCTCCTCCTCCTCCCTGAGAGGGGTCCTCCCATCCCCATTCCCCAGGAAAGGTCTCTGAGCCCACCATGGAGGGAGCACAACCAGTCCGTTTCATACACCCCACTGGAGGGGGGCTGTGGGCCTCACATCCCACCTCCAGACTGCTGACACCTAAGAAAGAGAGCCTCAGAGTAGAGCCTGCATCCTGACTAGATGTACTTTGAGTCTGATGACAGCCCTAGGATTTGGTAGATATATCGAATTGCTTGATTGTTTGTATTGGGGTTTTTTTGTTATCACTATCAATAAATTTGCCTATTATTGAATGTCATAGGCCATAGTTGGTCAAAGAGTGGGTCTCCCTGCCCCAAACAAGGTCTCGGTCCTAAATCCAGAGCCAACAGGCATGAGTGACTGAGATATAAAAACTCTCCCTAGGTCAGAGGAAGGGGGCTGGCCATGATGGCTGAGGGAAGCAGAGCCTTGCAGGGATGCAAGCACAGACACTCTTCCAGGCAGGAGGACTGCTGCCTGTGAGGAAGGACTTCTGTTGACCAAGATGACAAAGTGAATACTTGGAAAGTGTTGAGTCTTTCCCTGCCTTTTCCCCTCTTCTCTCTTTTTTATGCCTTGGAAGGCCCCAGAAAAGGGATGCTCCAGATTACGGATTGTTTTATGTTCACCCTGGAAGAGGCCCAGGGGAAGGGCTGAGCATACCCAAGCAGACGGAGAACTGTTCAGGTTGGCACTGGAAGGGCCCACAGCAGTAGGATACACTGAGGACCATGAACTGTTTATGAGACTCTGTGAGGAAAGGGCCTGCTCTTTGTTTTTTTTTGTTTGCTTTGCTCTGCTCATGACAGTAGATGTGGCTGTGAGGGGCGGCAAGGAGGCCGTAGAGCAGTGTGCCCAGCGTACTGTGATTTTTCCTGTTGTTTTTTTTCTATTTTCTTTTTTTTTTTTCAGTTCCTTTGACAGTTTTGGAGCGAGAGACCTAGGAGGGGGCCAAAACTTAGACTGACCTGAGTCTGGACTGAAGAAATAAGATGGGCTTATCCCAGCAGGGCTTTGCCTCCACCCATTGATGAAAAGGAGGGCAGGAGAAAGAGAGGGGGCAGAACCCCACACTGCCTAATCAGACTTGGGGCAAGGGGCAAGATAGGGAGACAAAGTGCCTAAAGCCTAGTCTTAGGTTACCTAAAGACAGACTCATGAGGAAACATTTGCAATAACACCAAACCATTGCAAGTGATTGAGAGAGACAGGAGAGACAGAGCACACAAGAGAGAAACAGGAGACACAGAGACAGAGAGAAAAGGTCCAAACTAGGAAACCAGAGTGCCAAGTACAGCCCCACCACAAAGGGATGATCAGTCATTCCCATAGGAGCATCCCATTACAACTCCCCTCATATGAAAGGTTCTCATTTCCTCTTATTATATAACACTGCTTACACTAAGTTCCATGAGGGTGGTAACACAGTCAAAGCAACAAATAAACAATAGTTCATGGGTGCATTTGTACAGACTGGAAAAGAAAATAACATGGCTGTTAAGGGGACCAAAAGGCAGATGATGAAAACCTGCAAGAGCTATATCTCTACGGATTGTAAAGAAAGGAACAATAGCTTGGAAATGTTTTGGCAACCTGGATGTGTGGGAATGGAGAGAGATATGGATCTCATTTTGCAATGATCAGAGATGGACTTACTCACTGGAATACACATTTCAGTGAGAGCAGCAAAACTTCTTGACGATTTTCACTCCTTCCAATCAAGCCTTCTTTAAGACAGTTATTTAACCACTCAAAGTCATAACTGATCTATACACATGTATAACATGCTCCTTGACAACAATGTTTTTTCCTTACCTCGTAGAGTGTAATGATACCATTTGTCTCATTTGGAGGCTTCCACTGAACATAAATCTTCTCTTCGAAAGGTCCTCCCTGGATGGATTCCAAAGGAACAGGCCCAGGAACTATGAAGGAAATGAATGCGATGTTACTAACTTCCATAAACTCCAACTGCCACATGCACATAACCTAGAGATGCTAGGGTCCTTCAGCACTGTCTGGTACTGGTCTGGTACTCTAGATCTGAGAGTGCGTATACCATAGATATCGTGGACTCGTTAGAAACATTTAAAAAGGCATTGGTGCCCAATTACTCTTGTTCTATTCTTGACCTGAGGGTAGAAACAGAAACTTTTATAAGTACAAAAAGCAGACACACATCACGGTGCTACTACCTGGCATGCCAATATTCCAAAATGTTCCACCAACAAGCTTGAGAGTTTATTATGAGTTACCATTGTAGAATCAGAAGTTATAAAAGTTAAAGCTACAAAAGACCATTTAGGTTATTATTAGGGCTGTGTGAAATTTCACGGGCTCTTTCATTTCAACACTGTCTTGACTCATTTCAAGCTCAAAACAGCAAAATCAAAATAAAATGAAGGGCTTTGAAATAGCTTCAAAACAAAATGAGGGCAGCCAAAACATTTGGAAAATTTTGAAATGTTTCGAGTTTCGAAGCAGCTCGGCTAAGTTCCCTTCCCCAGCGCTGCAATTGGGCTGTGGAAGGGAACTCAGCTGGGCTGAGTTCCCCTCCCCAATGCTAAGATCGGGCTGGAGAAGGGAACACAGCCTAGCCCAGCTGAGTTCCCCTCCCCAGCCCAATCCTAGTGCTGGGGGGTGGGGGGAACTCAGATGGGCTGGGCTGAATTCCCTTCCCTGGCCCAATCCTAGTGCTGGGGTAGGGAACTCAGCTGAGTTCCCTCCCCAGCCCAATCAAAACATTGAAACAGCATCGAAACAGTGAAACTATTTCAACAAATAGTAACGTAACGGTGTTTTGGAATCGAAACAAAACTCGAAACAAAACACTGTTCCCTCAAAATGTCAAAACAGATGTTGAAGTGGAACGCTGCTCTTTTGCACAGCCCTAGCTATTATCAGCCAATGCTTCCTTTGCATATCTGCACACACACTTGCTTCTCCTTTCCTTATGGAGGAATGTCAAACTCAAACCAATTACAGGTCCAAATGTCCTACTTTTCAAGTGCCCCTGGGCTGCTTCCTGTCTCTCACCAGCAACTGTCACTGGGGTACTGGCAGCCCCAGCAGCATTATGGATGGAAAGCCTGCTACTTCGGATGGCAGAATAGCAGCAGTGCATTCAGTTACTCACTAACCCAATCCTATGGCCTTTCCTGTTCCGGGACAAGCACAGACATGACTGGTCTTGGGACAAATGAAATGTCTGTTTATAACCTCAATTTTTTAAGATACTAAAACTCCCTCATTTAAATAAACTTAACATAGTCCCAAATCAACTTATATCACAATCATAATAATATTTACAATTTGCAAAGCATATTCAAGTATTGTCTTCCCTTTACGGAATAGAAACCAAGGCTCAGTGAAAGCCCAATCCTATCCACAGGGACTCTTTGAAAAATTGGAGATAAAGTGCCTTGCTTTGTCACAGACCAATCAGTGACTAAGCTGTGAACAGAGCCATCAGTATTCTGTTGACTGGAGAATGCCATCCCTAATTCAGAAGGCACAAAGGGCCAAAAGATATACCTAGCAATTCTAGATCATCAAAATTGCTTTATGCTTACAAGCTTATTTAACAGCATGCTGTCTAAGCTAACCCGGAGAAGACAGTGACAGTAAACATGTTCTTGTATATAAAATGTATGCATGCACTCTGAAAGAGCCATTTGTCCAAAAAGCATGAAAAAAATGTGCATCGGGTATGCTGGCATTCATGCTTTGTATGCTTTGATATGGCATTAAGTTGTTTAAAATGCCACAACAGTTCTGTATTCAGTATAAAACCAAAATACCACAAAGCTAGAGACTAAAGCTGCTTACAGACATGAAAAAAGAAAAGTGTGCTACTTTCCGCTCAGCGTGCCTCTGCACCAAGCACAGCACAAGCCCAGAAGAAACTTTGTGTTAATTTGACCCACCTTGCTCAAATCTGTATAAATCAGGTGCTTCAGCAGGGTTTTTTTTTGCACTTTTGTCCAATAGATGATTGAATCAGCTTTAGATAAAAGCACTAAAAAGCCCTGCTGAAGTGCCCGATATATACAGATGCTGGGGAGCTGGGTCAAACTAACCAGCTTCCAGTAAAGCACTGCAGTTCCCCCTTCACCCCCCAATCTGTCAGTGACCTAAGTCATGAGGTCTGCATTTAGGATGCATGAAAATATGACAATCTAAAGGTCAAACTTTTCCTCCTAGCCTGAAGATGGCCTTCTGGATAATTTTATCCATTATCTTATCTCTTAGTTCCTTTTATAAGTATTCTTCTCCCTTGTAATAAATACTTCTTTAGCAGATGCCTTTTGTTCATTATCTGCTCCTCATGCACTTTCTGGCATGGAAGTCCAGATAGGTTGTTCTTATTACAGTGTCATTCAAACCAAATATTTAAATGCAAAGTGCCAATTACCAGAAAATGTCTTTGACTGATAAACACTAAGGCTTAGGCCCGAAACTCTTCCATCACTGAATAAATCTATGATAGAAAAAATTGTCCAGCGAGGGGGACCAACGGCTGCATCCCGCTACCCCAGCTTTAACCAACAGATTGTTCTGTAGAACAGTTTAGAAGTTTTTAGGTCCTCATTTAAGCCTAAAATGTCATGAATCAGAAAATAAACATGAGAAAGCCAATAGTCAGCCATGACGACTCTACTAATACATTCAAATCCCACACTAGGCACTCAGGCTTTGAAATGCATCAGTTCCTGCATTCCACACCTATGAGCCAATCGAAGCATCCAGACGCGGGATTTAGCGTTTTAGTAAGATGTCCGTGCTGGGAAGCTGTACCAACAGTTTGTTCAACCAGCTGGTAAAAGGCTGATAATTGAGTAAATGTGTTCTAGTGACTGACCACCTGATTAGTTACAGCACTTTTCTCTTGCCTGCATAATACAAAAGGCCATGAAACCCTCTGGTTTGGGTTCATCACATTTTGGCTTTTATAGGTGAGCTTACCGGAGAAAGGCATTTAACATGTTGAGACAGATGTGCCTTGTCTAGGCCAGACATTTTATTAAGTCAGTGGGAAGCGGAACAGGGAAATTGAAAGAACGATCTGCTGAGCTCTTACAAAAACCTTGCATAGCCGATTGTGACACGAGGTCTCACCCCTGGAGGAGGTAGACAATTATGCTGGAGCTCGACAAATTTGTGGAAAATATAGCAACCTGTATAACTGTAGATGCGTAAAAATACAGATTAAGTTACAGAAGGAAAAATTATGACTTCAGGGTCATAAAGTGTTCAGTTCACACACATATTTAGAAGGAGGATGACAGTTCATCTCCAAAAAGGCAGTCAAGTATTTGCCTTCTATACAGCTGTTCCCAGACTAACAAAGTAAGGTTTTCCACATAACATCTACTTTTTGAGTCTGGCATTAAAGAAAGAAACATATACCTTCAGAGTCTGGGCATTTGGGGCAAATACCTGGAGCTCAAAACCTTAGGTAAAAAACTTTTTTTTCATGATGCAGCTTCTATACAAGCCAACCCCCTTCTCAGTTGCCCGTTGCAGCCCTGATGCTCCAGTAGCTTCCCACAAAAGCTATGCTTTGGCTTGATAGAAAGCAATAAACAAGTGCCATAGCACAATGGTGGATCCATAACACTTGCTTCACAGCCTTCACTGCCCCACAGCTCATTATCCTCACAGGATAACAAAGATGTCACCCACAAAGCTGATCTCCATCCAAGTGCTATTTACCCTCTGCATTAGGGGAATGCTGCATTAACATGGGAGAAGGAAGACTTGCCCATTTTCAAAAACAGAATGTCTTCACCTTTGAAACACATCCCTAAAGAATTAGAGAGCATGACCTCCATCAGCACTTGTAATCAATGCTAACCCTTCCCTCTCCCCATAAAAATCCACTGATCTTCAACCCATGAGAAACCATCACAGCAGCTCCTAACCTCAGTCCAGGAGCATTAGAGAGGAAATACACAATCCTAGAATGTGACATGAAGTGTTGAGCAGGGACACTGCAGTCCACTCTGCCATTAGACGAATATCTTCCTTTTTAGGGGCCAAATACAAATTCTCTCTCTAAGTCTGTCAATTCTGTAGTACTGAGCATATGCATTTTCCTCTGAGTTTTCTGTACTTACCAGCAAGCCATTAAATAAGGCAAACCGATGGGCCTGTGCAAGAAAATATCTAACATTCTGGTTTTAACCTTAAGGGACAGTTATATTCAGGTGTGAATTTAAACATATCTTTCTTTTCTTCGCGTCACAGCAGTAAAACTCCATCTACATAAATAGCCAGATTACACTTTGGTATAGGGATGCTACTGGGCCTTTCCACCTTTATTAACACAAAAGGCTGATATTCCCAGTAGAGTAACAATTCAAGATTTATATTTAATTATAGTTACAAGGACAGCTAAAAATCTACCTACTCAAGCACATTTTTAATACTGTGAAAGTTAACTAACTAAATGCGCTCCCAGTTCTGTCTGACAAAACCCCCATTGGCTTCCTTGAATTAATAAAGGCCTGCTGTCTCCCAAAGTCCTCCTTGTGATATGTTGTAATGCCAGATTCAGTTTCAGCTGAGAGAAATTTAGCAGTTTAGCTCCTAATGGTTCAGGCAAGGAAAGGATGCTTCCTTGGCGTCTATTAGAATATTTATAAATGGTGAAAGCTCTTAGTTTTAATCTCAGCTAAGATGGAATAATAATACTTTACTTTTCATCTATACATCCTCAAAACACCTCTCCTAAAGTAAGAAGGACAGAATCTGTACTGCTGGTTAATTAGCCCCCAAATACAGAATACATTGGGTTATAATTTGTCCCAGAATGCTCAGTTATTGAGCAGGTGCGAGGTGGAAATTAAAGTGACAAAAATCTTTATCAACATTACTTGACTACCTAAATAATGCTAAGTCCTCAGAATTTCAGTTGCTTATGCACCCTTACCAATGAACCTCCTGCATCTGAACTGATGCAGAAATTATGCAGAAATACAGCTGAAACAAGTCAATGGTCCTATAATTAAAATGTGTACCATAAAGTACATGCAGGGATGGGTGACTGAAAATTTGTCATTTTTTAATAGGAGTACTTGAGTTTTCAGCCTACACAATTATGTTATTTTTCTCTATTTTGAATTAAGTTTTCTAGGCTTTTTAAAAACAAACTCTATTCTGTAAAACCGTAATAATTCCCACATGTTGGACATCAGCAGGATTTGAAACATGAAGGCTTCATTATTACTACTGTGCATGTACCTACTTGTCACATGTTATTAGGTCAAAAAAACTTCCATTATAGCAAATCAAGTAAGCCATAGGACAAGAAAAGCTGTTCTCAGAACCATTGGGTGCTGACCACTTGCACCACGCAGCTTACGGCCCTTTACTGCTGACTGGCAGGCAGGAATACTACTTGTTTTTTCACAGTGCTTTACGAGCATTTCCCACTTCACAAAACACTACCGCAAAGCAGGGAGATATAAATAATTATCATTTTACTTGTAGCCCAAGGAAGTCTGTCACTAATACATCACCTGCTCCAAGGTCCTTGACACCATTTACAAATTGTTTTTTCAGAAGTTACTTAAAGCTGTAAAAAACAGAACTCTTACCATCCTCCTCAGTCTGCACAACTAGTTCCTCACTTTCCATCTTGCCCTCAGGATTAGAAAGTGCTAGCCTCAGGCGAATGGTCATGAAAGGCCGGAGGCCTCGCAAAGTGTAGTGCGAGGAAGTCTGGATGAGCTCCTCTGCCTCGTACTTCTGCTGGTTAAACACGTACTGGTACTGGACAGTAAGGTTGTAGCTATGGCAGCGGGTCACTGCATAACCAAAGGGTTCCCATTGCAAGGTTAGTTGTCGGGAACGAATGTCAACAACTTCCACGTTCTGTGGTCCATGGACTGGATCTGTGAAGCAAGTAAAGGAAAGAAAAGGGCTTTAAAGGAGTCAGACATCCATTTTCCTGTGTGCACCTGGCCTTTGTTAGCACAGGAGCTACTGAACTTCCAGTTTAAGAACTTTTGTATGCAGAGCTACCTGGGCACTGCCTTCTACTGTACAGACTTCCCCAAGGAGATTATGCCTATACTGCCTCTAGGGCACCTTTGAGCTAAGCTTTATCTACCTACTCCTACTCTGTATGATCCAAAATAAGAACTGAAAGGGGAAAATGCTCCAGAGATGCTCCCTGCTACCACTCCCAAGATCTTGTTCTCTGCTGTGCTCAAGAGGTGCTAATACAGCATTGCCCCTCTCTCTCCCCCAGTTCCAGGTTTGGGTTGTACAGGGGGATGGGGAGGGGAAGGAGGAAGGAGCTTTAGGAGGATTCTCAAGAGTGCTGCAGAGGTAGTGGGGCACTAATGGCTTAAGGCAGAGGTGGCCAACCTGTGACATGCATGCCACAAGTGGCACAGGCGGCTTGGGTGTAGTATGTGGGTGGGGAGGGGAGAGGAAAACCAGCCCAGTGGCAGACAGGGCAGGAAGCAGAAAACACAGCAACAGATTGGGCAGGGGAAGGGGATTAGAGTGGTATTTGGGCAGGATGCAAGGTTAATTTGTGACATGACTGCCAAAAAGGTTATATCCCCTGCTAACTTAAGGAACAGATCCAAAAAAAACAATACACACACACACACATCTTGGGCTGAGTGTCACCATGTAAAATCACTTGAAATATCTGGGTTTAAGTGACTGGCTCATAGTTTCAGAGGAAATCAGTGGAAGAGCAGGTAACTGTATTCAGGAACATCCTAGGCTTGATGTGCCAAAGTGCTGGACCATCCCCTTTCCTTCCTTTCCTAGATGCCAGAGAATGAGCACATGCTGGCACAATGCAACACCAAGATTTTAGGAGTGTGATTTTGGTATTGCCACCAGTGTTAGTGGCCCCAAATTTTAAATGCTCAGGAGGCACGCCATTGGCACTGGAGAAGATAGAGATTAGACTAACAAAGCCTTGAGTTGAGTTATCTGAATCATCCTAACCATGCATCAAAAAAACCAATATTTTCATCATCTCACCTAAAATAGTGTAATCATTCTTTATTATTTTTTTCCGTGGATTCAGACTGAGGTGAAGATTGAGTATGCATATAAAACAATAAATGTTCATCAGCTTTTTAAAGTACTTTTTAAAAAGTAAATTCTCTGACTATGGACCCTGGCCTTTACCAGATAGCACATTTATATTTTTTTTTATAAATCGGACACATTAAAGATCGAGTTGATGGAGTAAAATCAGTGAAGAATGATTGATGTGTGCCAGGCATCAGGTAGTAATTATATTATACTTGGTGAAATATATACAACTTTTATCTGATATTTCTAAATATGGCGCACTACATTTCAGAATTTCTTCTCAATATGCATGTGTTCAGGGGAGACAGCGAATGATGCAATACATAATTTTTCTTGCAATTCCTTCATTTTGCTGAACATTTAAAATGTTTTACCCACTAATTTTGTCCTCCTAACTTTCACTCCAAAGGAAGAAACAAACATCACCACACACGATGAAATAAAAATAGTCTGACATTTTCAAGTGAAATAAAGTGGAAGAAACAACCCTCTAAAATGTTGTTTTTTTTTAAATAACTCTCCCCCCCTTCCCCAATCATTTTTAACTTTGCTAATAAGTAAGTAAGGAACATATTACAGCAGATGGTGGATATAGAATCTGTAAGAATTAACAATGAGAAAATAACTGTTGAGCATTGTTATATATACATGAGGACACAAAAACTTAAAAAAATAAGACATTAAAATGGAAAGATTTAAAGTCTTGTGGCTGTGGGTGAGAACTGAAAATAACATAAAAACATTGCCCCACATATGAGCAGGAGAAAACTAAGATTGTCACTCAGTTGCTATTGTATTTCAGTTGTTATAGTTAGTTGTTTCTTTCATTATAGCATGTTCAGCTATGGGCTGCAGGGCCCTGTAGATGCATTTTCATGCCTCAAACCCACTGTCTGCTTTGTACCTATTTTTAGAGACGGGCATAGAGAGGTTCAGCAGCTGGTGCAGAAACAGTCTCGATAGAAACTCTAAAATCAGATCCTAGTTACCTGTTCGAGCAACTACCTAACACTTCTTCTGGAAACACACATTTAAGCATGCTATGTTTAACAAATGCAGATATTTCGGCGTGAAAGCTGGTAACTAATCAATAGCACAGAACAGTACTATATTCACTGTGGCTTGGACTAAGTGGCAAGAAATGCTGTCATAAAACAAAGATTGGACACTTAGATTGAAATTTGGTTGGACCCCTGGGATTTAAAGTCACTGGATAAATGGAAAAAGATTGTATTGTTCTTGTTATTTTGGCAGGTCTTTTGTTTTGTTTTTTAAGTGAACAAAGGCTAGGCACCCAGTTTAACTCCTCATTCAAAAATGCCAGGACAGTATTGCCTAGCGCAATGTTGGAGTTTAGGGTGAGAAAGGTCTCACCCTGTCTTACATCCAAAGTATGGCCTATTGTTTTTTGTTTAGTAATTTAGAAAGCCGTCTGACATTATGCCTATTGTTAAGCTAATAAATGCTGGTGCTCTCCAAGAGAATGATGCGGAGAAACAGGTAGAAAACTTGGCAACATAACAGAATAATTTCAGATTTATAAAGGCCTATGAGGATATTACAACAGAGAAGACAGAAGCCTTTACAATCATCCAATGTTTTTATTAAATAGGATTGGAAATTGCTGAGCCTTGAAAGCCATTAGTTGCAAGCTGAGAACTCCACATATTTTCCCATCATGGATCCCTAAAAAAAACATGTGCAGCTGAGATCACTCCAAATGATTTTGGTAAATGGAGCATCTATACTTTTGAAAAGCCTCATGTGATACAGTTCAACTCTCTTTCATTTTAAATTTAAAACAAAAAATGTGCTCTGTAAAAGAGGGAGGAAAACAGCGAATGCATGCAGATAGACTGACTATTCTTACTGTCAGAAAAGACTCATCTCAGGAAGGTTTTGGGTGTACTAGCAAAGTAGCATGTGGAAGAAACTCATCTGAGTGTTCATGCCTACCAGTAGCCAATCTTGGATTTTTACAACAGTGAATGAATGAGTTTTCTGTTCCTGCTTCTACACTGTTATTAAGAAGTATCTACATACAGAGGTGCCTTTTGTTATACCCGGATCTCTATGGCTGAGCCATCTTTTTCAAGGACCTTGACCCATTTGTGGCAGAGAAGCCATTTGCCACCCTGTAGCAACTAATCTCCTTCTAATCCTCAAACACCCTTGCCTTTTCCTTCCTTAACCCTTCTGAAAACCAGACATCTGGGATCTCCAGTTGTTCACTGAAACATTAAAGAAACCTAATAATCTGTGGAAAGTTAGGAAAACTTGGCCATCACTGACCCGTCTGAGGATACACAGCAAAACAAGTGTTAAATACACCGTTTCATTCCCTGAAGTATTATTGATTAGTGGATACAGTTTTAGAAGTGGTGATGTAAACTAGTGATTTTCCACCTTTTTTTTCATTTGCAGAACTCTAAAAATTTCTAATGGAGGTGTAGACCCTTTTGAATTGTAAGCATAGGTATTTACATACTTTTGATTGATCATAGTCATCTTTCATGGATCCCTTATACATAGTTTCTGGGCCCCCAGGGGTCTGTGGACTACAGGTTGATATAAGCACAACATGGCCATTCAAGCTTCTAAATTATGTTGCTCATTAGTCTTTTTTTTTTTCTTTTTGAAATCAGCCAAATAAAGTCTCTGACATAAGGAGTAGAAAGGGATAACATGTGTGGTCTTGTTTAACACAGCTGTTACAAAGCTAGGAGCTCTTTAAAGAACATTCATCACTCTTATTGCAGGATATGTGCTTTTGGGATGGGGATGTCAAGATCCTGAAGACACCGAGGACAAAATTTCAGGATAGGCACTAGTCTTCACTTTTACAGCGAGTATTATCGGGTTGTTTTAGTTACAGAGGGAACAAAGAGTCACAATAGCTAGCTGATACAGCTAGACTTTGGCCAAACAGCATTGCCTCTGACATCATGATCCCTAATCTTCAGACGGTGTGCATCACAGCAAGCACAGCCGGATGCAGCAGATAAGGCAATTAATCAAACTGTATTTGGGACACAACCATTAGGATGAAAATTCTGGAATAAAAAGGAGTTGAGAAAAAATATCAATCTTCCTTCCTGGTCAGATTTAGATGATTGCTCCCTACCAACAACACTTATTCATCCCAGGCTCTTATTGTTCACATTCTGTACAGGGGTTTTCTTCCTGGCAAAACACTTCTGCATTTGACTCCTATGGGTAGTCAAAGAAGTCTTTGACGCCTTAAATGGCACAAGACGGTAGTAAGTCTTGTTTGGGGCTTTATCTGAGGAAAGGTTGTCAAAACAAAGATGTAAAAAACTTGTCCCCCAGTGCCCCCTCCACTCAGACACCAAATCATCATCCAGTGACTCCTAACCCAAAACCAACATATGCCTGAGAGACAACAAAAATATTCATACTAAGACAACCATAAGGCTGAAGATGGCAATTAATCACTATTTTAATTTTATGGTGTTTTGTAATTACAGCTATTTTCTTTTTAGTCATTCACATTATAGAATGAGTAATTAATTATGGTGTGCCTGGTTTATCAATGTCAGATTTGCCCACTGCATTGGTGCTGTGGGAAGGGATTGATTCTGACTGAATGTTACCTCACCATCTATTTGCCCCAAACTCAAGTTCAACAGTCTTCTAATATGAAATGCATCTAATTTTCCTCCTAATTTTTGCGCTCACCTTAGCACTTCCTGTTTTCTACCAGGACTAGAACCTTACTTCTGTGATATCTGCAATACAGCTTCTAATAAAAATGTAGCACTTTTCTGAGATGCAGTCTGAGACCTTTCCTTGGTTTTTGAAATGCTGAATCTTTAAAATAACCTGCCAATTAGCTACAGATGGGCCTGAGTCACAAAGGGAAGAGTTAAAATTTAGATTCCAGATTTAGCACTAGAGAACCATTCTCTACTAAAATATATATATATATGTATCACAAGATACACAGTGCCCTTCCAACAATTATCTTCAAATGGATATTTATAGCATGATCTGATTTTGTTCCTTCTCTCTTTTTTCCCTTTTTTTTGAGCCAGATGAAGGAGATTTGGATGTTGCAGCTAGGGTGAAAACATGGGAATGGGCTGGAGATTTCATATCCACCTCTGCACTGGCCTGACCAAGCTCCAAGCATGTAAGTGTATGTGGCGGGAAGAAGTGCGCTTGCCCTCAAATACCTTTTTACTTTCTTGGGCAGACACATGCAACTACTCATGCATTTCAAGTTCTAGGTTCAGAGAAACAGGGAAACTGTTAAACCAATTAATTGAGACATCCTCTGGAAAGTATTACATTCTCCCTTGCTCTCTGCCTACAGCCTCAATCTCCTCTTTGTCTGAAAACTGAAACCATATAATTTAGAAAATGCTTTTCTGATTCCAGGCTGATTCCCTCTGTGGCACAGGCCATTTTTACATGTTTTAAAGCCTGGATTTGTTGTTGCTTTTGTTTTTAAAGGAAGTTTTTTTTTTTTGTAAGGAAGTCTTTTACTTCAGCAGTTTCAGTTTCTTAACTATATCCTCTTGGTTGCTGTCTTGTTACCATGCACTCTGTCACGTTCATTCCCTCTGAAATACGTTGCATTACCTCCACTTTTTACAACATGCCAATTAATTATTTTTCCAAAAACAAGTTGACAACAAGCAAGAATAACAATTTTGAATGCCAATTTTTCAATGGCAAATACTTGAAGACCACTTCAATTTCTTTCTGTGGTGTTCAGATTTATGTGCCAAATCTTACCCACTCTGACCCATATTCCATAAATAATGCCTGATATTGCTACCTTCAAGTTGCTACTATCATGTTCTGCATGGCTTCATCATCTGTCTCCTTGTTCTTCATCCTCTCTACATTTTTGGAATATAAGAGAAAGCAAAGTAGTGGTTTTGGGCTTTTGCTTAATACTACTACTCTGCGTTTAGTTGACAAGGCCACCAGCAGATAACATGAAGTGCTCCCTTAGCTTCTCTCACCTATTGGTTAGTCAACAGCCTCACAAATATACTCCTCTGTCAGTGAGGTCTGGAAAACTGTGCAAGTGTAGATGAACAAAATAAGGAAATGGGTATGATTTCATTCAAATGTAGAGCCATCTCCCTCAGTAAGATACCTCTGGAAAGGAAAGGATGATGTTAAGATGAATTAACAGGACTGGAAGTTGGGGCCTCTGAGTTCATTCCTAGCTTATTTACCTAGACCTTATTTTATGTTGGCCCTCTCTGCAAGAGCGTGATCTTCAAGAGGGCAGACAGATGTTCACAACCTAAATTACTATGCAGACATTGCACAGAAATTAAACATCTGATTAAATGGTAAGGGGCATGTTCATGACCTTTTTTTCTTATTTTTAAAAAACATGTCCCTCATGTTCTGTAGGCCTCAGTTTCCACATCTGTAAGGAACACCTCACAGGAATGTTCTGAGTTTAAATTAGCTAGAATTGTATCCTGGCTAATTTAGGCACATAAATGGTAAGAGAGCTTTGTGCTGAAATCTTGAAACAGACGGTACTATGCAAGAAAAGCATACTGCTGATATACATATGACATGGATTGTCCAGAATGATGCATATTTGTGCCCTGCATCTGAAAAGATTTGTTCTCCTCACCCTCCCTATTCCATTGGAAAAAAACCCCTCTGCTATTTCAGTGGTATAGTGCTCTTGTTCTAGTGTGTTTGTTATGCAATATCAATCCTAAAAATGTCGTCACCCTGAATACCAGCTCACTTTAAAATTTGCCAGTTTGAATTCAACATAGCTTGTGTGGTTGCTTTCCCTAGACCCACTACAGCTAGAAACAGCTTAAAACTTTTAAATGAAGGAAATGAAGCCAAAACAAACCTTTAAATTTAGATCTTAGTTTTTGAGGGAGCAGCTGCTTCAGTTCAAACATATCAGCAGGAGAAAAAAAATGAAAAAGAGAATAAGGCAATTTGAATACCTGGGTACTGAGTAAATTATTAAGGTATTTGCATAACACCCACAAAGTGAAATTTAAGAGAGGAAATATTAAAGAAATAACTTTCATCAGACTATGGTAACTGCTTTTGAAGCTATGTAGAAAGAATTCTGCTTCTGAGAGTTCACTGGGAAAGGATATTACAGCAGGAATACAAATGTTAATTTTTATTTATGTTCTGTTGAACCATTAATTAAGTTTTAAAGGTTAATTCAATAACCAAGGATTGAAAAAATTATTTTACTAAATCATCTGCACCTTTGCTTTACTCTCTATCATTGTTTTGGCAGGCAGCTCTAAAGGCTTTGCAGGCCCATAATCTCTCTCAATTGCTAGCTTTAGCCAAGTAGCCAGGGGTGAATCTGGGGAAGGGTGGGGGGTTGCATTGGTGCAGGGTGATGCAGGCTCAAAGCGGGGGGGGGGGGGGGCAGCAGAACTGCTACTGTCCCAATCCAGCTGTGGGTTGTGGTTGCACAGGGTGGCCGGCTCAGCAGTGGACAGCAGCAGGAGGAGGAAGAGGATTTCCTTTTCCTGCACTTGCTCCTTGCCACCCCTTAACCGTATTCCATGGTGCCTGTTAGCTGAGAACAGGCACTGGAAGAAGGAACCTACCTGTTGGCACTGCTGTCCCTAGCTGATGCTGGCACAGGGCACCAGAGCCACTCCTGCCCTGTACTGCAGGAAGCAGCTGTGTGGAGACCCAGGCTTACCTGGGGACAATGACAGCGATGAGCAGGTCCAGCAGGGGATATTACAGTAGGGCAGGGAGCAAGCACTGGGAGGAGGAACCTGCACACTACTGCCACTGTATCTGGCTGACCCCTGCACTGCATGAATTTGTTCCCTGAAGCCCATGGTTGGAACAAGGCAGAGTAGCTCTGGGGCTCCCCCTGAACCTGGGTCAGACGGGGACAGCAGCAGCAGTGGCAGGTGGGCTCCCCCACTCACGCACTGCTCCCTGCATGGCTCCCTGGTGCCCCATTAGCCAGGGTTCCAGCCACTTCTAACATCAGCTCCTCACAGTCTGAGGTGAGGTACACCACACTCTCCATTCGTAAATACTGGATCCCCCATGCATGTAGCCAGAATACAAAGAGTTTGAGTTACGCATCTTCAGGCATGGAATTCACCTTGAGACTAGTCTATAGATATTCTTCATGTACCCAGTCATATGACACGTTGTTAGGGTGCATCTCATGCTAACACTGGTTAGAAAAGATGTGGTTTGGTGCCTATTTTGCCATTCCCTATTGAGTAGCACAGATCTGATTTAATTTAGTCATCTTACACAGTTAAAGGCTCAAGGTGAGTGGTAGGAATAGAAAGTTTGACTTCGATTATTAACAGCATCTGTCTACTTTACACTCCTCATGCTTGCCCCAGGAAGAAGGGGAGGGGAAATACATAACAAAGCAGTAGGCTTTGAATACACAGCTACAGCTGAGCAGCAAGGCTGAATGGAGACAATCAGCTGTTGCCCTTCAGGTTAACTACCTGCTGCAGGAGCCTAATTGCAAGAAATTGGTACTGTCAGTAATGACACAGCACTGAGCCGAAGATGTCCATATTGCTCGGAGGCCCTATTGCCCATGTCTCCTGACCCTATGGAGAGAATGAGGCACAGTTTATTAATGGTGCAGATGTCCACTGATTAAATTCTGTTTCCCAGCAGTAGGTTACATAGATATAGAAAGCACAAAGGAAGGAAAAAATAAATGTGACAGGTGCAGCAGCTCTCAAGGAGTTTTAGGTTTAAGTTACTTTAAAAATAATGAGAAAAATGTGTATGTAAGAGATTAATACAGTTGTTTCTTGTACGCTGCTTCCTATTCCAGTCCTGGGTTATGTATCCCAAACATTTATACCCACTGAAAGTGTGTCACTGACTTTGAATACTGGATAGGATTTTATGTAAACCCATAGGCCAGATGCACAAGGCAGTACTGCCTACATATGGGGCGACCATATGTCTAAGACTGGCTGGGACAGACCCAGATTTTAGGGGTTAGTTCCAGCCAACTGGTGAAATTCAAAGTGAGTGTCTCAGGCATGGGGCAGGGAAGTAGAGTGGCAGGAGCTATGAACTAGGGAACCCTAGCAGACAGGGAAACTGCCCTAATAGGTTACTTGATTAGTGAAAGGGGATTTTTAACACCTGTGAAGAAAGCAATGGGTCATTAACAGGCCATTGAGACTCCTTAGCTGCCTGAATAGTAGTAACAGTACTGCCCTGCCCCAACCTTTGCCTGAGGCGGGAGGAGGAGGTAGGTATGTCCCAGGTTTCACTTTGTCCGCTGTGGTCACCCTACCTTGGTAACATTCAGACAGGCTAAGTAAAATTTCACATTTGTTTCTTAAGGGCAGGCTACATTGGAAAGCACAGGGCAGGCTGCATTGATCCTAAAAAGAATCCCAAATGTTTAACAACAAACACCTTCCTGTTTTCTACCACTTAGGAAAGGAAGAGAACACTTCCGTCACTTCCTTAGAAGCTAGGAAGTGTTCTCAGAGAATCCATTGCAAACCAGGTCTCTCTCTTAAGCATAAGCAATTTCTATTTGCAACTGATGTTTCTGCAGTCACATAACTCCTGCCAAACATCCTGTACCTTTCATTCCTGCAGTCTTAGAGAGCCTAGCTTTGGAACAGGGCGTAGGGACATGCACATGCATCCCAGCACCAGCATCCTGTTATATTTGCACTTGAGGCACTCTGTCAGGATCTTACTGCAGTGCTACTAAGATGAATGGGTAATGCTGCATAAGGCCTTAGAAGGATAAATTGTTCTCTCCATTGCTGATTCTTATGATTTGTCCATAGATTAGAGCAGTGGCAAGAGCAAATTCATGTTTTTTTCTTTGAGCCGTAGGCTCCACACATTCAAGAGCTGTATATTTTTCATCGTCACAGAAGAACTTTACCAAAGCACGAACACTTTATTGTGCTTACCCAAATCATGCCACAAACGTTTTCACTTCCTATAAGCATCAGAATTATGCAAATTTAAATACTGATTCCCTGGTTTACCAAAACATAAATTGTTTGCCCTTCACAGCCCTAGTAGTAACTTAAAACTGACCATCACTAAACATTTTGTAGGTCATGGACAGGCACAATATAGTAAAGCAGATTCTGCATCTGGTATCTTGGACACTAACACAAACTTAACTGCAACCCTGAGCGAGCTGTGAGCTAGTTAACCCTTGTGTCTGTGTTCATCTAGAGAATGAATTCTAGCCACAAAATTTAGTTCTGGCTGTTAAATTTCCTAGATTTCACCTCCAGAAGTATTAAAAATGTGGACAACGGGTTAACAATTTACAACCAGTCACCTAATGAGTAGTGCAGTTTTACCATTTCAATTAGGTGTCCCTTGTAAATATGTTCTAAGAATAAGATAGTGATGAAGTCAACAGGTTTCTACAGATATTCAAAAGAAATGACCACTCAGCTGCTTGCTTCATACCAATGCTGGAGGGAGGGATGGAACCAGAAGTTCTCAGGGTATTTTTTTTTTAATTATATCATGGCTCTCAACCTAGAGCATAAATCAGGCAGATAGAAAGAGAACAGAGGTAGAATGCAGGTTTGGAAGGGAGACTAACACTTAAGGCCGTGTGTAGACAAAATGAGGGACATGTTCTACATGGCACTTTAAAGGGGGTTAAATGCTTTTGCACCAATTTAACGGTGTTCGTGTTTGCACATGTTGGTGGCGTCTGGTGCAGTAATTCCAGCCACTGTAGCAAATTCAGTAGTGCAATGCACCTTAAATGTCTTGGGGAGCAGCAAACTAAAACTCCTTCAAGGAAGCCCGTGCAGACAGCCTGGCAGCAGCCTGGGAAGGCAGGCTCTGCCCAAGAAAAAGAAAAAGTGGCGAGCCTGATCTTTTTCTTTTTTCCCCTGGAGCCTGACTGCCCAAGCTCTGCGGGGGCCTGCGCAGCTTCTCTCTGTGGCTTTGGTGCCCCCTGGAACCACTCGAGCTGGGTGGCTATGGGTGGGTGCTGCCTGGGGTGGGGGACGGGTTGCCGCTACCATGGAGGGAAGCACCAGCCCTCCCTCCCCCCACAGCCCAGGAATTGCTCCACCCACTGGCAGCTCACCCTCTCCTTCCCTCCGCTGTAGAGGCAAGTAAGTTCGGGTGTGTGCACAACATGGGGGTTTAAAGGCACCTACATTGTAATGGTGTTTTTAAAACCCACTGCTTCAATTTAGGATTCCCGTTTCATCTACACATGCCCTAAGGCATTAAGAAGAGAAAAAGAAAGAAAGTGTTGGACTTCTGGAAACTGGAACATGAGTCAAATGAAAGATGAGCAATCAGTCAGGTTGTTGCCAAGAATAAGCTGCCTACATTCACTTCAGTTTCTTCCACACATAAAGGAGTATTAGCTATTGTGATAAAGCATGAACAAGCCTCAAAAGTAAAGTAGGATCACTTCTACAATATTCTTTGAGGCATAAGGAAGAGTCCTGCAATGCAATTTCATCTACACATAACCATAAGAGAAATACGTGATTTAACAGGGTTTAGCTAAGGATTCAGCTCCCTGAATTGTTAACTTGATAATTCCACTTCAGTTATTCATACACACATTCATCTCAGTGATTGATTTATTTGGGTTTATCACAATTCTGAGTTCTAATTTGTATTCTGAATTCAAACAAACCCAATGTGTCTTTAAACAAACGCATTATGAAAGCCATAAAGCAACCACTGCTCAAACCTTGTTAAACCACAGTTCTTGCACAACTTGGATACTAAACCCTAAATCAGCTCATATTCCTTGAAATTGCACCTAGATTTGTTTGAGGTTTACAAACATCAGAACATTTTTCAGGCTCTGTCAAACTTTTTATGTAGCTCTGAATGTTTGCTTCCTTATGAGAAGTGAACTCCAACCGGATTACAACAAGCAATTAAAACGAAGCCCAGGAGCATTTCTGATGTGAAAAAGTTTGTGTCTTTTACTCTGGGATCTCAAAGGGCTTTACAATGATTTATCAGTCAACCTCTGTATAGTGTACGTCTTTTGGGTCACAAGCAAGGTAAGGGACACAGCTTCAAAGTTGGAATTGACACCCTATGCAAAATGGGAAGAATGTGGAACATCTAGGTTCCCAGTATCCCTGGCAGGGTGCAGTATCAATCCCAACCCTCACACCACTACTGTACAAGTCTAGATCTAACAACAGTGATAGCCTCTAATAGGTGAGGACCAAGAGAGCAGGGTCTTTGTAGCTTGGCAGTTCTGGACTGACAAATGGCATAGCATTGACTAGCCATGATTGTTCCTAGAAATAATGCATCAGTTTCACTAACTCTGATCTCCCAATAACACAGCAGACATCTACAGCCACCAAGTAGATTCACGGCTGAAGAACCACAGGGCGGTTTGCAGGTAACAAATTTAGGTGTAAATGGCCTAAATTTGCCATTTTTAATGTGCCTTAACTAGTTAGGCTAATGTGCATTAAAGTGTCACTTGTAGGCGTACCTACAAAGTAGTATCAACTTAACTAAGCTCACATAAAGCAAAACCAGAATGAGAGACAGGGACAGAATCCAACAACTATTGGCTGTCTGGCCTGTTCCATACTACTCCTGCTTATGTTTTTGCTAGGCAGCTGAATCTTAACTTATAACCAAGTCCAAGATAATTAAGCACTATTTAAAGCAATTAAGTAAACAAATAAACAAACAAACAAGGAAAAGAAAGAGAAAAACATACAACCTTGTGTATTAACATTTGCTTAACCCACTTTACATTACATTATGTAATTGTAAAAAGAAAGCTTTCTTCCTCTTACACCTAACATTCTATTGTTCCGTAACAAATTTAAAGATACTAATTTAAAACAACAATAAAGGGCAATTACTGATTTTATTAAAAACATCTATCATGGCTTCACATAATGGTATTATGCCAGGGCTGGGAACAGAATGTACATTATTAAGCATTTTGATGATTACATTAAAGAGCATGATTAAACATAGTAATGAAAGTGGGACTATGAAGCAGGTAGACCTGTAGGTTTCTAGCAAACAAAGGGAAAGCTCATTTTTTTGCCACATTCTTAATCTTTACAACTTCTCCCTGGGTATATTATTATGATTTGGGAGTAGGTTAGTCCGTTTCCTTCAAGAAGATTATATGGAAAAGATTTTGTTGACTTAATCTGGGAAGGGAAAAAAATCAAGGAGAAAAACACTGTTCTGGTACATAAACTTTTCCCCTTTTATAGCTGCAGCTTCATTCTGTGTTGTCATGCAACCTACAAGGACAAAACACTTGTTTTGCCATAAAACAAATAAAAATAATCAGATTTTCCCAACCATTAAGAAGTGCCACTATTTTTGTTATTTCCTTGGTTTCATTAAAATCCTTTTTAATACAGGATTGTAAAGTTATGGGACTGGCTTTTGATCTCACTTAAACAGATCTTAAACCAAAGCAACTTCATTCATCTGAATAGATTTCTCTAGATTTTCAATAGTGTAAATTGAGAGGAGAAACAATTTGCTGTGTCTCATTTTAGTTTATTAGCTTTCTTTTCTATTTCCATCATATTCTGCTTGGAAGACTTAAGTTTGGCAGGGGAAGAGTTAAAGAGGAATTTACATTTGGTTTTACTACTAAGGGCATCACTGGGTCCAATCCAGGACTCTTCATTTAAGCAAAATTACACTGAAGACCATGGACTTTGGCTTCAGTGTTTGCCAAAACATAATGGACTAATACAGTTTCATTTCTCAAGCCAAGTTCTATGGAAACATTACACAAAACTCAAGTAATAAACACAAAGCAAAAGTAATAAAAAGAAAAAAAATGGCCTACATTTTTCAGACTAGCTTTTATATATTTAGGGGTCTACCTAAATTGTAGGGGGATGTACCAATTTTCATAGGTTAAGCATGACATAAAGTTTTTGTTTTGTGTCATTTTGTGATTAGCAGAGAAGCCCTACCCCTCAGCATTGTTGAAGAAGCTCATGGGGGGGGGGGCACTACCTTGATTTATGGCTGGCCTTTGCACATCCCTGTGCCTCAGCACTGATTAGTAAAGAGCCCCCTGAGGGGAAGGAGGGACAAGGAGGCAGAAGCCATCTTGCCTGCTGCCGTATGTGCCACCCCACCAGCCTGTGCCATTTTTCCTGGCAGCAATAACTGTCGGCTTCCACTGGGGAGCCAGCATTTTAATTTTATTAATGTTTCTTATCTTATTGATTTTGCAGGCAGTCCCAGATTTTGTAGTTTCATGAAATCTGTGAAACTACAAATTAAGCAGGTCCCTAAACATAATCAGGGCCCTTCTACATATTCAGATTAAAGGTGGAGAGAAACCAGCTACAGAGCTGTTATACATGTTCAAGCACTAACTTTATAGCTGGTTGGTTCTTTTATAGATGGAATGGACAATCATTTTTATCGTATGATAACTAGTTTGCACATGTGGCTTGTCTAAATTACTGCATGATAAAGCAGTTAATTGTGTGATAATTACTTTGCACTTGTAGCAATCTTGCTTGCACATCTGGCTGGTCTAAATTTATTGTGTGATTAACCACTTAATTGTATTATATATAATGTGTATCAGGGGGCTTACATGCATGTGTTATCCTGTGGGGCCAGGCCAACTCTCAGGATCTCAAAACTGCACTGTTAGATGGGAGGGTGTGACACAATTGCACATATACACGCACAAAAGTCAATTAGGTGCATACACCCCCAGCACCAACTCAGGCACACACACATCCAGAATTACTAGCCTAGACACATGCACACCTATCACCAATTCAGGAACATACACACTGAAAATTAGACAAAAATCAATTGTCAATACCCACACACAGATCACTAATTCGTATCCCACGCACACAATGATAGATAGATATAGATACAGATCTATATTTGCTAGTTCACGCCCACACACACCACCCAACTACATGTACACACAAGTGAGTTCCTGACTCGGGTGACATTGTGTGTATGTGTATGCTTGGGGTACCTATGTTTGGGGTGCTTGGTAATTAAGAGCAAATGGCAGAAATCAGGAGAAAAGGCAGTGGGGGTGAGGCAATACCAAAGAAACAGGGGGTTGCAGGCAGAGAGGAGCTCAGGACAGCTGGAGCCATAGGAGCATGTAACAGGTGTTGGAGGTGACGGTGAGCCAGAATCAGGAGAGGGAGAAATGAGATAGAAGTTAGAGGGGCAAGGAGCAGAGACTGGAGCAGGGCTGGAACTGTAGTAAAGCAAAACCCAACTCAGGGGTCCAAACAACATTTTTATTAAATGAACACTGTGTTTTACAGCTTGGTTCCTACACACACTCACACAAGCAGTCCCACACACACTCACACAATGGTAGCAGAAGAAAGAGACTCAGTGGAAGGGATGGAGTCCAGGTAGAAATGAGAAATAGAGTCCAAGTCCTTGGCTGAAGAGAGGGTGGGGGTGATAGCTACCAATCCAGGCTGGGAAGTGTTCTCAATGTCCAGTTGGGGCATTTCTCCAGCAGGTGTTGTCCAGAGAGGGTTACCAGAAGGACCTCTGGGTTGATAGGCAGCATGACATGGGGCAGGTCTGGTCCAGGTGAAAATGGTGTCCCAAGGAGTCGGTCTTCACTACCCTTTTTTATGGGGCAGACTACCTATGATCTCCTCTGGGGATGGCCTGTCCGGGCAAGGTCAGCCCTGTTCCAGAGGGCACCAGATGTTCATACCGAGCATGTGCAGCTTGGCACAATGGCGGGTTGCCTCATCTTTTGTTTACTGAATGCTAAGGGTGGTTCCAATGGCTGGGTTGTTGGTGTAGGTATTGGTTTTGATGGTCGGGTGATTTAGTAGGGGGTCCTGCTATCACTTTGTTTCACTCATCCATTCACTCTTTTGTTTTGGGCGTTCAAGGAAACCAATTTACATGGGAGGGGTAGGTATGTGTGAGAGAGTGCTTATGCTAAGCAAGGCCTAGCATTAGAAACAATGCACTAAAACTCCCAGAATGCCTGAAGGAGGTTGAGGAGTTAGCGACTGACATTCTGGTAATCACTTTCTGACCCTTAGATGAAAATGCTGACCTTCTGACCTTTGAACAATGATAAAAATACCAGGCAAGCCACTTATATTGTTAAGAATAGGAAACTGCATGGCTAAACCGCAATGCCGAAAAAACAACCGCATATTATGTCAGCCTTGACATTTTAACCCTGCAAAAACCAGCAAAACATATAGATGAATAATGTATTTAGGTTATAGAAAAGTAACATAAAAAATATAAAGGTCATTAAGAATTAGCATAAGAAATATAAAGGTCATTAAGAATTAACATAAGAAGCGTAAAATTTACAATACAAAGTGTATCACCTGATATTATAATATCGATAAGTTAACTAAATAACCAATAGAAGTAAGAATTAGAAATGCATATGTGTAAGTGTTATCATATATAACTAATAGTAAAGTTATGTTAGATGCCTCACTTCCACCATGGGGACAGTTTTGTATCTTTTGTCTAAAAAAAGATAAGGGACTCCTTTTAAATGAGCTGTTGACCAGTTCTGAGACTACTGAATCAGGCAGCCGCACCTAGCCTCCGGGTTAGAGAGCAAGGGCTTGATTTGGGAACCTCGTGAACCAACAGACCTCCTTTAGTTTATGACTTTGTGAAACAATAAAAGTTTTAAATTGAACATCCAGGTCTGAGCCTGTGCTTAATTCAGTCCTTATATAATTCGGCATCGAACTCACACAATATGAGTCATAGTTGCAATATATTGTATAGGGCAGGGGACACAAAGTGGAGGCTTGACATACAAAATGGAAACTCGACATCACTTTACAGATACAGTATTAATATGAAACAATAAATATCAATGCAAAAATGATAGGAATACAGTATAAAACAGTAAAAATCAATACAAACAGAACAGAACACTATTTCAATATAAAAAGGGCCTTATTACAATAACAGCATACAAGAACTTAGCTTAGCTTACCTAGTACTACTTGTAATCACTTATAACAGATAGAGAAGGCAGAGAGAAAGTCAGAAGGGGAGGGAATGTATTTCAAAACTGAAAAAAAGAAAAACTGGGTGTTTTGCTACACATGGACTATCAGGTTGTTGGGTTTATATCTGGATAGTTGCATGTAAAATTGTTAAATCTGCAGATAATTGCAAATATGTACACAGATTAGGTGGTTCAATGAAACTTCCCATTTGGGGAGATCTGGTTTTATATTCATATGTTTTTAATTTTCTTGAAAGTAAGGTGCATTAGAAATAGGGTAAGGTTCTGTTTTGAATCTGATTTTCATCTCTATTACATCCATTTGAAGAAGCTGATGACAATGACAATAGTCATCTGGCATACATATATTTTCAGCTAACAAATGCATACCAGTCTGGCCTGCAAAGAAAGAAGACAAGTTTGCATTGTGAAAGTGATCAATTGAGCAACTTTTTACAAGAATAGGAAACTCGTCATATGAATTACTTACATGGGTCTTTTAATACCAATACAAAGAGTTTTGAAGAAGAAAATATCTCCCTTCCTATTTTTGGCAGGCATTGATAGATATTAACCCTTTAAGGATGAGCTTATGTTGTGCTTGGCAAAACAGTGGAGCACTGCATTTTATTGGATGGTTATGGATGGCTTCATTATGAAGATACAAATTTTAATGACTACGGATTTCAATATGACGTAGACGTCCCCTGCGGCAAGCACAAGGCACGTAGAGTTTTACTCTCAACAGAATCTACACATACACTATCATTTAGCCCACTGCTTGCCCTGTTCCTGGGGTTTGGCTATGTTCTTAATATTAACAAAGATGTAAACCTCAGCATAAGCTTAATCCTAGGCTTGGCTGCTCCCAGAATTTCCCTACAGAGATGTGTCTGTCTTTGAGCCACTCCCAGGGTCCTCCTTTCTTGGGTTAAAGCCACACTTGCCACAGTGAATTAGAAAAACTCTGGCAGCTTTTCAACAGCTGCTAACAGGGCAGGACAACAGGAGAGCCCCACCAACCACTGAAATACGCCTTGAGTTAGGTACGCCTGATGTTGAGGTAGAGGATATATGAGCTGTTACCACTGTGGTAAACTGGCTCTAAGCACCACCTTAGGTCAGCATATCTATTCGGTTTGAATGCACAGTCCCCAACAGCAATAGGCACTTTTACCTCCTAACTGATAATGGCATAGGACTGTCCAAGCATCTGGGAGCATACACATTTGAAAACTTTAGGGCAGTTAGCTCTGTGCTTTAGACAAGGTCAAATGTATCCAACCCCACTTGCCTACTGGACCACTTCCCTTCACAGAGAGGTCAAGAGTTGAAAAAGTCAGCTTCTTCCAAATGTGCCACAGCTGTTAAATGGAGATTATACCAGGGAAAGGAATGGCGACTATCAGGACAAGACTAATAGTTCTTTAGACAGAAGGGAAAGCAAAGCAAAAAACAGAACAAGAGAAAAGAATTACTGAATGACCCAGAACGAAAATGCTGGGAGAGTGTTAGAGTAACAGAGTCAGCACTTCTCTAAGACCACTTACATCCTGCTGTGCTCTTAGTGCTACATTTATTTGTACAAGAAGTCAACAGAATACAGTTAAGTGTCTGAAAGCACATACACAATATAGAACTAGGTCAGCTTGTAGATCTGCCAACTCCAGTGTATGCATGTAGGCCCAGATATGAACATGCTGATAAGCACCCAGAATGCCACCTTTGAAACAAGTAGTTATTGTATGCTTTGCATCTCTGAAAGGGCCACCCTTTACCAAGCTAATAATAAAATCAGAGTCAGAGATATTATTTCAATCAAATTCCACCCTTTACCTTGCTAACACTTGTAGGCCATTTTTAGTTACCTGGAATGGCTTTACCACAGAGTATTGCTGCAAGGTGCTTGTTAATTCACCTCCTTTTATGTTCCCAATGATGTTTTACAGCTTCTTTTATCCAAGGGTCTCAAAGTAAACAAAACTAAAACACATTAAGCAAATAAGCTGCCCAAAATCCCTCTGACATTGGTAAGCACTACCTGATATGCATTTTAGAAAAGGGTAAACTGAGTCCTAAATACAGTGAGGAAAAAGAGGTTGGGAGTCAGGAATTCTGATTCCTCATTCACCTTACTGTAACTACTACCATGGAGATAACGCTGTTATATACTTATCCATCACACCAATAAGGATACCACAAAAGAACTTTAAAAAATCCCCCAAAACACCGCCTTTATAAGAGAAAACATGAATTTACCTTCTGATCAGCTGTGTCAAGACCATTAGAAAAGCACATCTTCCAGCACTGCTAGCAGTCTTAATGTAATTTGAATGCATAGGCCATAGGATCAGGATTACAACAGCCTTACTAAAATCCTTTACTATTTTGCTTAATTCTAAGTCTTTGTTTTAACCCAAGGAAATTTTGTTCCAAAACCAGAGGCTTTTTTTCTATGCAACCAGATTAATTGACTGCTCAGCAAATGGCTCGATTCTAAATGATCCTAAATTGCCTCTAATACCTGTAATCTTTCCACCATCACGTGGCATCAGTGTATTATCAAAGTTTCTATTATCAGGGCATGCTCTGGGTTTATTCACTATGTAATGTTCAACATAGCAGGAGGCACGAATTTGTGCATGACTCATGTCAATTGTGTCAGGAAGGCTGAAAATTCCATGAAATCTTCACTAGTTTGACTTCATCACAGACAATGTAACAGGAATTCTGCCAGCTTCACAAAGTCAAAGGCTGCTGGTTTTTTTTTTTGTTTTGTTTTTTTTTAAGGTACAGGATTATTCTAAAACTTTTTTTTTTGCTTGATCTCAGCTCATTCTCTTAGCCTAGAGAGCTCTAAATATTTATTATTTCTTAAAACCCTTATCACTTTTTACCCTTTCTACTATCTGCTGTGGCAGTCACCAGATGTCGTCTACTGCTCATCTGCCTGGCAAAACAGACAACAAGCAGGTATTTATGGTTTAGTAAAGGTGTAAAATACATTCTACCTGATGGCCACAAAAGTGGCACTAACATGTAGGTGACCTATACTCTCTATGTCATAGCATAGTCAAAGGATGTATGTGATTTTTCAGGAAGGGGAACACTGCCATCTGCCCTCCCCACCACATCTTCGTAGGGTGCTACTGCTTGGTCTGCAACTGCTTATTTGTCAGAATTACCCCTGCTTAATTTCATATCTAACCTTCTCTGAAGGACATCCCTCTATCTACCATCTGTGGATGCAATGGGTAGCAGTAGAGCTCTGACACCAGACCTATAATAAACCTTCCCAGCTCCAAGCCATGGGTCTACATATCCTCAGTGGCAGAGTAGACAGAAGATGATTTTAGACTCTCAAGGCTGTGAAGGCAGATGAAGGCTACAGCAGAACAAAATCTCCAATTTTCTTGGCCTTTTTCCCATTGGATTAAGGTCCCATTTTGTCAAAATGCATTCTGTGGTAGCTGATGTGCAGCTGCTTCTCCACAATAAAATAAATCTCATACAGGCGTCTTCCATGAAAACAGCTCTTCTACCACATTTTTCAAGCCCTCTGGAGACCAGCTAGTTAGTGGTGATGGGAGCAGGACTGTGAGGTCTAGAAGCTCCACGACATGAAGTGGCATGAAGGCTGAAGTTACAAGAAGGTAGTCTAACACTTGGACAAGGCAGGACAAGCACTTGCAATCTGACAGCTGTAACTGCAGCTAAGCAGCCAGCTCTCTTCAGGATCCACTCTGCTCCCCCAACATAGGGAAGGGGCTAGAAAAGGTGCCTAAACATAGCCTGTAGGGCTGTGAGAAATTTTGCCAGCTGTTTCATTTTGATGCTGTTTCGACGCATTTAAAGCTTGAAACAGCGAAACTGAAATGAAACAAATGGCTTCAAAACAGCCTTGGAACAAAACTAGGGTAGTTGAAATGTTTTGGAAGTTTCTAAATGTTTCGAGGTTTGAAGTAGCCAGCCAGGTAGTGGAAGTCAGGGGAGAACCAGGGCTGTGATCGGGCTGGGGAAGGGAACTCAGCCCGGCTCAGTTCCCCTCCCCAGCACTGCGTTCTCCAGCTCAGAGTTCCCCAGCCCAATTGCAGTGCTGGGGAGGGGAACTGAGCCGGGCTGAGTTCGCCAGCCCTATTGAAACAGCATCAGAACAGTGAACCCATTTCAACAAAACGCTGAAATGTCAAAACAGATGTCAAAGTGGAACACTGCTGTTTCGCATAGCCCTAAGAACCTCTCTACCTTCTTTCTGACCAAATAACTGCATCCAGTGGGATCACCTTTACTGCAGTCAAAATCAGTGATGACATGCAATCAGTTTCGGGGTCTGGACCATCAGGACTCTCAGGGACAATCCTAATTGTGAACACCCAAAGTGCTGCATCGCAATTGTAGCTTAAGTGACTCAGGTAACACAAAATCTATGTTGCTGCACTGAGCAAGACCAGGTGAGTGGGAGCTGGGTAGCTCAAAGAACATGCAGGAAGCTGTACCTTCTTCTGGACAGGTAAATATGAAGGAGTTTCATGGAGTTTGTTTTGCCATCAAGAATGAACTCATAAATCAACTCACTGACTTCCCTATTGGAATTAATGAATGCCTCATGACCAGAGATTTGGGTTTTCTGTTTCCCCACAGAAAAAAAAAACGCAGAGGAAACTGTGGATTGTACTTTTACCCAAAGCAAATGGGGATTTCTCATTTTACCGGATTTTTCATTTTCCTCATTTTACCAGGCACGTGGCCCCAGGCAGCCTGAAGAACAGCTCCCGCAGGTAAGGGGAGGGGGTACTGAAGCCCCCATTGGGAGGGAAGCAGTTGGGCAGGGCTGAGGCTGGGGCTGCTAGCCAGGTGGGCAGTGCCTGGGGCTTAGGGCCCCGGTAGAGAGTATAGTGTTGCCAACTCTGACTAAAGCTAGGGACACCTTTTTTCCAACATAACATAATGTCATTAATTGTACTGTTCAACCCGTTCATTGCTTTCAAAAGTCACCGGGAGATCAATGTCAATTCTAGTAGACTCCTTGCCAATCTTGGAGGGTTGGCAACCTTAAGTGAGTAGGATGGGGCAGCGGGCAGCTCATTGGGAACTCTCGGGAGGGGAGGGGACCCACACCCCCAGATCTGTGCATGGGGCGGGGTGGGCTGCCTGCTGTAGGCTCGGACAGCCAGGGGGCACCTCCCTACTGCAGTGCACACTCCTGTGGGGCAAGGGGAAGCAGTGCCCCTGAGATCTATGTGTGGGGCACGGGCTGTGTGCTGCCCGCTTCAGCCTCGGGCTCCCTGCCCTGCTGTCTTCTCCAAGGCCTCTGCAGCCCAACATGTGTGACCCTGGCTGCAGGGAACAGTGGAGCTACAGAAGAACCTGCCTGCTGCTGTGAGATCCATGCTGCCCGCGTTCCCTGTTTGCAACCCCATGCTGCTGCCCCTAGTGCAGCTGTGCAGGCAAGGAACACCTTGCCAGGGCAGAGTGGAGCTTGCAGTGACAGGAAGCTTCCTGTGTGCCTCCACTGTTCTTTGCAGCACTGGGTCGCATACACGGGGCTGGGGAGGCCCTGGGAGAGGGGAGCAGGGCAGGAGCCTACAGTGGGCAATGCGTAGCCCCTGCCTAAAGCACAAATGTGGGGACATGGGTCCTCCCAGGATTGCGCACCATGGTGCGGAGCAGCCCCCCAGCCTGCAGCAGGCAAGCGGCAGGGGAGAGAGTGAGGGGCAGGAGCAGGGCTGGAGGTTCGTGGGGGAGGAGATTGAGGGGCACCAGCAGGGCTAGGGGGTTTTGGAAAGGGAGTGAGGGGCATCAGCAGCACTGGGGAGCTGTGGGGGCAGGGGAAGTGAGGGGTACCAGCAGTACGGGGGGGGGGCTTTCATTTTAATTATGGATTTGGGGGGGGTTATTTAAAGATTCATAGATCACAGCTGCTCAGTTTATCTGTGAAAATAGGAAGAGATTCCACACTGAAGGCTTTCTTAAAATCCAAGTAGATGACATCTGCCCCAGCATGAGGCGTCCTCCTTCCCCATAGCTCCACCCTTACCTCCAAGATGTTTCAGGAGCCACTCAGCCCAATGTTTTCTCCTTGGCTGCCAGCTACAGACTGCTGGCCCAGCCTAGGACTCTGAGCCCTAAAATGGCCACCCTAATCAGGCACCTAGTGGCTACCTGCTTCCAACCCTTAAAGTGGCAGGCACCCAAAGGTTCCCTGACACAAACATTAATGTCCTCTCACAAGCAAATACCATGAACATCAAGGCAACAGTCATCCAATATCAACTTCGCTGGCCTGGCTGTATCATCTGCTTGTTCATCTCCAGACTCCCAGCTTTATTCTCCTAGTTCAGTGAAGATGTACATTAAAGAGGAGGTCAAAAAAAGCACTTCAAGGAAGTCCTCCAGGCCAACTTGAAAGAAATGCAACATCAACATCCCCATGGGAGACTATCACTTAGGACCGCCCCAAATGAAGAAAGAGTCTGCTGCAAGGATCTCAGTACTTTGAAACCTTATGATGACAACAGGAGACAGAAAAGCAGGAGTGGTAGAAATAGTGTGCCTCGAGCCAATTCAAGAGTCCAGAGCTACCCAGTCCACATGGAAACATGTGTCTAGGTTACAGCAGAGTCTGTTAATCCTGACCTGGCCTTGTTAGCAATCGTTGGACCCACAGATGAGACAATCATGAATCAACCTTGACTATGCGGGATTGTCAAAGAAGACAATCTTTGTTTAAATACGGTCCACAGCACTAAACATTACATTTATGCCATACCACTGAAATGCGGCATCTGCTGTACAGATGAATGGAAGCCAGACTGTCTACAATCCATCTCAGGGAAGGGAACTTAACCACAGGGAAAACCTCTATAAGTTTAGGGTAAATTAAAATGTGTTCTTGGAAGCTTTGGATCTATACACAGCAGACAGGAGCTCAGCTTTTTAAGTTCCTGTACAAATTACTTAAATAGAAAATTGCAAGATAATTAATTTATACACTTTGGAATGACCTACTGGCTATTGAATGTTTGGTGCTAATGAGTACAGGAATTTTCAACCTAATGCATGACCTGTGGAGTCCTCCCAAGAATGAATAGTGACAGAATAGCCAGGTAGAATAGAAATAGTCAGCCTCATTTACAGACACACAAAATTAACTAAGCAGATTCACAGCCCTGCTCCACTTCCTTTACACTAAATGGATGGAACAAAGAGAACGCCCCTTTTTTCCCTAGCCAGAGATTCACCCCTCTCTCTGCTCCCCAAACCAGTGAACAATAAGCCAGGTACTATGCTGGAGATGGAGGTAGGTAAAATACAATCTACTCAAGTTATATCTTTTTGGCACAAGGTCTCTTGAGGACAACTAGATTACACTGGGACCAGCACTAGGGAGAAGCTGTGATTAAGAAAAAGCCATAACTAGTTTTGTGATATACACTGCCTGAGGCAAGGGGATTTTAGCCACAGAAGGCAACCCAGGCCATGATGGTTACTGCAACAACTAATATATTACCATGCAACTGCTGAACAGCCCAAGAGCTATTCATGCCCTGTAAACTATGGTAATGCTCATTTGACCATATCAAGAGCTTTATATCCTCTATAATTTTCTAGCTGAAGAAAGCCTCTTGCACACTGCTATTTCTTGCTGCACAGAAAAAAATTCAAAGCTGAAGGAAAGCAGTGTTTTGCTTTCATCAACTATGGCTGTGCTTGTGTTGTGCCATAGCTTTAGCAGCAAGGCTACAAGGAAGTAGATAAGCATCCATGTGCAAAAACAGCTATTGTTTTTAAGAGAATTAGACAGCTGAGCTCATTTCCACCCCATTAAGACCAGTCTATAAGATACGGGTGCCAAGGAAAAACAAGAGATTAGTTTTCCCCTCATCCGCTTAAGTGATGCTCTGGGCACCAAGTCCAGATCATGACACTTTTCAGAGATACTGTAAAGCATATGCAGAGAACGAATCCAGGCACTGGCTTTCATTTACTCAGCTCTTATATATGTGTGGGAAAAAGCTGTTCAGTTCTGAAAAATTGTCTGATGACATATTAACATGCTACTGCAATGGGACCATTCCCCCACAACCGTGAAATAACTGACTTGCAGTTGAAGCGGCCCCTTCTAGAAGCCTTCCGGTTCGTCACATTTAGTATGCTTTAAAATATCAGTGTATTAATATAATAAGCACTCTGGTTCCTTGTTCCTCAGTCTGCTCTCAATTGTTCATCTAGGGGAAAAAAGGCTGAGGGTCAATTTGATGGCTAGTTCCTGTTCAACTGTTAATGATCTCCCTCTGTTCAGAGCAGTGACTGATGGAGAAGTGCTGCACATAAAGCTTAGCTTTTACTAGTAAAGCAATAGCTGGAGCGTTGCTATTAAAATTAAAATTCCACTAGAGGTGCTTCATCACTTGTACCATGGTTGGTTACTATTTATTTCAAGCAGTAGCATAAGGGGTCTCTACTACTGGAAGTTTCACAGGCTGGGAAAGTCAACTCAGCTCTTTCTTCTTTTGAGACATAAAGCATCTCTCTCTCTCTACCCCCTCCCATTCCCCTCCACACAGTGTTAAGAGAACATTAAGGTTGCAGTCAAGTACTTAGACTCAAAATGCTCGTATAACACTCATTCAGCCCCCCTTGTGAGTATTCATTATGATACAGTCTTTAATTATGCGGTCAAATTTTATTTTCCATAGAACCCTGCAGTACACAGAACGGATCTTCTCTTGGGAAGAATCAGGGTTGTGCTGTGAAGGAAGCTGCTGCTTGAGCCAAGTGGCTGACAGCAGCAAGCAACTCTCTTTATATATGCGGACCAGTACTAGAAAGGGTTAACACGCACATTTTTAGATTTTTGCTGACACCAAAGGAATGACAAAACTCGAGCCTTGGCTTCCCTTTTAGGCACTGGAAGAGAGTTTCTTCCAGGGATTCTTCCATTCTCTTCTCCTTAACCCAAGCACAACAGCTTCAGCCCCATCAGTTTTAGTTCCCCATTCCCAGCTCCTCATCTCATTCCCATGCTCCTCCATCTATGTAGTCACTCATCTACACCCCTCAGGCTTTTCACTGCAGTCTTCACCTTCTTGTCTCCCTGCTCACTTTTGGCCTCCTTGCCCGGCCAGTCCTCTCACTTCCCTTCTCTCCCACCAATCTTTTTGTTCCTCATCAAGTTTTCTCCTATTCCCTGTCAGCACCCTCTCACACTAGTTCTCTGTCTCAGTCACCTTGCCCAAGCAGTATTCATCTCTATCTCCCCTCACCTGCTTTCTGCCTCCTTGGCTTCTGGTCTCATTGTTCAACCAGTCCCATCTCCATTCCCTTCAAAGTGCAGCCTCAGTTTCCTCCTCTCGGTCTGCCAACATTCAGTCCCACTGTCATGCCCCCTTCCCCATCTAGTACTAGTCCACTGCTCACTCTCCACCTTGCTGATTTCTTCCTGGTCCTCTTCCTGCTTTTAAATCCAAAAATCCTCTCCTTCCTACTGGGAGATTCCTAGCAGCACAGACTCCATGACTCTCAGTTCAAATGCTTGGGCCTGAAGCAACAAATGGAGAGAATATCTTGCTCAGCCTTGGGTTAGAGAATTCCCAGTGCAGAGAGAATCCATAGGGAATTTAAGCTCCTCATGGCTAACAAGTCTCTACTGAATGTGTATGAATGGTGACTTTTTCAAAGCATATAAATTGGCCTAATTTAGGTGCATTTTCAAAAAGCACATCCATGTCAGAAAGCTGATTCCCAGTCAGACTTAAAGGACTTGTCCCAATGCATAAAGATGTTTGACAGAATTGTCTAAAAAAGGACAGAAGATATTTTCCCCCCCAGTCTTATGGGAAATATCCACACCCTTATAGGATGTCCAGCTTCATTTTATTTTCAAGTGAGGATTTATGTTCAGTGAGCTGATGTTCAGTGTAATTTGAATGTCTCATGAGACACACAGCTACCATTGCCTAGTACTACTGTTACCACCACCATCAACTAAAGCAAAGTTAGCTTCTCTGTAATTTGCTGTCTTTAGTATGTTTATTGTGGGTAAGGCAGAGGACTTGAACTCAGATTATTTGAGTTTAGTTCTGTGTGACACTGGTCAAATCATTTAAGGTGCATCTTAGCCTTCTACCTTTATAATGGAGGCAGTAGCATCTTTATTCTCTTCTGCTTTGTGTCGTCTATTTTTACCATAGGATCCTGCAGTGCAGATCATCTCTGACAAGGCTTATGTGCAGCGCCTAATGGAGTGGTGTTCCAGTACTGGTTAATACAGTGGCACACTATTGTAAAACTAGCAGCAGTACAAAATACAGGATTAAAGAGCATTAACAAGCACTGCAGAAACTATGACTACAAAGCATTACAGAACCCAAGTGCTACTGCATTTCAGAGCAGAGATATGAAAAACTGTGTAAGGGAAGCTTGCATAACTGCCCATGCAATTACTTGCTCTAATGGATGCTACTAGCCCTTTACTTTCATACCTCATATTCACACATACAGAATTTAAAAGAACAGGTACTGGCTGGGTCTAAGTACTCAGCTAGAATTTAGGATACAAAGCAAGAGAGGAAAAGAGCTCTTCTTTTGTGAAATTCAGAGGGTATAGCTTCCTGTTCCCTCTGCCTATTTTTCCTCAAAGCAGACAGCAACAGCTGTATGAAATAGTACAAGACTATCTAATAAAATCTGAACAGCTTTGGGAAAAATTAGAACTAGTATACTTAGCAACAACAACAACAAAAAATGCCTGTGTGAGCAGTTTATTGATTTGTATATTTGACTCTCTTTGGGATTACTGTTCAATTACTTTTAACCTCTGAGATGAAAGCAGCCAAGTGTAACATCAAAAGCAAATAAAAAGTCACATGTTTCATTTTTTCTTTCAAATCTGCTTAATATCTATTACAAATCCGATTTTCAAGAGAGCTGTGTGAGAGCAAGCAACAGCAGAGAGTTATCTCCATCAGCCATAATGCTCATCTACATCTTTCCTACTCTACTGGCAGAAGTTAACATCTTCCCTACAACGTGTGTGTGTGTGTGTGTGTGTATATATATATATATATATATATATATGGAGAGAGAGAGAGAGAGAGAGAGAGAGAGAGAGAGAGAGAGAGAGGAAATCCAGCGGTCAAAAAAATCTGCAAAAAAAAGCAGGGCAGCATACAAGGCAGCAGCATGCACCAACCAAAACCAGAGCCTGGCCAGCTGGATTCATGCTCCAGCTGCTGGCAGGCTTCGTGGTGCAGGAACATGGCAGCTGCAGCTTCCCCAGCCCCCAGGACCTCAGGTAAGGCTGTGGAGGCCATCAAAGTTGCTGGCCCCAGCCTCCCCTACTTCATCCGGGGTAACCTGCCATGCATCACAGTATGCGTGGTGCAGACATTTTCTGGGGACAAGTAGCAGTGGCACAAGGTGAGCTGCTACTTCTTGTCACTGGGGAAACAAACATCTGCACTCATATGGATGCGGCCCATGTAAGCAGGTATTTTGTGCATGTGCAGTGTAGATGTTCATTGAAACAGTTCTCAGCATTGTGGCCTACAATTGCTATATTTGGGTTAATTGTTCTTAATAATTTATTCTGCAATTCAGAATATGCATTGGAGTTTATTACGTCGCATTAATATCATGTGTACAGTACACATGCCCAATGAGTAGGAAACCAGCACTACAGGGCTACAGTTAGATAGGCAGCCAGGCGAGGGTCAACTTTAGGGCCACAAACAATCAGGGAAAAACACAAGGGGTTCAAGTGCAGCAGAGGAGAGTACAATGACTGCAGCTCAGGGCTTAAGTTACAATACTGGAGGGCAAGCTGAGTACCAGGCCAATTAGAAGGCTACCCGTGACCAAGGAGAAGGCCAACCTAAAAGCCAGGCCCTTCAACCAGAGAGCTCGGTCTGGCCCTGACTCCCACTGTAGGCAGAACTCCTCTTGCCCTGGGCTGTAACAGATAGGAACCAAGGCAACACAAGCAACCAGAGAAGTTGCAAGAGCCAGCAGCTACAGCCCCAGAGGGGGTTTATGAAGGCATGGTAGCTGGCACAGTGGACCAAAGGATCTGGTGAGGCTGACAGAGGTGGTAAGAAGACCGCAGAGGTGCCTGAGGGGCATTCAGCAAAAACCCAGGAAGGGTGGGGGATGCCTGGGGTGCTGGAACAGAGGGACAGCAGCTTCACCTGAGTTGGGGACATGCAGGGGGCTGGGGCAAATGTGAAACAGGAGGGCTGAGGCCAAGAGAGCTGGGCCAGAACAAGTGGAACATGGCTAAATGCCTGCAGCTAGAAAAACAGTAGACTAAAGCCAAGAGGTCTGAAGGCAAATGTGAACAGAATAACACCCGTGAGACATTGGCGTGGCTTTAGGGGAGGACAGAAGCCATGATTTCAGCCCTTAGGGCAATTCAGACCAAAGGAGTCTGAACCACATAGAAGGAGCTGGTGTATGAAGGGGTCAGTGCCTTGCAGAGCTGACTGAGGCTGGAAGCGTTTGGAGCCCTGGGCCAAGTGGCCCAAGTTGGGCCTGAGTAGGAGTAGAGCTAGAAAGAGCACCCAGAGCTCATCAGCCCCTGAGGGCAGCCTCCCCTCTTTATTTATACTAACAAAATATGGCAGGCAAGGCAGTGGGGTGAGACCCTAAGAAGCTGGAATGAGAGCAGAGCAAGATTAAGATGACCCCCAGGTGGCATCATGGCTGCTCTTTGAGGCCTGTCTTGCTACAATGCTGCCATATAGAAGGCAGAGGTTTTATCACTTTTAGTGACCAGGAAATGACAAACTACTGTCACAGAATTAAAGAAAATATAGTTAAAAAGAAAGGAGACATGCATTGCTATTTATAAAAGCATGATGTAGTGCACAGATTGTATACCCTATCTAACTCTTGGATGTGATTGACATACTACCTCTCATAGTTTCATAGTTTCTAGGGTCGGAAGGGACCTGAGCAGATCATCTAGTCCCACCCCCTGCCATGGCAGGAAAGAATAATGGGGTGAAATGACCCCAGCAAGGTGTTCATCTAAACTCCTCTTAAAAACCCCCAGGGTAGGAGCCTGCATCACTTCTCTTGGAAGCTGGTTCCAGACCCTAGCCGCCCTGACCGTGAAGTAGCGTCTCCTGATATCCAACCTAAACCTACCCTCTGCCAGCTTGTGACCGTTATTCCTGGTCACTCCTGGCGGTGCTTGGGGGAACAGTGACTCCCCCAATGCCTGCTGATCCCCCCGACTAGTTTATAACAGGCCACAAGATCCCCCCTCAGCCTTCTCTTTTGGAGGCCGAACAGGTTCAGGTCCCGCAGCCTCTCCTCATAGGGCCTGCTCTGTTGTCCCCTGATCATATGAGTGGCCCTCCTCTGGACCCTCTCCATGCTGTCCACATCCCTCTTGAAGTGCGGCGCCCAGAACTGGACGCAGTACTCCAGCTGCGGCCTGACCAGTGCCTCATAGAGGGGGAGAATCACCTCTTTGGACCTGCTCGAGATGCATCTGTGGATGCATGACAAAGTGCAGTTGGCCTTCCTGAATGCCTCCCCACACTGCCGGCCCATGTTCATCTTGGAGTCAATGATGACCCCAAGATCCTTTTCCGCCGCCGTGCTGACAAGAGGGGAGTTCCCTAACCTGTAGGTATGGTGCCGGTTGTTCTTCCCCAGGTGCATCACCTTGCACTTGTCTGTGTTGAATCCCATCCTATTCACATCCGCCCACTCTTGTAGCCTGTCTAGGTCTGATTGTAGCCTGTTGCTTCCTTCTAGTGTGCCAACATCCCCGCACATCTTAGTGTCATCAGCAAATTTGAACAGGATGCTTTTTACCCCCTCATCCAAATCGCTGATGAAGATGTTGAACAGTGCGGGCCCGAGGTCCGAGCCCTGCAGAACCCCACTGCCCACGTCCTTCCAGGTTGAGAAGGACCCATCCACTACCACCCTCTGGGTGCGGCCCACCAGCTAGTTGGTGACCCATTTGACTGTGTGGGTGTCAACACCACAGTCCCCCAGTTTCTTAATGAGAACGGGGTGAGAGACACTGTCGATAGCCTTCTGGAAGTCCAGGAAGACTATGTCCACTGCTACCCCTGCATCTAATGATCTGGTGATCTGATCGTAAAAGGCCACCAGGTTGGTCTGACAGGACCTGCCACTGATGAACTTGTGTTGGTTGCCCCTAAGCAGGCAGTCCCCTGCTGGCCCCTCCTGGATGTCCAATGACTTCATAAAGGTCCCTTTTCTGAAACTACACTCTCGGCTAAAGACTACCCCAGACGAACAAGGAAAGTGTATTTCCAGTAGTACACATCTGATAGACAACTGCTCAGAAGGTGGTTAATGAAGAAGATTACAACAAAAATCAATTTAAGTTATAGATTTGACACAGATTTCCTTTGTCATAGTAATCTCTTTATAGTTCTACAAAAACTTCATTCCAAGTATATCAATGCAACAGAAAGGCTAAGTGTTGTTGTGAGCAAGGTATATTTAAAAATAGAAACTTAAAAGCACCATCTGTATCCAGCTTTCCAAAGCCAATTTTTTTTTTTCAAATTCACGTATTCAACTTGTTTTTTATATCACTGCAGCATGGCTGTCATGGATAGGAATAAATTCAGAAGAGTCAATCTGAAAAAAAGTATCCACTTACAAGCTATGTCCAGACAGTGGAAATACATTCATCTAGAACCAGGAGTGGCCAACCCACAGCACTCATGCCACATATGCCAGGGGAAGCCACTGTATGTGGCATACAGATCCTGGGCACTCAGTTAAGGGAGGTACCAAAAAGAAAACAGAAGGTCTCGAATCTCCAGTCACATTTTGTAGATTGGAGGCAGAATGCTGCTGTGAGAGGTGTCAGGTATTACCACCACAAACCAGGTTAAGCTTTCCCTAGCTCACAGCCACTGATGAAGTTGGGGCTTTGTGATTTTGCTTGCCATATAAAACTGTAGTGGTTACAGGGCCAGGTAAGCGTTAACCTGAATCTTGGCTACGGCCTCACTCTTGCAGCTCGTGTTCTGCTCTGTGCAGGCAGAGGCTTAGATTCATAGTATCAAAGGAAGGTAGGGCTGGATGGGATCTCACAAGGCCATGTAGTCCAGCCGCCTGCTCAAGGCAGGTTTATCCCTGTCTAAATCATTCCAACCCAGTCTCTATCTAACCTGCTCTTGAACATTTCCAAGGATGCAGATTCCACAACTTTTCTTGGTAGCCCATTCTTCCATTGTGTTGAAATAGCTTGATCCTTAAAGTACAGCCAGCTCTTCTGGACTCTTTTTCCCTTCAGATCTGTCTTCCAGGGCATCCTGCCTACTAGTTCCCTGAGATTTCTAAAGTCTGTTTTTCTGAAGTCCAGCATCTTTATTCTGCTGCTTTCTTTCCTTCTTCCCCTTAGGAACTTAAACTCATGTCGTGGTCACTATTAACAAGTTACCTTTCTATTTTCAACCAATTCCTCTCTGTTTATGAGCAGCAAATGGAAAAGAGCTTCCCCCCTTAGTGGATTATCTTCCAAATTTTGTGTATCACAAAATTATCTCCAGCATACTCCAGGAGTTGCTTCCTCCCCTCGCCCCGCCAACTCCATTTTGGTGACCAATGATCCAAACTCCAAAGATGGAGATCAGAGCAGCATTTGAGGAAAGGACAGGCCTTAACTTGTGGCACACACTCGCCACAAGGGCTGGTCACCACTGATTTAGAACTCCCTCAAGATGTCAGGCTGAAAAACCTGGGTGTGACTATAAATGTTTCTCTTTGAAAAGTATTCTACCCTGCTAGATCCTTAAAAAGTGGTGAGTTTCAGGGAAGACTCCTCCCTCTCCTCAATGTAAACTTCTGTTACTCATGCCAAAGACATACCTTACAAGACAGTGTACACAAAACAGTTTTGCTGGATGAACCACAGAAGTTTCCCTCGCTGCATACACTTCTCTGTGTCCTGCATTTAACATGTCAATTAATCTTTTCCTTTAAGCAATTTATATCTAAACCAACATGGCATGAACAAAGGTACTGAGCATGCAACAGCTGTACCATCGGAAAACTATATTGCATGGAAGGTTTTCATCTGGCACAGTAGCATATTGTCAGTACAGCTCTCACTGAGACACATAAACCCAGTCGAGTCTTACCAACCACTCCTGAAGGGAAAAAAGTTTTCATCTTCAGTGGTAAGAGGACAAAACAGCATGACATCACATATGTAATATTTACACTCAATAATTGCAGCTTATGTTGACATACCTAAACAAGCCTTAAACTACTTGGCTTGGTATCATTAGGCAGAAGGCAGAATAGAAATGTGCCTTCTAAACGAACCAAAGGTGATGATGGCTAAAAAAATGATTTTTAGAGGGTTGCTTTTAGGAATTGGCTTGTAGGTAAAGTAGATATTGCACTAGAACAACAGTCCGAAGGAATGGCAAGGGTTAATTTGTTCCTAAAAGCCTGTTTGTGACAAAGTTTCCTTCAAAGCCCACTGTGTCTGGAACCAGCAGATACTGTGTCATAGACCAATGGACAAGTGGGCATACATAGGCTGGGAAATTGAAAACATGTACCACATGTCACGCCCCATACGCCGGTGCACCCTTGACCTGCGAGCCTGGGTCGGCATGACCGGCTTGGCGCAAGGAGGGGGATTTATGACCGGGCAGGTAGGTGATAACGGTGAACAGGAGTCAGGATGATTTAAACACAGCGTGATGTTTTTACAAAAGATTTATTTTACTTACGCTTCTGATGGCTAGAGCGCAGGCAGTGGGGTTGATTTATTCATTCAGTTACAGCATGCAGATATCACGTTACCCAGCATTTACAGGGTGGATAAGACAGTTGCTTCCGAGCGATTCATATAAGTCGTTGCAGTCTGCATATTACCGGGAGCTCTTGATAAGAAAGATAACGTCGGAGATAGAGAGATAAACGGGGATACGCCAAAAAGATAATGTAGGCGGAGAGAAATATTTGTGCACGATCTGTTCTTCTTGAGTGTATACACAGTTCTCTGTTCTCTGCTTTGGGCGGAAGTTCTTTCAAAGTTTTATCTGACACAGGTGATCAATTACTATACGCCAATTATAAATAATTAATGAGTTGGCACTTGTAGTTTCTTTGTTTGCTCAGGTTTCATAAAAAAGGGGGGTTATTTTTACTTGGGTGGTACTGGTTCTGTTTGGTCACAGGATGGTGCGCATAGCATATTTAATTAATTTTACAACTTCACTAAAGTTAGCTAATTTCGTTACTATAGATACTTTATCTTTTGTGCTGGGCCATCAAGGTCAGTTTGTCTCTTTCATATGAAAACTTAAATAATTTGAAATGAGGCACAGACGGGGTGTGTATATGCAACACTGTTAATACAGAGGCATAAATTACAACCGCAGAGTTTGTTGTGTTAGCTTCTGACCCTTTTGTCATCTGACCTTTTGCCATCGGCATCTGAAATCAAAGACTTTAATCTTTGACACCACACTGTTCCATAACATGAAATAACGGACTCTGCCATGTTGGCCATGTCACAGTGACCAGCTACACAGCCCTTGCGATTTATGGTTTTGGTGGGTGGCCCAAATTAAGACACTGGTAAATGACCAAATTAAGTTATGTGCATGTGTTGGGTTTGTTGGAAGAAAGGAATATGCTGACTGGACAGAAAGTGGACAGCATGACACAGGGAAACAAATCAACAATGCCTGGGAATGAAGAGTCATCAGAGGATAGAAAGGATACAAAAGGAGGGATTTCCGAGCAGCAAAGGGTACCTGAGGGGGTGAACCGAAGGCTACCGTGGACAGTGGGCACACCACTATCCTGTCTTATCTACCCCACTGGTTGGGGAGTGGGCCTCAACCTTTGACCTCCAGGCTGCTGACATCTGACATTCAAGAAAGATACACAGGGCGAAGCTCACATACTGGCCAGATGTACCTTTTCTCTGTGAATCCTAGGACTGGTAGATATAGAATCAGAGGGGGCGTTATTTTGTTTGTCTTGCTTGCATTATTCTTATCTGTTATCACTGTGTATCAATAAAATTTGCCTGTTAGCAAATGGAGAAGTCATGGTCAGTCTAAGGGTTTGGGTTCACACAGAACACGGTATCTGGGTCATAAATCTAGTGCCAACAGCTGAGATGCATAAACTTTCATAAGCCCAACCTCACTTCATAAGATGCTATCTGTTATCTGGTATTACTAGCCACAAAGGGACAGAGCCTAACATGAGCGTCAAACTCCACCTGAGAAATAGTAAATACTGTTTTACAGCTTTTGCTGAGCTCTGTGCAGTTGTAGGTTGCACTGCTACCAGTACCTGAGCTAGCTAGAGATGGGATAGGTTCATCCACGTGAGGTGCAGTCATTGCAGTATATACAGACTCACAAGCAGAGCCCAGTGAAGTTTACAGTGTACATAAGCACTATTTCTGTAATAGTATCTGCTGGTCCCAAAAAACTAACCCTCCATGGCAAAATGACCAACAGTATGTAACAGAGAAAGATCAAGACATCATTAACAACAGTTAATATCCTCCTGAAATTAACCTCCTCCTATCCAAGATATGATAAATCCAGCTTCCTTAAAAATGGCTTTGAAAAGTGAAATAAAGCTGCATTCAGCAGCAGTGGACATAACATGTCTGGTGCCTCTATAAGAAATTGAAATTAATACCAAGGTAAAAATAACCAGAAATCAGTCTTACTTAGTGCATAAGCTGAAATACCAGACCCTACGTTACAGCATATTTTTGGCATTTCCAAGCTTTACTTCACTGTGATAAAAAGCTAGCCCTGTTAGTTAATCCCAACTTGTTAATCAGAAAAAGTGTGGGAATCTGTCCATGTTTAGAAACAATGACACTTCGGGAAATAGTTCTCCCTCAGTTATGCATGTACATTTTTCATCATTTTTGGACCTAGGAAGAATAAAAAGCAACATTCTTGCATGAAGTCTTCCAGTTGGTGAGGGCTGCCAGTGTACTGAGAGCACCACCTGTCATACTGATTAATGCCATTTCATTGTTTCCTTGTACTCTTCCATCTGTTTGTCTGTATCCATTTCTTGTCTTGTGTTTTATACATCGATTACAAGCTCTTTGGGCTAAGAAGTCTCTTTTACTGTTGAGTTCGTACAGCAGTAAATACAATGGAATCACGGTCCTTAACTAAGGCTCACAGAATCTCAGTGCAAATAATAAATAGCAACCAATCATGAGGCAGATACAGTATACCTGCTCAGGATCTATCCAAGGCTCATGATTAAACTTTCACATATTTGCATGTCTGCAAAATCAGCACTGCAAAACTACGGTGATGAGTGCTACATAAACAGGTCAATATGTAGAGAGATATGGTTTCCTAGAGAAAACAGCTATTACACTTGAGGTCAAATTATAATTGTGCTCTGATGAAAGCTGGATTTCATAGGTTTGTAATTCAAATGACAGTATGTAAGATAGATACTAGATTGCATTTGTTCAATATTTTTTTTTGAGTGGCCTCTATTTATAGTGCTTCAAAAGGAATGAAAAACCCCAGTGCATTGGAGCCACTTTCAGAATACTGTATGTAGGGATGGGGGGGGCAGGAACATATACAGTATCCTACACAGGCAACAAGTGACATTCTTAAAGACTTGCTGCATATTCTTTTCTTATCAGTTTTAGATTTAATACATAAAGTACAACAATACTTAGCACTGAGGTCCACTGTTTATAAGCAGCTGTACAATAACACTTGTGTAAGTATGGTAGGCAAAGAAAAGGAATCCAAACAGTATCAGGTTTCAATTTCCATAAAAATATAGTTTTATGCAGTTACAGAGAAGAGGGTTTGCCTTTTCAATATAATAAATATAGAACTGCCTCAACTCAGCCTGACTCTAAACAGTCTTGTTAACACTTCTGTTCTGATCCGAGTTAGAATATATGATCAGCTGGTTTGCAAAAGGTTCCATATTAAAATTTGCACTCATACAGCCCAGAAAGAAACAAGTGTTACTTACACTGGTTAACTGGGGGCTCGTTAAATGGCTGGTCCATATGAGATGTGAAGATCTTCAGCTACCAGTTATAAGAGTAATTTGTGGCTGTGGCAATTAAGGATCTGAGTTCAGTTCTTAGAAAGAAGCCAGACAAGAGGTCATTAAATGCTTAGAGAAAAAAAGATGTGGCCACTTAAAAATAATCTTTACCATGGAAAGCATTCAGGAGTCTGGCATGATAGTGGCCTACATATGAAATCAGCCACTTGAACATCAGATCTAAAGAAGACCATAATTCCTAGGAAACCCTAATGAGGGGAGAACAACCTCAGTCAATAGCAATACTCTCCTTTTACCTCAAAACTGGAGGCTTTTGTGACTGGTAAAAAACCTGTATTATTAATCAAATGAGGGTGGGGGGGGCAGGTTTCCTTTTACATGAACATCATTCTTACAGAAAGCAATTGAACGACTGATCAAAAAGTGAAGTCTTCTCCTTATACAGAAGGCATGAACATGAGAGAAACTGGCAGTGCAAGTTATGCTTCAACCCCATTCTGGAAAGAAATCTTCATAAATTGAGAGTGCTTTAATTTATTTAAGTTCCAATTAACCAAAACCTGCATGCAACCTGGAGGTGCTGGTTGTAGTTCTACAGTAAATGCTAAATTCTGAAAAACCTTAACTTAAAAAAAAATCATATAAACTTTTCAGTTCTTACTGTGACACTTCACATACTATAGTTTGTATTGCCTTAGGATATCTTATATACTTTTTATTTGGTGTCTTTTTATATTTTTAATAGGAAGGTTATGAAATTACTCTGTGGTTGAAGTTTGCTGATGATAGCAAGTCTTTGGTCGACCAATAACTTTAAATACCACTGGCAGTATATATCTAAATTGGAAAATAGATGGTTAATTGATAGTAGTGCACCAGCTAGTTTTAACATAAAATTAAGATTAAGAGGCACTTTTACTCTGTTTTTCCTAAATGAAGGTTTGGTTTTTTTACTAGAAACTAGCACAGAAATTCTTCAGAGAAACTCCAAAAAAGTTCATTGCTGTCTTCTATTTTTCACAGTAGAACTGAAGATACAGACTACTTCTGCTTAGAAGAGGTTTTCTTTTCCTTCAGCCTGTTCAGGAGGAAATTTAGGGCATCCTTGCAACAATGGTCACAATTTTCAATCATTTCCAAAGCAAGTTAAACCAAACTACTGTCAGTCCATATGGCACCACATAAGGAACTGGGAAGACAGGTCTACTACGTCAGGGCAAGGGAAACCATGGAGAAGAAAAGCACTCTGCTTGGGCAGGCACATGTCCACTGAAGGGAGTGCATGAGAGAAAAAATGGGGAGCGAGGGTGTCATTCATTATCTTTTCTAAGGTTTGCAATCTACCTACATGATATTTCCAACTGCATTTTAGTAGTAGTCCACAGTTTTATTTCTATGATAGGTAACCTTGGAGATAAACAGTTCTTGAAGTGGTAAACATTTGCCTGTGTCCTTAAGTGGTGAGATATTTACATCCTTATATAATCCCAAGAGGAAACAGGCTGGCTCTTCAGTATTCTTGTGGCTTTTTCAATTACATGCTTAGGCTCACAGAACCAGAATTCAAGGGCAGGTTGTTAGTTGCTATGTAATTGTCCTGCTAAGGTAGGCAGTGTTACATAAACACTGAAATCTCCCTTATCAGACAAGAATACATTGGTTTGTTTGCATGCAATTTGTGGTACAGCATTTGTCTTTGAATAGTATTTCTTCTGTATTTGAATACAAACTGAACACAATTATTTTCATCTACTTCCATGAGTTATTTTGCATTCAAAGATAGCGACTACCATGCACATTATGCTATGGACTAAAAAACAACAGTGAGGTATGAGCTTGAATATATCAGTTAACTAAAACAAGACATAGGTTTGAGAGAACTAACTTTTCCCCTTAAGGGAACAGAGTTCCATGGCCCAGATACACGCTATATACTGAGATGCTTGCATTAGAAGGTAGACTCCAACTAGACAAACCAAAATAACTCTGGGCTAGGGAAATAAGACATTGAAACTACTTATTCATTGACTAGGCTGAAACATAAAAGCATGTACTGTAACATCCTCACACAATCGGTAATGTAAGGATTGGGTTAATAGGCGCTCAGCCATGCACCTTCTACGAGGAAGAGACTGTGCCAATTCTAACGATCATCGCAACCTATTTTAATCAAACTATACACACTCAGCTTTGATCATCATCTAATGCATCTAAGAGGGCTTCAGTAGTTCTAGAGACAGAAATGGGATTCATAAATTAGTAACTACTGACCTGTGATTGGCCTTCAGTGTGTGATCAATGGGGAAGTAGATAGCACCAGAAAGGACAGAAATCAGGACTGAAAATTCTTGGCAGGAGAGTGAAGAGAAATTTCAAGAGTCTTTCTAGGCACCACCAAATAATTCAAGTAGGAAGGTTCTCAGTGCTACTGAAGTTACCAATGAAATCAATCACACAATGTGATTTATCAAACCACAGCCTGCTTTACAACCTATATATCTTTAAAATTGGATTCTTGTTACTTTTTTGCCACCAGTTTCCCTTAACCTTTTAACCCAGTAACACTCCCTCGACAGTTAATAGGCTCATGTGCAGAGCACTCCTAAATGATGAACCAAATTGCCTACTGCTGTGGCTTCAAATTAGATCTCTTATGTTGCTTGTGCAGCCTGGATACAGCTCTGCTTCCAATAATGTTACTAGAAGCAGGATTTGGTCTGTCATCCTCCTATTCTCCTAGAAAAAAATTAGATCCTGGGCATCAAATACTGGCAGAGAACATGCCTTTGGGTGAGGGGAAAAAAAAGCCTTTGTTAAAACAATATCATCAATATTGTAATTAAAGAAACAACTCAGAAATACCTTAATGCTATGGATTATTTAGATTACCCTATACCTTTATAAGATTGTTTCATATAACACATCTCCTTAGTCTTTTCCAGGCTAGAGTTATACCCCAGAAAAAGAGGCTACTGCTTCTGAAATATGTCTGGGTGGCAAAGAAATAATTATACCCAGTTTAAATGCTCTCTTTCTTGATTTCATCCAGTACTCCCCGATATCTTGACTGAATCACCTTAAATTCATTTCCATCCTAGATGTTTATAAATGCCCACAAATAAAGTTCTCTCAACTCTCCCCAAATGTTGTTAAGCCAGGCCATAATACACTTAATTAGCTATTGCATCCTTAAACAGATCCTGTTTAAGGATGTAATAGCTAATTAGGTGTGTTACATCCCGTGACCAGTGGGGTCCCCCAAGGCTCTGTCCTTGGACCTATATTGTTCAACATCTTCATTAATGATCTGGACTTTGGAATCAGAGGTAGACTGGCCAAGTTTGCCGATGACACCAAACTTCAGGGCAAAGCATCCATGCCAGAAGACAGGTGGGTGATCCAGGCTGACCTGGACAGGCTCAGCAAATGCATGGATGAGAACTGATGGTGTTTAACACCAAAAAATACAAGGTTCTCCACCTCGGGAAGAAAAACCTGCAGCATGCTTATAGGCTTGGCAGTGCTACGGTGGCTAGCACTACGGAACAAAGAGACTTGGGGGTCATCATTGACCACAAGATGAACATGAGCCTGCAATGCAATGCTGCGGGTAATAAAGCGACCAAAACACTGGCTTGCATCCATAGATGCTTCTCAAGCAAATCCCGGGATGTCATTCTCCCTTTGTACTCGGCCTTGGTGAGGCCGCAGCTGGAGTACTGCGTCCAGTTTTGGGCTCCACAATTCCAAAAGGATGTGGAGAAGCTTGAGAGAGTCCAGAGAAGAGTCATGCGCATGATCAGAGATCAGGAAAACAGACCTTATGAAGACAGGCTGAGAGCTAAGGGGCTCTTTAACCTAAAAAAAAATGCAGGCACAGGAGTGATCTGATGGCCACCTATAAGTTTATCAGGGGTGACCACCAGGATCTGGGGGAACGTTTGTTCACCAGAGCGCCCCAAAGGATGACAAGGTTGAACAGTTATGAACTACTAGAAGACCGTTTCAGGCTGTACATAAGGAAGAATTTCTTTACTGTCCAAGCCCCCAAGGTCTGTAATAGCCTGTCATCGGAGGTGGTTCGAGCACCTACATTGAACACCTTCAAGAGCAAACTGGATGCTTATCTTGCTGAGATCCTATGACCCCAGCTGACTTCCTGCCCTTTGGGTGCGGGGCTGGACTCAATGATCTTTGAGGTCCCTTCCAGCCCTAATGTCTATGGAATCTATGGGATACTCTCTAGCTCCCTTAGCAGTTCTGATGCCCCTGGCTCAAACCCCTCCAGTTTGCCAGTATCCAAAAGCAGCACAGTCTCTGATTAAAATATCAAGGAGGAAAACATAGGTCCTTAATCAACCTTTGAACTAGAATTTTAAAAACATGTGCAGATTCTGTCACTCCTCACTTTGGCAGGACCAAAAATTGTCTTTTGAATCCTTCCTAAGCTGACATGAAGTAACATTCCACATGCAAGAAAAAACATTTAGGGTAGAACATAACAAAAAAAGAACAAATATGTCAATGCTGAATAGTAAATTGTAGAGTACTAGCATTTTAATTGTGTTCAGATCTTCAATATTCCCAAAGCACTCTCCATTCAAAATAAAGAGAATAATGCAAATGAAAAACGTAAGCAAAACTGCAAAACAGTGTGGTCTACAACAAAAGGCAGACCTTTTGCCATTTGTGTCTTACAATGCAGGTTAGATATTATTACATGTTGGTAATGGTACATGCAAGGGGGCAATTTTACAAAGGCCCAAAAGGTGTCCTACTCACACTCAGAACTGGACACTAGAGTTATGCAAAGCTTCGGGTGGTAGTTCGATTCGGAGGAGATTCGGCCTGATTTTGGTGGCTCCAAATCCAAACTGAATCAGGAGATCAATGAAAAGGTCCAAACTGATGTGGAAAAGATTTGGAGAGCTTCAGCAATTTGGGTAGTCCCTGCTCACTGCAGCAGGGAGATGGACCCAGACTCCATGATGGTAATTAGGGGGCAGGGGAAGGGGAGGCTGCAGGAGAGGAGAGGGGACCATAGGGACCCCTGTCAGGCCCCATCCCCTTCCTGCTCCCCTAGCCCCCCTGAGCACCACTGAACCCCACCCGCTGCCTCACCCAACCCAGCTCCCGGCTCTTTAAAAATAGCCTCTGCTCACCGGCTGCTACCAGGGGGGAAGGAAATCCCTGCTGCCCCCCCCCACTGTCCAATGGTGCATGGGGGGCTCAGCCATGAGCTCCCCAACCCCCACCTGCTCTCCCATCCCTGCCCCCTCATGGCTGCCCTGCCTGCCCCATCTCCCGCCTGTTGAAAAAAAAAAAACCCAAAAAACCAGACTCCCTGGTCACTGAAGAAGCCTCAGAGCTTCTGGGGCTCATAACAGAGCCCCCTCCTTGCAGTACGGGGTAGTGGGGGGTAGCGGGGATCACCCTCCCCACCTGGCAGGATCCAGTGAGTCAGGGCTTTTTTTTTTTTTTTAAAGTGCTGGGAGTTGAGGTGGGGGGTGCCATGGCGGGGGCTGGGACAGTGGGCAGGGTTCAGGGGGTTTGTGGCAGAGCCCCCCCCACAGAATGGGGTCATGGGAGGCAGTGGGGATCACCTCCCATCTGGCAGCAGCTGGTGAGTAGTGGGGTTTCTTTTCTTTTCTTTTCTTTTCTTTTCTTTTTTTTATAAGCTTGGAGCTGGGAGAGCGGGTGGGCAACCACTGAGAGCCAGCATGGGATGGGGCCAATTCAGATATTCAGCTGGTTCGGCGCTGGCAGAATCTTTGAATCAGATTTGACCAAATTAATTTGGGACAGTGATTCAGATCACCAAATCGAATCACTGTCTCCTGAATTGGCCGAATCTGAACCCAAAGTGAATACTAGCCATTTCGCACAGGCCTACTAGATACCTATAAGGTCTATGTACCTTTGAAAAATCTTCCCAGGGTGTTCATGTACTTGAACATATTATCAATAAATCCTTTGGAGAAAGAAGGCTTTTGAAATGGGATTTTAGTGCACAGTCTTAATATTCTGGTTGTAAAGAATGACATGTAAGAAAGTATGAGACTGCATATAGGAAAAAGGATACAAAAAATAAATACATCAGGAATCAGATTTAGGAGAATTCCAGGGCACAGAATGAAACAGAAGCTAGTTGGGAGCTTTGGTGGGTCTTAAAAGTACTTTTACTTTTGATGCAGGCAAGACAAGCTGGCAGTTTGATTTTGCATTACCTCGTTGCTCAATCAAAACACTAGGGCTAAGAACACAAATTACACATAAACCAGTATAACTGAGCAGAAACCACTCTAAACCTGTAACAGAACAGATGTTCAGTGCATGTAGATCAGTTTCAAAATGGCAGAACCCAGTTTAAGATAGACCTGGATGAATTAGGTTGGTGTATCAAACTTCTGTTCCAGATCCCCTCGCAATTTATTTAGGTCACAATCCTCTGATATCCTAGGATGCTTTGTGGCCCCCCCTGCTAACCTCCCTTTGCAGGGTGGGTGAGCTAGCCTCTGCCAGTGCTCCTCTGCTCTGGTCAAGCCCAGTGGGCCCTGCCCCTGGCTGTCACAAAACTGACAGAGCAAACTAAAGACTTTGCTCTCCAGCCCTGCATTCTTCCTGTGCCTGTCAGCCCAGTGGGGCAGCAGGGGTGTGGGGGAGGCAGGGAAACAGAGCTCTCCATTCCAGCCCTGGAGTCCCCCTGAGCTGGGGTTTGCCCAGCTGGGGTGGGAGGGGTGCCTTGAGTGGCTGGCCCTCCCCCCCCGCTGCTGGCAGACCAGCTACACAGCCCTACTCCCTACATGTTTCTGCCTTTGACCTGCAGGAGGGAGCGGGGAATGAAGCTCTTCACCCCAAGTTGGGGTCTGCCCAGCTGGGGGAAGCTTGTGCTGTGGGAGGTTGCCTCCATCCCCATGCAGCCAGGCTGGTTCCACAGAAGGAGAGATCAGGCCCTGCTACTTAGCACAAGGTCCCTAGCTGCCTGTCACATCTTGCTGGCTGCTGCTGGTGCCAAGCACTGGCAGAAAGCACCAGGCAGCTTAGGAGCCTTGTACTGGGCAGTGAGGACAGGAGTGCTCCATAGAAGGAAGGATCAAGCCATGCTGCTTAGTGCTGGACTTAGACAAGATGTGCCAGGCAATCGAAAGGCCTGCACTGAGCAGCATGGCCTGATCCTTTCCTCTATGAAATGTTCCCATCCATGCCGTCTGGCACAAGCTCCCCGGGCCACCATCTCACTGCGGCCTGCTACTAGAAGCAGGCAGCAAGATGTACTAGGTAGCCTGGGGGGGGGGGCTGTGTTGGGTGGCAGGGCCTGATCCTTCCTTCTATGAAGCCAGCCCAGTTAGGTGGGGACAGGGGAAACTCCCCCAATGATGGGGGGTTCCCTGGTTGCACAGGCCCTAGCTTAGGGGAGGGTGCCCAAAACAAGGGCAGGGAGCTTTGTTCCACCCCTCCCCAATGTGGGTTAAAGGCAGAGACTCAGTGGGCAGGTCTGCACAGCCAGCCAAGCCCAGCAGGGATGAAGAACCTCTCCCCACCATGGATCGGGGATCTTCTCAGCTAGACAGACCTCAGCTCAAGGGGGCCAGGACTGGGGTGGGGAGCAGGCATCAGGGTGTTGGGAGTGTGTGCTGGGCAGTCAATGAGGGATGGTTCCCATTTGGCTGCTCTCAGGTGCCCTCAGTAATATGCAGCATGCTGGGAGGTGTACAGGAGTGCCCTCTACCTTCTGGCCTTGTCCAGTGCAGGCATCTGGCTGTCTTTCCCAACTTTAGAGTGAAGGTGAGTTCTGTTTGCTAATGGTCCAATCTACACAGCTTAGTGAAACCTGTGAAGATTAGATCAATTCCCCCTCAGGATTTTTAACTGGGTACTTAGCCTACATAGTTTGAATTCAGAACCCAGTGTACCCAACTTTCAACACTATGGAAGGTTGGCATAAAAAATTCTAATTTTGACTTATCTGTAATATCTTAATTTACAATTCCCTCAATGTATTCTTAACTATCGCACGGTCATGGGACTGACTAGTGCTCATTCCCAACAGATCTCACCCTATGAAATCTTGAAGTTTCCCTCTTTCTCAGCCAAGGGACATCAGAATTGTGGCCAGAAACAACTTCCAGAGAACCCCTGTACTTTCACTACAAAATTGCTATGTCGTTGCTAGAGGTTAACCATCCACTTGTCACCAAGGAACATATTTCTTTAATATCTGTCAGAAATCAGCACAGGGTGAGTGTCACTCATTGAAGCAATCAGAGGAACACACTCCAGTCAACACCATTTGTCAAATGTCAGCCACAGGAACAATTATATTTCATCCAACCAAAAACAAATAGACAGGCATCACATCTTTTATGACAGGCAGAAACTATCATCTGTATCTATATAGTTCTCATGAAGTCCCCACCAGTGCAGGCTGGTACACAGGCATACATTCAAGAAGAATAAAGGTAGGTATTATAGAGGCGTGATCAGAAATGAAAATTCTAACATATTCTCACTCTACTGGAGGTAGGGAAAGCTAATCAGGAAATCAGGCACCTCCATAAGAAAGAAAAAAAAATTAGAGGAAGATTACCATAATGGCCTGAATTTCCATGTCAAAGTCACTTTGCACAGCTGTAAGTGCAGCTTAACTCAACTAATGACATCAGTGTAAAACTGCCTGTAAGAGAGAAGAATCAGACTTAAGAAGTTTTATGAGAAACACATAAAATTAAAATGGGAGGCGTTACCAAATCAATATTTTCTATTTAACAGTAACAGCAAGATTTTTCTGTCAATACTGAATGTTTATTCAGTAGCATCCAGAAGACCTAACTAAAGTTACTGTGCTAAGGAATATACAGAGCCTTATGAAGACAGAGTCTTCATTCAAGACCTTATAGTATATGAATATGACATTTAAGAGTATATATCATTTTCATATTGTGAGGAATAAGTGATTATTTGGGGTGAAACCCCTATGCAACTCAATGATTCCAACCACATCCTCAGGAGTCTCAATGAAAAACACAAGAAATTCACTGGGTTTTGCAAAACTTTTATTTATAGCCATCTGCTGAGAGACAGTCACCTTCCTCCAAGACAGCCCCTTTCAGATTCCTCTGCCCAGTTGGTATGATAAGAGAAACAAACATCTTGGCATGATCCTCTAACAGCGTCAGCACATTAAAGTCTATGATTTGCAACACTTTAGAATTTGGTGAGGTCCTAACCACATTGCCTAAAACATTCCCTAGCAGGGTCCAGCTGTTTTTCTTATTTTTATGTATGAGTCATATTTCTCAAAAGCAACAAAACACTCCAGGCAGCAAATTTTAGGGTGATTAATACATTTCTCATGTGGTTCAAGACACTTAATCTTTGGCCTCATGCCTTACAGTACCACCTAAGGCAAGCTATAATCACCCAGAAATGCATTTCCTGATGCATCTTTATTGCTTAATTATCAAGGTGAGATATTCATATTTAATTAGGTGTTTAATCATAAACATACATATCTTTAAGCACTGGTACCAAAAAAAGTTTACTTAGCTAAATTATATAATTTGTCTCTGTTCTCACATGCTAGTAAATTATACTTTGGTGTACTACAGTTAATGTTGCTATATGGATCTTGCATAAGAATATATATGTTCTACCTCAGGGGTGTCAAACTAATTTGTGGGAGTTTGTCATCTGCTGAGACAGTCACCTTCCTCCAATTATATTGTTGTGTGGACCACATGCTGGATCAAACTTGTGTCATGGGGTGGCTGAAGTTGGTGTCGTGTGCTGCATGGTCCTGCTCAGGGGCTGTGCTGCAAATGGTGGCTCCTCTGGGGCTGCTTTGGAGTGGCAGAGTGATCAGTGCATGCAGTGCAGTCTGTCTAGGGTTGTGCTGCAGGCAGTGGCTGCTCCACTGCTCTGGGATATGAGCTGGAATGAGCACTGCCTGTGGGTCATCTCTGAGACCCATGGCCAGCATTGGGGGGCTAGATGATAGGGCTCTCCAGGCCATATCTTTGACATCCCTGCTCTACCATACATGCCATTTTGCCAAAAGAATGCAAGATTCACTGGGCCAGGGAGAGGGGGTAAGGGAAAATATGACTGTCTATCTGAGCAAATTAGGGCTCTCACTTGGTAGAAGTGAGACCTGGTTTCTGGTCCCTACCCCCAGTATTGCTTATTCATTTTATCCTATGATTAACTGTTTAACATAAAAAATGGTTTTAAAAGTGGCCTCACTTTGTTTTTGAAAGGAACAATTTAGCTACACAATTCTAAGAAAGAGTTTAGGGCTGTCAATCCCAATCAGATAATCTTCCCTGCTACACTTCTCAGGCATCTAAATTCCTAGGTAGGGTAGGATTTAAGACATCTCTTTCCACAGTGTTTCCTAACGGTTAGCTCAGGTGCTTCTCCACTTAGCACACTGATTGTTGTGAACTGATTGTGAGGCACCGTATTCATTTTACAGAGCTAATATATGTAAAGCTTCCCAAAGTCTTAAAGCACTTCACAGAATTACTTCTTATTGTAAGGAATTTTCTTGTGGCATTTTTTTATTGGACCAGCTGCACGGTTGGAAGATTTAGACAGGCTTTCAAATGTAATGTATACTGCATTTGAAAGCTGGTTTAAGTCCATCCCAACCGTGCAGTTGGTCCAATAAAAGATATTGCCTATGAATAGCCTTGACTCTTGCATATTTCTGGAACCATCCTCAACACACACTACTCCAACACTACCACCGGTACTGTAAGACATTTTAACTGTTACATATGGATTGCATCACATCAGCAACCAGGAGAAAGCAGCTCTCTCGAAGGCTGCCGGCTTCAGTGTCACAGAGTCAAATCTCATATAAGGATTAAAGTAAACACAGAATAGCTGTTTATGTTGGACTTCAGCTAGGACACCAGGCTCCGTTTTATTGATGTAAAATGTATCATGTGGTCAGAACTTCTGTCGTAGCTTATCCAAAAGGTAGAGACTAAGAGATATACAAAAATCTGTATATCTTATTTACCCTTTGAACAAAACCATAGAGAGACTGAAGTCTGCCTAGATGTGACAGCTGAAAATAAAAGTGATCCATGGGAAGCTTAGGGGTAAAGCTAATTCAATTTTTAGCAATTTTATTTTGCTCCAAGACCATCTGCAGGTCAGATGCTAAGAAAGAAGAGGGTAGGTCTTCACAATGCATTCAAAAGACATTTCTTAAAGAATCCTGATATAACAAACTGAGTAATGTTATGTCTTCAGGATCCCCTTAAAACTTCTTATTGGAAGCAGAGTGGCTCTACTGGAACAGTTCAAAGAGCTTTGCTTTAAGAGTTCCCTATAAAAGTCACTTTGCTGCCTAGCATGCAGAAAATATGGACATTCACTATTGCCTTATAGGCTTTCCACAATGTAGTTATTTTTTCACTCCTTCCAATTTATTTAGTTACCTTTTTCCCTTATCAATTCTCCCTCCATTTCTTTGCTTCCCCTCACCTCACCCTTGAGATGTCTGTTGTACATTTTACAGATTTTAACGTTCAGGCAAGCAAAGAACATTTTTGGACATCTATCTTTCCTAGTAACAAGACACTGAAGAGGTGCTACCTGACATAGTGAAAGTTGCATTTTTGTAATTAGGAACCAAGGAAACTCAACAAAATAATGCAGTAAGCAACTCATTGCAGGGAGCACATTTTCCAGTGCATCTGCACAGTGCTTAATGCAATGGAGCCTCCATTTTGTCTAGGACAGGGAAACAGAGGATCCTACATCTGCAAAGTAAGGACTTCAATGCCCAACGTCAAAAATAACAAGACCGGGGAAAAACAAAGAAAGAAACAAAGAACAGTTGCCCACAGAATGGATACTCTTCAATGGGGGGCAGGAAGGGCATTGTAATTTTTTTTTCTCTTCATAACCTTATTGTATAGCAAGCTTGACCTAGAGGGAGAATGCGACGGAGAGAGAGTTTAGTTGGGTCTCACTGACGTTTAATTCTTTATGGTAAATTCAGTTTTCTAAAAAAAAGTGCCAATTAGGGCCCTGTATATTTTGGATCCAGACCAGCTCCCTGCTGAAACTGGCTAGAGTCAACTGTGACATTTGATCTGAAGGCTCCTGCCTCTCACTTCAAACCTTCCAGGATTAGATAGGAATGGACTTAGAGCATGAACTATTCTCACCTGGTCCCTGGTTCACCTATCCCACCGAGGTGCAAGACCTCCATTTATCATTCAGGAGGCAATATTCATTTTCCCCTCAATGCTTTTGATAAGCTGAAGTACAATTTAGGAAACAGGGACACTTTTAGAGACAAACAGTTCTTAGTTCAAATGATCTTAACTGAGCAGCTTTACCTCATATTGTTTTGTATAACACTAAGAACTATCGTATGTATAAGAAACATAAAATTAGCTCTTTTTTCCTGTCAATTAGACACTTTCCCAATAGGAAATAAACTTAGTGACCCATTTTACAGTCAGTTAGGCCACTGAACTTTTATTGGAAAGGACTTTTTTTTTTATTACCATGGGAGTATGAATAGCTTTTGATCCTCAGAAGATTGAGCGGGGATTTGACAAGTCTTGAAACACGTAAAAGGTTATGTGTTCACAGGGGGCAACAAAAGTAGTATTAGGTTTAAATTGCAATAAGAAAGATTTAGATTGGATATTAGGAAGAACTTTCTAACCATGAAGGTGCTTAAGCATTGGGACAGATTACCTAGAGAAAATGTGGGGTCTCTCACTGGAAGTTTTTAAGGGCAGGTTAGACACTACTGGGCTGGGATGATTTAGCTAATGATTTCCTGTCTCAAGCACCGGGTTGGACAAGATGACCTCCTAAGGGTCCTTCCAGCCCTATATTTTTCTGTGATTCTCCACCACTACCTGAAGCAGATATGTCAGTTTATGCATTTCCTAACTACGTAGAATGGAAACTCAGGCCAAACCGATTACTGCAGCCTGTTTCATGGAACAGTAGATAAAACATTCAACTTCAGCACATTTTGCCACCAGAATACTTCCACACACTTGATTTGCTCATAGATTTCCAGAATTGCAGTTTTTGAACTTAACTCTTTTAGATGATGCATGCTCCACAACAGCGTTGCGGTTATTTAGCGTTCTTCAATATTCGGGAACTCTTGACATGTTTATACATCATTCTGTGAACCAAGATTTAACAATGCAGACCTTTGGGCGATTCAGACATAAACTTAAGACCTCTGGGTCATGAGGTTTAACTACAGCAACTCTTGGTTTGCAGCTAAAAAGGGGCTTGCTTTTCAGACTAGAGTTTCTAGAGACACACTGGATAAAAGAACCCAGAATATCTCTATATTCAAACTGAAGTAAAATTACGAATTTCAACAGCAAACGTGAAAATCCTTTCTAATATATTCCCTTTTAACTCAAATAATACAAAGGTATTATTTTGGCTACTATTTTTTCTTTTTTTTTTTTTTACCTGTTAAAAGGTTTACATTCAATACATTACAGTCAATGTCAGAAAAATCTGAACAGCTCGAACGATTGTATTTTACCATATAGGACAAAGTTGTCCTTGTATTGCTTGAAGATGCATGATCCATTGTTAATGACCCGCAAAGCATCCTTTGAACCAATATTCAGAAGTAACATAATGTTTTTTAAAGTGTCTGAATTAAAATCAGCATTTTCTGTGGCCACTAATAAGAACATGCACTTCAGCATGTGTATGCAGTGAAGTTTTACTTTTAAAAAATGTCTTTCCTGACCCCCCACTGAAAAGAAGACTGTTCAAAGGGACTTTGCAATAAAGTAAACAGAATCTCCTCTGAGGAAGAGATAAAATGTGCATATATTCTACAAGAAATGTTTCTATTGGGTCCTGTGATTGTTTCTATCTTAAAAGCAGCCCAGCAGCTATCCATCACTGAATCTGCTCCGGAGCAAAGACTGCTGACTAGATCATGAATGACAGTCAGCAGAGGTTGTTGTGTCTCTTTTAAATGAATACATATTCCCTGAAACACACCACAAAGTGATGGTGTATACATTATCAGACTGGAAAGGGCCAGTATTAGTTTAACGTTAAAATACTCTGTCACTGCTTCCTTGTACACAGAGATGCTTTTTTAGCTTTATACACCATAGATGCGGGGAGTCTAAACCTGCGCATACATGGATTCCGATCAATAGGAATTTATGCACTGAATCATTAGAAAGTCAATGTGCCTTAGCTTTGCCCGAGCGTCTAAGGTTTTTCCTGTAGTCCTCATATCATCCCAGCATCCAGAGAATTCCCTTTTTGCAGCTGAGAATCTCAACTAGCATTCTTAACATTATGTACATCTATGCTGCTAAACACAATGCAATCATCCTAATAAAGACCATTGTTACTGTTACAGTTAAGTACACATTTGACACACCTGTAGACTGTCTCTTCTGATGCTGCCTGCCATCAACTTCCTGTCATGGTTACTTAAACTTCCTACTCTAGAGCTCCAGTCCCCATTCAATTCATTGAAATTATCTCTGGGCATGGATACACATGCTTCTGGAACCATTTTCAAAGGACTTCAGCTGTTACATTCTAAATATGACATATGGATAAGCCTTTAAAAGCTGTGGTTTGAACCAACTCCCGGCAGTTGGGGGCCAGGAGCAGAATGAGGGAGCTGGGTGCACGCATCTCCCCACACACATGTGCCCCTTACCTCACCAGCAGCAGCAGCAGCACAGGCAGCGAAGCTGGCAGCAGCAGCTGATCCCCCTAAGGTAAGTGGGGTAGAGGGCAGAGGGAGCTGGCACAGCTGAGGTGGATCTGGAGGAAAAGCCCCCCAGATCCCATCTAGCTCAGCTGGCATGGAGCCATGCTCCCAAGCCATGTGTGGGCAGCACACGTGAACAGTGCGCGGAAACAGGCGTGCTTTGTAAGGGTGCACCGGCATTTGTGGCAGTGTTTGCGCAAGGCGGGTGCGCAGCAGCGGTCCACAAGGGCCCTCCAACAGGCAAGGGAAGTAGACTCACAGCTCCGTGGACATGGTACAGACACGGTTCGCAGCTGCTAGGGACCCCGCCCCAGTGGTACCACCTGCCCTGGCCTCCTCTGGGGCCTCTGCTCGGATGGAGCTCATGGCGGGGTCAGTGGCCCCCTGCCCCCATGTCTGTGGGGGTGGCCTGGCAGGGATCCAGCGGCTGGTGGTAGGGGAGGGGTATGGTGGTTCCCTTGTCTGCCCCTCCTATGCCTGGCTTAGGGCCCTGGAGGAGCAGGTGAGGGAGCTCCAGGCTGAGGTGAGCAGGCTGAGGGGGATCAGGGCTGCAGAGGACAAGATTGACACCTCTTTCCATTCACTGCAGGAGCAGGCATCCAGCATACAGGCTCCCCAGGAGAGGCGCACAACAGAGATGTGGTGGAAGGTACCCACCAGAACCAGGGCTGCTTGGGCTAGCATGGTGGAAGCTCCCCAAGTACAACTTGGGAATAGATATGAGGCCCTGGCAGCCCTGGAGAAGGACGAAGGGAATGTCTCCAGTGGAGACAGTGCCACTCCATGCACAACACAGATGGTACAGAGAGGGAGCACTAGGAGGACGAAATGCCGGGTCCTCGTCATCGGGGATTCCATCCTAAGGGTAACAGAGGGTCCCATCTATCGACCCGACCCCATGACACACAAGGTCTGCTACATGCCCGGGGCTCAGATTCAAGATATCACAGAGAGGATCCCGGCCTACATTCGACCCTCGGACCAGGACCCCATGGTCCTTATCCATGTGGGAACTAATGATGCAGCCAGGGGCAACCCAGACTGCAGCATGAAGGACTTCGAGGACTTGGAGGCGAAGCTCAAGGAGACAGGGGCGCAGGTGGTATTCTCCTCTATTCTCCTGGTAAGTAGACGTGGACGGCAACGTGAGGCCTGCATCAGCGAGGTTAACTGGCAGATATGGAACTGGTGCAGCCAGGCAGGCCTCAGGTTCCTGGACCCTACATCTATAAATCTATGAATGATATAAACTGGAGCAAAAATGTTCCAACTTCAACAGTGCTTCTTCAACCACTGTTCAAGTGGGTTTTGCTACATTTGTATTGTTCCTGCTTGGTCCACACATAACAGCTACTGCCCTTCTGAAATGCTTCTCTTTCAAACCTGCTGCAGATGTATGTGTTTCCATACCCTCTGGCAAATTTGGCCTCAGTTCAGCACCTGGCATCGTGGTTTCCCTCAAGGACAGTGACCGTGACCCAATGACTGGCCCATTTTCATAAAGCAAGCACTGTTTACAGCAGGACCAACATATTATAATAAATAGCTGGCACATGCTTAACATTTACAGCACCCATAGATCTATTTTCAAATATTTCATGTGCCCAGAACATCTAACATCTCTCATGATGCTCAATGATTCCAGTGCTTTCAAGGTTTCACTTCTGTCATGACTATTTAATAAATTAGTATGTTTCGTGGGGCTCTTCAAAGTAACAGAAAGGTCTTTAGTGCATCAGAGTGAGTAGTTTTAATACAGTGAATGCCATCAGCAAACAGATTTGGAAATAGGAAGACTAGTAAACTAATTTTCAATGTGTATCTACAGAAGAATTAAGGCATTTGTCTTTTAGGTTATATCAGGAGATACTTTGGGTTTGTCATACACTAGTAACCAAGTTTGTTTCTCTAACATATCTAAGGGTTTTTGGGTTTCCCCCACCCCCAGGGGAAGAGCACAAGCCCCATGTCTCATGGGAAAAAAAAATCCTTTGTCCTCAATAGCAAAGCCACATTTCAATTTAGAAACACTTAATATCTCATCCTTCATCCCCAGCTTTGAACATGATCAATCTGTGTCTAAGACAGGGCTAGGAGGTGGGGGGGGGGAAGGGGAGGATAAAAGAGAAAGTTACAGCAGACCTAGTTAGTATGAGTGTCAGAAATTTAGAAAGATTTATGCATTGGTTACATTTGCAGAAACGGAAAAGAATTCAGGGAGAAGAGATTCTCAGAGACTGCCTCCTCAATGGAAAAACTGAAAGAAAACCTAAGGAGGTGTAGGAAGGGAGATATCTGACATCTTGAAAAAAGCAGCACCCTCTCAGAAGCATTATAGAGATGTCCTGTGAGGTGAGTGCACAGGACTGAACAGTGTATTTGGGGCAGGGAGTTACACCCTTCACCCTAGTGCCTGCTTTGCTTCATCAATAATAGAAACACTTAGCGCTTCATGCGGGCAGCTTATACAGACATTCAGGCTAAGTACAGACAGTCAAGAAGCCCAAGGATGAATTGATTCAATCTTTGTAGGTTAGTCTAAGCTGAACTGATAAGCCAATGAACAGACATTCACTTTTGATTCCAGAAATGCAGCCACATGACTGTACTGGCCCAGGCCAGAAGCTTGGGGGTGCTAGAGCACACCTCCCTGCTTGGTTGGAGCAGACAGCTTGGGCCAAGGCTAATCTGCCCACCCTGCCAGAGGAAGCTTGCAGAGGCAGTGCAAAGCATCCTGGAATGCTGAGGGAATGCAAGTTATCTTGAATCTGGAGGGGATCTGGGGTAGAAATTCAATAAACTGACTGAACCCAAATCAGTTCAGTCTGATGCTACATCCATCCTGGTTTATCATAAACCATTTTGGCCATTTTGAAAGCAGTTTATGGTCATTGAACTTCAGGGTTAGGGACAGAAATTATACATAAACCAGTATTAGTGATCACAAGCTGACTCAAATCTGTAATATAACAGAAGTTCAGTGCACATAAACTGCTTTCAAAATGGCCAAAACCAATTTAAAATAAACCTGGATGGATGTAGTATCAGACTGAGCTGATTTAGGTTAAATCGGTTTATTGAACTTCTGTCCCAGATCCCCTTCGGATTCAAGTTAATCCACAGTCCCCCAGCATCCCAGAATGTTTTGCACCTCTCCTGCAAACCTCCCCCCCAACCAAGGAGAATGGGCAGACTAGCCTTGGTCCATGCTGTCTGCTCTAGCCAAGCAGGGATGTATGCTCTAGCACCCCCTTACATCTGGCCTGGGCCACTGCAGGTATGTGGCTGCATTTCCTGAATAAGAAGTCTGTTTATTGATTCAATCTATGCAGTTTAGATTAACCTGCAAAGATTGAATGGATCAAGATCGTGCTTTGTGATTGCCTATACCTAGCCCTGTTGTGTTACAGATTTGAACTGGTTTCTCATCATTTATACCAGTTTGTGTAATTTCTGTCCCTAGCCTCAAAGCTAAGAGGGATGCTGGCTTGAATGATATATCTGCTATAATACCTCCTGGTATCTGGCCATTCCAATCTATTTGCTTGCTCCCAAATAATTCACTTCTAAATATTTTCCAATATTTCAAACCCCATGGAAAAGAATATTAGTTGGGTGCATTTGCTGCAAGAGATGAAATCTTCTGAGGAACAGAAAAATGCTTGTAGGGTGAGTTAATGCAAGAAAATAAGAATTTTTCAATTCAGGAAATAAAAAACATAACTAAATCAAGTGCTTAACATCTGTCAGTACTCACAGAAATGCAAAAGAAAAGACATCACATTAACTGGCCAATCTTGGGTGACTGCAGGAATAGAAAGGAAACAAACTATCTTTTCCATTTATCATACCTTCCCAACACCATAAATGGTACTCAAGAAGTGTTAAGTTGAATGAACAGCTACAGGGCATGCAAGGGGGGAAAATAAGAGGAATCATCTTATTTATAAAAATAAACAAATAAAAAGCAAAGGACTATGCTCTTCCTTGCTGATGCATGCCACACTGGCAAGTAGTAGCATGCATAGGGACACTCTTTTTGAACCTGTAGCAAGTTTAGAGGATACCACCAACTAAACTGAAATGATACTGTTAATTTGTCTAAGTTGATTCTCTTCTTGCCTTCCTTATTTTATCAGTTCCATATCAGCACAAACTCCACATCGATGGTACCCTCTAGGCAGGCCCCTGAGCAGTACTAACTATTGGTGATAGTAATACTTGTAACTCAGGCTGTTGGAAATTTTCTAAAGCAAAAGTTTCAGAAAAGTTCAGTTTGTTGGGCTGCAAGTAGTTTCATTTGGAATATTTTAGGTTTGACAATTCGCCTGCCCCCAAATACAGTGGAAGGTCCAACCCATTCTGTCAGGATCCTGTGCTCTAGGACACACCTCTCCACCAAAATATATGAACAAGGTCAAATTCTGCTTAGTTATCCTGGCACACAAACTACAGATAGTTACCAATATCTGATAGCGGGGCTTTCCTAGGTTTTCTCAGAATTTGAAAGTTGTAACCTTGCTTTGATCAAAAGGCCCATTTGCACCTCTCATGTTGGCAGATAACCAAAGTCAAGACAACACAGTGAATATCAATGCAATTATTCTAGAGGGTTTCACATTCTTTAGGTTTCAGAATCAATTTCCATTTGAATATCACAATTCAGATATGTAAACATACCTCACAATAGACAGCTCATGCCTCCTACAATTGAAGGCAAAAAAGTGGGAGAAATGATGGTCTCTCTCCGTAAAAAGAGAATGGTCCCTTTGACTTCTCTAAATAGGTTTTGAAAATATTAAAGATAGTGGGGTTTTTTGAGATACCATTCTTCTAGTGATGAAAATCTGTCAGGCACAAATTGACAGCAGGGTTACAGCTTTCCAAGCTCTGAGAAAACCAATTCCCTTGGCAGTTATGAGCAAGCATTTTCATTTCCCACCATACCATAATATTTCTCTGAAGCTTAAAACTTTCAGGTGCACAGGTTAGCCAATAACTTAGATTTTTTTTTATCTTTGCTCTTATCAAGCAGAATCTTATCAACATAGTAGAAGTAATAACACTAATAAATGTCTTCTGTCTAAATTTTTTTAACTCACAAATCAGAACTTAAGCAACCAAAACAAAAGAAAAAAGCAAACACCACCTTCACATCTCATACATCTTCCAAAACGGCCAAAGAAAACTATAACATCACCATTTCTGTCAGACTTAAGCCATTAGCTCTTCTCTGAATGGTGCTTGCTTTATGCTGACTTAGGAAAGAGACTATGCGCCAAGCATAAAAAGAGTGAAATTCAGACTCCGTACTGCTTTTCTTCTCTGAAAGAAAAGGCTTTTCAACTGATGCTTTACTATGAATGTCCTAAAATGAAAATTTAGGATCCTAGAGTGCTTGAAAGCCTGTGGGATTGACCTGTAGGAGGTCAGAAGGTTACAATTAAAAAAAACCCAAGACATAAATTGTGTCGGGTTAAAAACTAAAGATCGGCTATATCTTTGTAACAGCGCACAAAACATTAATTGTGGAACTCACTGCTCTAGTGACTGCTTGCTTGCTATATTGCAGTGGGCTTACAGGGACTCAGAGGAGGCTGGGACTGCAGGATCCAACTGGACTTTCTGTTTGTTTGTTTGTTTTAACCAGTAGTGCACTCTGTGTTGCTGAATGGCATATCCCCTCACCTTTTTTTTTTTTTTTTTGGCACACTGCTATGAACAGACAGTCACTTTTGATTCCAGAAATGCAGCCACATACCTTCAGTGGCCCAGGCCAAACGCTCAGGGGTGCTAGAGCACACCTCCCCGCTTGGCTGGGACAGACAGCTTGGGCCAAAGCCCAAGGAGGAGTTAGATCACCTGAAAAAAGGAGTTAGATAAACTGGAAAAAATATCCAACTAAATTGATGGGGGAGACTAACTGCATGGCAAAAAAAAATCTCTATTGTCCAATTCAGAAGCTACACTTAACGGTTCCAGCTTTTTTTCGGTTAGTGCCAGAGGGCTTAGTGGTTGCAGCACAAAAATCTCATAAAATGAGGGATTAAAGGAAGAAAACTTGGCATGGAGTGTCAGAACCATATTTTGAGACTGGTGTATAAAACTCACCAGAAAAGTAGTTATTGTGTACTTCAGATTTTTTCATGTTTGAGTGCATCAAAATATACAATGAATTACCCAGTGTACTGAAAACCTGTGGTAACTATTTGTAGCATTTCAGTTTGTAAGCAGGCTGATGTACTCGAACAGATCCTTCGATTTTTCTTGGATTGTTCTTTGATTTTATGCCACTGCAGGTTCCATTTTCTCTTCTTACTTCTTCAAAGACATCTTCTCCAGCCAATTTTCCCCCTTGTAATTGATTTGGGAAAAAAGGCAAACACAACGAAGATTGTGCAAGTGTCTATTTTACCATGTATACCTGTGAAGCATGCTAATATTCCAAGATCTAATGGGGGAGAAGAAAAGGGGGCAACACATATCAAAACCCTTGGTTTCCACTGTTTTGGTTATCTTACCTGCTGCACCCATCTAGCCTGGGATATTGTACATGTTATTCGAGCTCAGATTCTCTAGTACAATACTCTTTCATTTTAACATTGCTACCACATAAAAGATTCCACAGTATCAAACAGAATTTATAGAAGCATACACTCTTCTTGCCAAAGGCTACAGCTGTAAAATAGATTTTCCCTGTCTGTTTCTTCAGAATTGTTTGGGTTTTTTCTTAAACTTATATTAGGATGATGAAACACTTCTCCATTGTCAGCCAATCTATTCTGTAATCTGATACCAGATAGGATGCTCAATTAGATTTCTGCTTGAACAAATAGTGAATCCATGCTCTTCTGCCACAGAATACAGCAAAGCTAAATGTATACCTATCATACGACAGAATGGGACATTTGTTCACTAACTTGTTGGTCATCTGCATTTGAAAGTGGGTTGCTTGTATGAGGTTAGGCATCACCTAACTGGACAGTGTGAATGGCTAAACTATGATACTGTTTAGTTGCATATATTTCACACAAATAGTTAAAAAGTATGAGGATTTTGCATTTCACTTCACACATTTCACTCTCAACCTGAAAACAAGTGTTGAAGGGATTTTCACAAGATTTTGAAAATAGGCTAGCAATTTTGAGTGCCCAGCTTGAGATGAAGACAGCTTACTGAAAACCAGGCCCTTTCTAAGGTATTTCAAACCTGGACAACTCAAAAGTAAAATACCAACAACCACCTTTCAACCTTCTTTCAAAGCTAAGCCATCTGATACTATTCCATTCTTTTTCACTGGAATAAATGCAGTTGTTGCCACAGGGCTATCAAATCGCTAACATATGAGAGAGCTAGGCAGGAAGAAGAAATGATCCATGTGATCATGAATGGCATATAAGGTGTCTATGCAATATTAAGATACAGTCAATGTTATGAAACTGTATTTGAAAAAAAAAATTACTTCATTAGTAGATCTATGGTTACATCTTTCAGCACAGGCACCCTTTGAAAATTAGTTTTTTTAACATGGAAAACTCCCGGGCTAAGATATATAGTCATCCATCGTGCCGGCAATAACATACACACACCACAGCACATCTGAAACTGAGAGACAAGTATGCTAAAATGACATCTCTGAATCACAGAGGGATTACCACATAACTAACCACTTCCCCATGTAATTACCTTTTTTGTTACCCACATACGTTCCTTCTCCAAATTGTATATTTTGGGAAATACCTATCATTCGAGAGGGGAAAGTGATGATTTCTCCACCTTGTCACTGGAAGCAATAATGACTATTTTACATTGTGTTTGAAGTGAGCACAATTTAAAGTTTTAACTGTTTGATATATATTATATTAATGAGGGATATACTAACAATCAGACTGCACCAACGGAACAATAAAATATACTACGGACAGAGGTAGTTAGCTGTGGTAGTCCAATGTCAGACAGAAGGCAGCATAGGGCCTGACTCAGTTTACCAGATGCTGCCGATGGATTAGATGAAGTGACCATAATTATTGTCACAAAAGCTCATGTTATGCATCTCTGATTTAGTTAGTCTAAAAGGCACAACTCTACTCTGTCTTCTACCTAAAATCAGTTAAAAACTAAAGATCTAGAAGAGGGGGCAACACATATCAAAACCCTTGGTTTCCACTGTTTTGGTTATCTTACCTCCTGCACCCATCTAGCCTGGGATATTGTACCTAAAAACAGTTATTCACTGTTACTATTCAGTTTCTTGATAGGCATGCTCCACTCAAGGAGCTATTACTAATACATAAGCAAACCCAATATATTCCCCAACACAATATTATTTTCACCTGCATGCACTTCAAACTCAAACATAGCTGACAAAACTTAAAACTGTTTGGGTTTTGTTTGTTTTTTTCAGTTTAAAGATCAAATCACCAAAGGCAAAAAAACCCCCTTACAATAAAGTAGATCCCCAACAAAGTGATATATGATCAGTACTCTTCAGGTTATAATCAGTAGGTATTTTCTTCCACAAAGTGCAACAGTGGCATTTAAAATCTACGTTTGTGTCTATCTTCTCTGATTGCGTTTCTGGTGCTTTGAATTCTTCCTTATTCTTGGTTTGCCTGAGTGCAGCCATGTGGAATGCTAGCCATTGTACTGCTACTGCATTAAAAACACCAGTAAAAGTTATTGAGGCCATTTGGGAAAAAAATGAAATCACATCTTACTTGATTGTAGAAATAATAGAAGATGCCCTTCCTTCATTTTGCATTCCATATTTCTGATATCTTCACCATCACTGAACACTGCAGTACCCTACCTACAGTTCTTCTCTTGTGTGCAAATACAATTTAGTGGAGATTTTTCCCTACAGTTTTCTGTTACTGACACATTTATTTTCTATACTCCCAAAAGATAGGTGTTGTCTTGACTATGATATATGTATTACATATTGCCATTTTCTCCTTCCAGAAAAGTTCCATTAACCTCTTCATTCTTTTTAAAACTGAATTTTGTGTTGATATAGGTATTCCCTTAGAGGAAAATGTCCTATACTGTACTTTAAAATATTTTGTTGAATCCTATATTTAGTGTTTCAGTATCATTCTACAGAATTTAATAGGGATATTTTCCTGCTGTAAGACTTTATAAGGTAGTTTTAAAAGTCCTCTAGAGTGAACCCAATTCTCTATTAAATTCTGTAAATTTTAGATTGATTCTTCTGAGAATCCTTTGGTTGTATCCCTGTTATTTTCTAAAGGTCTTTCCAACAAAGGCAGCTGCCCCTCTCATATGCCTCAACTCTTGAGTTCAAGGATGACTCTTCCCTATTAACTATACTTGCTCATTCAAGTTCATGTCCTCTTTTTAACCCTGCCAAAAAGGTAGTCAAAAGAATGCTACTGCCAAAGCTTTCATTAGGAAAACACATAATGCCACCATTTCAAGATGGACACTATCCATCCATCACATGGTGCAAGCCATTTATTCAAAGCTGACTTAAACTGAATGTATGCTTCTCACTCAAAATAAGGGGTTATACATCCCTTCCATTGACCAAAGAATAGTTTTAATTGAATGCTCATAAACATTTCAGTAAGCATTTTTTCTTGGGTTCTTCTGATGTACAGTATATTGAATTTTATCTATTTGTATTGCACTAAGGAATAGTCATTTTTGTTTTGTGCGTTGCACTTCTTCGATATATTATGATTTTGTTTAAATGGGTTATCCATCATGGTGAGAGACAGTTAAACCAAATACAACTGCAGCTGAAGGAAAGCATGTAGCTATTTGAATTGACTGAATTGCAGGCAACATGTAATTCTTATTTCCCATATCACAGGATTATCAAACAGACGAGACTACTAGGCAGTCTATTTCTGCTTATGAGTGGGATAGCCATCAGCTGAAAATTGTCCGTCTAAAATTTCAGCAAATATTTACAAATAACCAAATTTGCAGAAGTCAGGGTTAGTTGGCAGACAATTGATTGACAAGAGAAAGGCTGAAACTGTTAGACAGTTTACTTGCATGAAATAATTCAATCAGCTGTAATTCTCATTTCCTTTTCCCCCCGCTCACTAACGGTTCTTTTGAAATTAAGCAATGCATCTTTTTCATTTGAATTCTCTTTGAAATGCAACTGCTAGGGAACAAAACACAGAATAGAATATGCAATAATCTAACTACAATCAGTAATTTAATATGTAACACTGCAGGGGAGCAGATAGAAGAACGTTGCTCAAAACTTCAGAGGCTTGTCAGGAATGGCTGGGAAAGCAAATTGGCTGCTAATGCTAACCTGAAAGGACAATTATATGATTGGTTACTTTACCCAACATAAATTACTGTATTCTATTCCTCTGTTCCTTTTTCTGAAAGATTAGACTTCTGAGGAGGATTCTAATGGGTCTTTCACCGTCAAATTCACACTTTCAGTGTTAGGCATAATCAGCAGTTCATAAGAATTGTTGCTATGTAGCCCATGTGTAGCGATCTTCATTTACTGGAAGTCTGACGGTCTCTATCCAGTTCTTAATAGAAACATATACACACTGGAAGACTCTTAACCACAACTGAAACTTAGAATTTTTTACACTTGAGCACTGATATGAAACCAAATTACCCAGACAATAGGAAAGAGTAAAGGTACAGGGAAAGGGACAGACAGGCCCAACATTAAGTACTTGCCTCAAGGCAAGCCCTGGTGTTTTAAAAAACTTCCCCAATGTATATTTCAGGTGTCTTAGACTTCCATAAGCCCCTATAAAACTCAACCAACAGTTTTACTACATTGCCATGGTCACTGCCACAAGGTGCATTTTGGAAACAGCTGAGAATGTTTTTATTGTCAGGCAGTAGCTTAAAGGCTTATAGGTATAATGGGGGAAAAAATATCATGCATTTTCCTAGCTGTGTCCCCCTGCGCATTCTTGTTACTGATAGCTCCATCACTATACTGTATTAATATTAGAGTATTGTATGTTGGACCATACCGACACATTCAATCTATTTATCCTTTCTGCTGCTCTTTTTTCTCAGCTATCTATTTATCAACTAGCGGCATATTCATTTTCCATTTAAGTCTGATCCTAAACATGAAGGAACAACCATGGATTCAGGGTTGCCTGGAAAAATGAAAAATGCTGCTAACCTGCATGTAGCTGTAATAAAACAGCTACAGTATTTTTATTGCATGCAATGATATATTGTCTTTTGCTGGGAGAGGACGTTTTATGGCATGAACATGGCTTAATCCTTTAAGCTTTATACATGTGGATACAAATTTTCTTGGTTAAGGCAAAGCTCAAATACTTGGCTTTATATTGGGTATTTTCTTGGCAACTGGATGAGAAGAAAATAGTCCCTACTGCTGCCCCCACCCCCAACTCCAAGCCACAGAACAGGCCTGGGGATGTAATAGCTACCTTCACTCTCCTCCTTCAGTCCTGATTTACCCTCCTCCCCAGGTTGTAATCAAGTATGGAGCCACTGCACCTACTACATCATTCTTCAGATCCATGTAATGGGTGCAGTAGCTCCACACTTGATTACAGGTTACCAACACAGCAAAAATCACACAGAATGTTCTGCCGTGGTGTTTTCTGACTGACAATCTGCCGGTCAAAACTCATTCATTCTGGGGCAACAATTTAACAGTAGTGGCAGCAACAGCCACCAACCTCTTAGAGCAGTTATTTGGGCTGAAGGGCCACTTAGGGAGTTTTGGTAAGCTCTGTGGGCCAGGTCAGCACTCCCTGCCCTTGCTGCAACGGGCTGGCAAACCCTACCGCCCTTCCACCCTAAAACTGCTCACCCAAATTCCCTAAGTGGTAGATTACTAGACAGGGGAACAGGATGGGTGGGCAGGGCCAGGGTTGGTATTATGCGATGGTGACAGTGCGGGGCTAGGGCTGAGGTCAGGGCAGAGCCATGATCCACTCCCTGCATGTACCCCCCTGGAAAACCAGGCTCCCATAGCAGGGATGTACAGTGGCAGAAGGAGCCACTGATGCTGGAGCTGCCAGGATGGCTCTACCCTGAGCCCCAAGCCTCAGCTTCTCCCACCAGCACCACTCCCTGCCCACCCATGACCCCATGCAATCTGCCCAGCTGAGCACAGCCTGCCTGCATGGGTCCCAGGCTGGTTTCCATGGAGACCCTGCCCACCTGCTCCATTCAGCACCCCCAGAGATGTGTGCAGGACAGAAGGGTTGGGGTGCCTGGGTAGCAGGGTCAGTTGTGGCAGCAGTGGTGACATTGGCAGTGGCAGCCAGAAGGAGCCACTGATGCTAGGGCTGCCAGGAAGCAGAGTCTGGCTCAGCCTTGCTGTGTGCCTGAGAGCGGTGGGACTGGCTGCATGCACCATGACCCAGGCTTCCCCTGGACCTGGGCCAGGCAGGGCCAAAGGACCTGCCACAGGCTGGATAAAATCCTTTGGCGGGCCAGATCCAGTCCATGTATTTTGCCCACCCCTGCCCTACAGGTTAAGTTGTTTGTATACAGCATCGTCTAAAGACCTGCATTTCAAGTTTGTCTCAAGCAAGTGGGCTGACATAAGCTGGTGGTTTTAGCTGCTTTTTAAACCAGCAAGCAAGAAACTTCTTTATATCTTCAATTTTTCTTATTTTGCATTTGTACTTTTTAATTATTTTCCTGAACAGCTGTTGATTCTCGCTGGTTAGGAACCATTAAAACATGGTTATTTGCAACCAAATTAAATCTTTATTTTAAAACCATTTTAAATTTTTTTATTAACAGGGGAATATATTAGATACCCACTGAAGAAATCCTATTACTCTATACTTTTACTCAGTTTCTAATTTTTGACATTTTAGTATGTCAGAAAATAGTGAGCTGTAATCTTATTTACTTTTAATTTTTTTTTTGGGGGGGGGGGGACGTTCCCCCTACATGACTTACATGAACCTACTTTTATATGGAAATTGAAATTCAGTTAAACATACAGAAAACCAGATTTGTTGTTTGGTTAAATGAAACCCTGTTAATTGTGTTGATTTCAGAAAAAGGATATCAGATGTTTTGCACTTAAATATGACTTATTAAACAGAGGAAGTGCAGCGTGAACTGAACTGAGAGTTTCTGGTCACCACATCCTTAGAGACAGAAAGAAGTAGCCATCTAATAATTTTTCACAACATAAAACCTTAGTGTGGTTGCCTCCCTCTAGTTCTTACTAGAAATGTCCACAGGATACAAAACAACATTTTTTTTGTCCATGCTTATTCTGGCATCCTAACAAGCAGTCTCAGGAAGCCAGTAATGTATAGATCTGGGAAACTGAACCACCCTTTCTCTTCAAACCCTACTGATTTCCCCTTTATACACCATCGTGCTGGTTTCATTAAATGTTTTTACTCAACCAAATATTCCCAGATTCCATGGGCTCCTGCCAGCCTGTTGCTATTTTCAGAATGGGAAGGGGGGGAAGATAGCAAAGGGAGTTCAGTCTGGGATTTTTTCAGCCCCCTCCCCGCCCCCCCGAGGGTAAGGTGGGTGGATTGGAGCCCCCCTGATATGGAGGGCCTCCAATTCACTCACCCCACCCTTCAGTGCTGGTTGGGGAACCCTAGAATGAGCTCCCTCTGCTCCCTTTTCTCTCTCCCATTCTGAAACAGGTGGGGCTGGGACAGAAGAGGGGCTGTTCCTAGGGGAAACTCGCTGCAGTCTCCCAGCCATGAGCTAGATTCCCTTTCCCCTGGAACCAACAGTGAATTTATGTTTGGTCCGGGGGATCCTTGTAACTCAGAACGTTTTCTGCAAAGCCTTCTCAGTTACAGCAGAGAGTTGCACTTCTGTCTGCATCCCTAATGAAAACAGCATGCTGGTATATAAGGAGGAAATCAATAAGGTTTGAAGTGAAAGGGTGGTTCGGTTTCCCAGATATCAAATAAAAATATCCAAATTCTATAGCAAACTGCAAAATAAATACAGCACAGGACTCAGGGGAACTTTTGGGGAGTTCAGCTGTCTCAGAGTTTTCACCTTGAGTTTCAAGTTCCTCAAAATAAAACTCACTAAGTCTTCCCTTACTGTTTGTATTTATGTCATTAAAGATCATTTGAAGGTTATCCCAGGATTCCTGAAGAATCTACATACAGGCAGTCCTCACACTTATGACAACTGGTTCCTGAAAACCGCGTCGTTAGGCCAAAACATTGTAAGTTGGAACCAATTTTCCCATAGGACCAGTGTTATAAATGGGGGATTGGTTTCTTTACAATGCTCGATATAGCTGTGTCCAGCTGGTAAGTCTGGAGTGGGGAGGGAAGGGGCCTTGCACGGGGGAGATCAAAGCCCCCTGTGGTGAGGGACGGACTGGAGCTGGGATGGCAGGCAGGCACAGGACTGAGCTGTAGTTCATTCTGGGGGGGAAGGTAGGGTATGGCAGCTCCTGCTCCTGTGCACTGCATATCTGGTGGTTCATGTTGCTGCTCCCACCACTTGTCCAGGAAAGCATGGAAGCGGGGGGGTGCTCTCAGATGTGCACAGGATGGGCAGGACCAGGATTGCATCAGGATACACTCTGGGCTGGTGATGATGGTGCTGGGAGTCAAGGCTTTTCCCTCCCGCCACTCACCCCACCAGGGCAGGGTGAGCACAGGACAGAGCTGCTAAGCTGCCTCTGGACAAGCAGTGTGCTGCAGCAGTAGCCACTCCACCTTCCCCGCACCCCCAGATGAACTACAGCTTTGTCCCATGCCCACCCTGCCCTAGCTGGGTGAAAGGTGGGAGGGCATGGGGGGGCATGTGCCCCTGGACTAGAGTGGGGCAGGCAGTGAAGCAGGAGCTATGGGAATGCTACAGACCCCTGAAAATTTTCCGTGGCCCCCACTGCCCTCTCAGAGCGCAGCCCAGTGTAGTCCAGGCCCACCCACCCCACACTGATCTGGGGGCACATTTCGCCCTATTCCCTCCTGGACAAGCGGCAGGAGCAGTGGCAGAAACTTCCAGATGAGTTGCTAGATGAGCAGCACACAGCAGCAGAAGCTGCTACTCCCGCCCTCCCTGTGCCCCCCTGATGAGCCACAGCTCAATCCCGCACCTGCACGAATGATGTGTGCCCCCAGAGGCTGGAGGGGGCATGGTGACTGCCCACAGGTGGTGGCAGCAGTGGAGGCAGTGGGGGCATGGTAGTGGTGGTTGGAAGCAGGGAGCTCCTGCAGACAGCTGCGGTGGTGTCAGTGGTGAAAGGGGCGCTGGTGGTGAGGACCAACCGGCGGTCTACGACCAGCCACAGAAGTGGCCAGCAGTGGCCAGCGGTGATCAGCAACCACCCACAGATACTGCTGGTGGTGTCCGAGGTAGGGGGTGGGGTGGTGAGTGGTGACCGCCCATAGGCGGTCTCTCAGGGGGTGCACCACCAATCTCAGGTGTGCATGTGCACCCATGTCCATCCCGTACATGTTGCCAATGTGTACCCACCCAGCCCTGGCTGGGCAGCACTTGTCCCAGCCCCAGTCCCTCCCTCACGGCAGGGGCTTTGATTTGCGCCTCCATGTCCCTTCCCTTCCCCCTTGCCTTCCACCACAACAGGCTTACTAGCTGGACACAGCTGTATCAACCATCAGAAAGTCAGAATGTTGAAACAAGTGTCAATGTATAAAAAAGTCATTAGTAGAGTTCACTGTAACTTGAAAAGTCTTAACGTGAGGACTGCCTGTATTTGATGACCTCATTTGCACAGCTGACTTCAGTTTTGGTGCATTCAGTGTATCAAGAAAAAAAATGACAAGCTCTGTTCAGGCTTGGAATAGTCTCTCCAAGGAAACTACAACCCCATCATTTCAATAATTTAAAAACAGATTGGACAAAGTACTCAAACTGCAGTATGCCATACAAAACAAGACTAAAGTGTCAGAAGTCGTGGAATAGATTAGATGGCCTTCCAGGTCTCTTCCATCTCTAGTTCTTCTGAAACTATTACATGCATGATAAACAAAGGCTGCTTGTGCTTCCTCATGTCTGTCCTCTTCATTTCAGAAGGAGGGGAGGCTGTCAGGATAATGAACCTCTCCCCACATCTGACAGTCATGGTCATATTTTGGGGGAGTTCTCCTCTTTGCCCACAGTTCGCAACAAAAATATGCTACAAAAAAGACCAGCCACCAGACTGGTGTGAATTTAATGCCTACATAAGTGCAGTAGACAATTCTGCTTTGAGACAGAATCCTATTGCAGCCACACTAACATCAAGGATAGGATCATGGAAGCACGGTGTTTATGTCAGGCCAGAATTTGATTCTGTATTTATAAGTGCTATATAGTTTGTACTTACCATTCAAAAATTTCAAAACATTTCATGAACACTAGCTTACAAAAAGGCCCTGATGCATATATAATACTGTAGAGATGAGCAAGGTGGGCACGGTTCTAAATGGGAAGAACCAAAACACATGCATGATCAACAAAGTAAAACAAAATTGTACATACAACCATGTTCTTAAAAACCTACCTCTTTGAATGAAATCAGCATGTATTTTTTTCATATCAGAGCTTCTGCACATCAAAAGTTTGACCTTAGTTCAAGATCAAATAGAAGTGAATCCCATAGTGAGGCATCAAACAAAGTCCTATGTTCTATATTGAAATCACTGGGCTGCCATGGTTCCAGTGTGACAGACACTGTATATTGAATTCTAAGTATCATAAACATGTGCCAAAGATCATTAAAGGCATTATAAAGCCAATAACATAATAGTCAAATGCACCTAATATGCTGTCAGTTAACATCAGCTCATACTTTCTTTCAAGCAATAGCCTGTTTGGATAGACCCCCTTTACGTTCAGTCTGTCATGTGTTAGACAATGTGGCAGAGAATATTTTTCTCCCTCAGAGAGGCCCAAAGCAACAGATGGAGCAATTAGCTCCCTGCCCCACAACACGGGTGATTTTCAAAGTGAGGGTGCCAAGCAAGATAATTGCTTTTACTAGTCTCTTGGAATATGCTGCATTGTTTGCTGACAAACACTCTTACTCAAAACCTGCTCCACAGAGCCCAGGGCAGTGGAGCATTTATATTCCTTTGAAATTTATCAAGCCAAGAAAACTCCAATGCAGCATCTATAGCTTGGCTAGGGAAAAAGCATATTTTGATTAGTTCTCCAGAATACTAGAGGATGTGCAAATACATTGTGAGAGAAATACATAGGTCAGACTTAGCCCCTGACCTAGCCAGAATTAAGAAATGGTATCCCGATTACTCGGCTGTCATACTGAATAGCATTCATTTGGAAAATATGCATCATAAAATGTAATTGCACATAAAATACACAATCCATAAATGCATGTAGTTGCTATCCAAAAGCATTTTAAAACAAAATCTCTGACCAATTAAAATGTGATTAAAGACACATTGGCACTTTTCATGCATAAAGTTGCTTAAATTGGTGTGTGGACATCATCCGCGTAATAACATTTTTCATCTCTGACTTCATTTGGAGGAGTTTTCCTTAATTTCATAAGAATTGCTGGTGTGATGTGGCTGTTGAGGCCTAGCACAGAGGTAGTTACATTTAAGTGACAGGCAATTTAGCTTTATATTGTATTTACAGCATTTAAAACATTTGAAGACCTTTCATAGTTGAACATCATGTATTAATTATTATGAGTTGTGACATTTTAAAAAGTTAATTTTATATTGAAAAATAATTGATTGTTATAGTCACTCTAACCTTTACTTCCCCACATGTCTCTGTTGTATTGCTTAATGTTATGTCTATAATTAAAAAATAAAATGTTTAAAGCTTCCCTAACCTACTCAGTCATTAAGATATTAGCATATATAATATGATGAAGGACAGCATTTATTTCCATTTCAAGTTAGTTGTGGAATAAGAATGGTATATTTTAAATATACTGGATCATGCTTCAAATCTAAAAATGTCACTAAAATTAGCTTCATTCTCAGAATAAACTATTTATGCAATGGAAATCCAGGTTAAAGTGTTAGTATGAGCTTAAAGCAATATCCATGGCAAGTTACCCCATGCAACTTCTAGTGAGATCTCCCAGTGGGCTATATTGCAGTAAACAATTGACTTTCAGAGACAACTCTAAGGAGCTTATGACTATTTCCTGATAAAGACAACTCTATCTGGGGTCACCACTGCATAAGTGTAAAGAAGAGATTGTTTCCCACTTTTTCATACCCATCTAACAAAAGCAGCAGAATGCAAAAGTGGTAGGGTCCAACATGGACAAAGCTCTTCTTCTAAAGCACTAGCTAATGGGTCTTGCCAGTAAGTATGCTATACTGTACGTGGGACATCCTATTGTATCTTCTAAGCCACAGATTTACATAGATTTTGCCACAGTCCTGCCATGAATAAGTATAATCCAAAAAACCACTCAGAACTGGCTATAGGAATGTTCACAACCAACTGGAGCTTCATTAACTTTGGGCCACACAAAATTCTGAGTGCAGGATTGTGACCCTGTACAGAAGGAAAGCAGGGGTATGTTGTGAGTAATACAAATATTTCACTTATAACACATGCTTTACACTGTCAGCTTCATCCACTTTGAATTCCAGCCCTTTCTTGCCCCTAACCTTAATCTTGTATTTACCTCCTCATCCCAGCCCAGCTTAATCCAATCTTACCCTTTTCTAGGATGACTGGGTCTCTGGTCTGCCTAAAAATGGCAATGCAGCTTTGGTAAGTTGGGACTTGGACATACAACATGCTCACACTGATGTTTACATGCCTTTACACCAGAGTAAAAACAAAATGGACACATAACAGACAGACGTCCACTGTTGCAACTTCTATCCAGGACAGAATGACCACAGCAATTCTACACTAGTAGAAGTGACATTGCTCAGTCAGGACCTTGCAATTATCCATGGATTCCCTGCCACCAAGTAAGGATATGCTGTAATATCACTCTTGCCAGAAAGCTGCTCAGCAACCCTGTTCAACATCTTCATCAGTGATTTGGATGAGGGGGTAGAAAGCACCCTGTTCAAGTTTGCTGATGACACTAAGATGTGGGGGGATGTGGGTGCACTAGAAGGGTGCAATAGGCTACAAGCTGACCTTGACAGGTTGCAACAGTGAGCGGATGAGAATAGGATGGGGTTTAACACTGATAAGTGCAAGGTGTTGCACATGGGGAGGAAGAACCGGCACCACACTTACAGGTTGGGGAACTCCCCTCTTGCCAGCACGGAGACGGAAAAGGATCTTGGAGTCGTCATTGACTCCACGATGAACATGGGCCAGCAGTGTGGGGAGGCAATCAAGAAGGCCAACCGTACCCTGTCATGCATCCACAGATGCATCTCGAGCAGGTCCAGGGAGGTGATCCTCCCCCTCTATGCGGCACTGGTCAGGCCGCAGCTGGAGTACTGCATCCAGTTCTGGGCGCCGCACTTCAAGAGGGACGTGGACGATATGGAAAGAGTCCAGAGGAGGCCACTCGTATGACCAGGGGTCAGCAGGGCAGGCCTTATGAGGAGAGGCTACGGGACCTGAACCTGTTTAGCCTCCACAAGAGAAGGTTAAGGGGGGACCTTGTGGCCTGCTACAAACTGGTCAGGGGGGATCAGCAGGTATTGGGGGAGTCCCTGTTCCCCCGTGCGCTGCCAGGAGTGACCAGGAATAACGGTCACAAGCTGGCGGAGGGTAGGTTTAGATTAGATATTAGGAGGCGCTACTTCACAGTCAGGGCGGCTAGGGCCTGGAACCGGCTTCCAGGGGAAGTGGTGCAGGCTCCTAGCCCCGGGATTTTTAAAAGGAAGTTAGATGAGCACCTTGCCGGGGTCATCTGACCCCGGTGCTCTTTCCTGCCAAGGCAGGGGTCAGACTAGATGATCTACCTAGGTCCCTTCCGACTCTAGCTACTATGAAACTATGAAACCCAGCTCTGGATCCCAATATAGCCTGCACCAGGGTATTCAAACACTGTAAATTATACCTTATAAATATGTCCTGTATCTGGGCCTTAATTTGTACAAGAAAAAGGAGTGAGACATACAGAAAAAGCCAAAGGAATTAAAATCTGTTTCTCCTGTAAAGTGTTTCCAAATATGCACCGTCTAAAACAGCGCACGCACCACTTCTACCAATCAGAAGTGTCTCTTGACAAGGCCTACAGTCTGTCAGAGCCATAATGTTCTGAAGGATTTGCACAGTTACAAAAAGGAAATAGGGCATTATTTATAGCAAGTGACAAACCATCATTAGTTAATTTGGCACTGGCTGTAATAACATTGTGAGCTGCTATGGCACACACAGGACTGTACGGAGAAGTACTGCTATAATTCAGCATTAAGTAATCTCTGTTTATAAAATGTGACTGGAAGTACATGTCTGTTCATCTTAGTAGGGGATGTATTTCTAGGATGAATGCAAACAGGTTGGTGGGGAGGCATCTACTGTTATTTATCACTGTTCTACACAGATATCCTATCAGGCTTAGGGCCATGGTACATCAGTAGCTGCATGAGCATAGCTGTGTGTAGACAGTCTCTACCCCTAAAAATGTGAACTACAGAGTGAGTGCAGTTAGAAATACGGCTCTGGTTTGCTTCAGTAACATAACATGCACTTTTATTGGGGAGAAGGGGGAACAGCAGAGAAACAGAGGTTTATCTGAGGGAAGGGGAACATTCAATCATGCTCCTTACTCCTACAAAATAACCAGAGGCCAAGGGCTTGAATTTGAAGCAATCTCACTTCAAGACAACATCTGCCAAAGAAAAACATGGGAAACCACAGGTTTCCCCTTGCTGGCTGGCAGAGTTCCAGCCTGCAAGGGGCTGCTCAGGGCTGGAGGGAGCAGGATGCAGGGGGCACCATGTAGTCAGCAATAAAGCCAGGCAGCAGTGGAGACCAGTCCCCCCACCTGCCTGTAGGTAAGTATATGGGGGGGAGGGGGCATAGGCAACATGGGAGGCAGCAGAAGGGGGTGCAGATTGAAGTCCCCACGGTGAGGGAAGAAGTGGGGCATGGTTGGCGGTTGAGGCTGGGGGTGCTGTTCAGCCAGGGCAGTGCACGGTTGCAGGGGCTGGGGCAGGAATGCGAAGTGCAGGGCCCATCTGGGGAGTAGGACAGAGCCACAGGCAGCTCGTTTGGAGGGTTGGGGGGATAAACTGGACTTTCAGAAAGCCTTCGACACTGTCTCTCACCCCGTTCTCATTAAAAAACTGGGGGACTGTGGTGTCAACATCTACATAGTCAAATGGGTCACCAACTGGCTGGAGAGCCACACCCAGAGAGTGGTAGTGGATGGGTCATTTTCGACCTAGAGGGATGTTGACTGAGAGTAGATTTAGGCTAGATATCAGGAGGCACTACTTCACAGTCAGAGTGGCTAGGATCTGGAACCAACTTCCAAGGGAAGTGGTGCTCGCTCTACCCTCGGGGTCTTCAGAAGGAGGCCAGATAGATACCTAGCCAGGGACATCTGACCCCAGAATTCTTTCCTGCCCATGGCAGGGGGTCAGAGTTGATGATCTGTTCAGGTCCCTTCTGACCCCACCAACTATGAAACTATGGAACTATGAGCTGGGTAACACAGAGATAATCCTGCCCCGAAGTGGTGTAACTTTGAACCACAAAACACGTGCTTATAACCAGTTTCAGGTGTTATTGTGCAGACAATCCAGGGGTTAAGAGCTCCAGGAGCTGCCCAACATTACCTTGTAACAAGGCTGCAAACTGATTGATAGTAGTAAATTCAAAAATACTCCTGTAATGTCTATCCTTATTGCTTGGGCCAGATGGGAAAGCTGTATTGTACAACAGGTAAAGCACAAGGTAAGAAGAGGATAGGTTCTGAATGAACTATCCCCAGGCCTGCCACATACTCACTGTGATCTTTTCCTTGCCATGTATCCCCCGTGTTGCAGTTTTCCTATCTGTAAAACTGGGAATATAATACATGTCCAGCTTTGGAAATCACTTGCATATATATTTGCTTGGTTCTTACTTTGTTTCAAGGACCCCCTGTTGCTATTTGCCACACAGTGGTACAGAGTGGCAAGTGTTAGGTCTATCTGTTACCATCGTATCCCCATCCACTACCATGATGTTTGAAAGCCCCATAATCCATACTGTATTGATCCTAGAGAAGTAACTGTTCATGTGTGAGAGAAGAGTTGTAAGGGACAACTTTTTACAAAGGCTAAATGCCTGGCCCCGGGTTATACTGGCAGCCTACAATCCTGCACTAGAATGCAAGGCACCCTGCACTGGACAACAGCTATTATATTCTGGGGCAGACAACGGATTTTAGGAGAACTCAGCCAGCAAAACAAAAAAAGCCACGCAGATGGGAAAGGGCATAAATACTGCCTCTCATTTTATTAAATGAATGAGAAATAGCATATTTAATAGTCCCAGTGCAGGCGTAACCTACTGAAGCTCAAGGAAGTCATTTCAAGGTTTCTCTGTTAAGTTTACTGATAGCTGCACATGCCCTGCTTGGATCTCTCACATTATCTCCCTTGCTTCACATCTTGCGCTTTTAGGATAAGGACTGTCATCCTTACCCAGTGACACTGGTGAGAGGAAAAGAAAACCACACCTCCACTGCTGCCCCATGTACTTGAGCATCTAATATATTCTCCCCAGTTAGAGGCTCCAACAGAGAACAACAGCTCAACCACAATTTTGGGGGGCTGATCACTGAATTAAGTCACTACATCACATTTACAGCCATGTCTCTGTCACAACATGAGCCAGGACTTCTGTATCAATGTATCACTGAGACAGTAACATTGCCAGAGATGAGCCCAAAGGAGAAGCATTCATTCCTCAACTTCAAGGACTCCAGACCACATTTGCTTTGGTTTTTAATAACAAAACTAATGATGATCTGCACCCCTTCCCCCAGGCCTCCCACTTTTTACCTATTTCTCTCTGTAGCCCAAAGTCTGAAAGCCAGGTGCTGAAGGGCTTAATCCAACTTCCTCCAAGGTGCTGCAAGCACTCACCTCTGACCGAACCGCACCTTAATGATTCCCTCTGTAGAGCTGAACTAGGGCAGGTGGCTTATTGCTCTGTTTAAATGATTAATCATGTTGATTTCATTTCTAGAGCATTAGCAAAGAAACCTTAATCCACATAGTTCAACAGGATACATTGCCACCCAGTAAGCAAACTGATCATCAGTCAATTAGTCTTTGTTTCATAATAATCCATTTATTAAGCCTGATATTCAGGGGAACAGAAAATACAAGGTTTTTTTATCATCATTATTATTATTATTATTCATGTTGCCATTAGAGTTTAAATAAGGTCTGGCATAAGTCCACAAAAGCATTTGAGTCTTAGTCTAGCCTGAATATTAGAAACTCACTCCTAAGAGTGCTCACTGCAAAAGCTATAACGCCCCCCGCCCCCCCCACACACACACGACATGGCTTTATGACAATGATTCCTTTCTTTTACTGTAATTTTGTATTTGCTTTTATTCTCAGTTGTTCACTTTGATTCAAGGTATGTCTTCCCTCAAGACTGACAAGGAGGCATGTAACAGGCATATCAAAGCTAAAAAGTTATTTAAGTGAAAAATGCCAGCTTTGAAGATCCCTTTTTCACCTAAATGGAGCCTTTTAAAATCTGGTGTAAGCATATACCCACCAAGCAAAATCACTATGCACCTCCTCATATACCTGATCTTTGGCAACAAACCTGCATTGTGTAGTCTGCTTGGTGGTATGGGTGATTTATAAAGGTGGCTTAATGAAGTTCATGGAGTTAAGACAAAGTACAGGTCCCTCAAAGTTAAAAAAAAAAACCCAAACCCTAATCTTTATGCAGAATTATAAAAAAACATCCAGAGAAGCTATTTAATGACCACCTTTGCAACACTTCATTTGTACCACAAGGCAACTTCTTTTTTGTGACAGCTTCATGGGAGGGACTGACCTTTCGTCTGTCTGGAGCAGAGAATATAAAAGTGGCATCAAACACATGGGGGGCCCCCCCGCCGCGCTCCTGTGGGACACTCCAGGTGCCCCAGCATTGCAGCCTTCACAAGCTCTGCTGGTACCACACGGTATGTAGAAAAAACTTTTAAAGCTGTGTCTATGGCCAAATCGCTGATTGTCCAAATCAGCATCAAAACTTCAGATTCAGATTTGGCCAGATCAAATCAGGGACAGCGATCCAAATCAATGAATCAAATCACCGTTCCTGATTTGGGCTGAATCCGAATAGAATAGGACCCACTTCGGACACCCTTAATGAATAGCTGTGCTAGGCAGGTTGAGGCCCCAAATTAGAGTGTATGGTCTGATGCCACGAGAAGTACTATAATTTATTGAGTATAACACACACTTTTCCCCCCCACAAATCAGGATGCATGTATGTTAAATGGGGAAGCCAATTTTCTGCCCAGAATAGAAGCACCGTGCTTTGATTCCTGCTCCACAGAGCAGCAACACCATTCTAGCAGCTGAAGGATTTAGTTACTCATTAGTTCTGCATTCCACAGGTGTTAACAATGATATCTCCTTTTTAATGGTCTTTAAGTTCCAGTAATAAGACAACATTTCTTAGGACAATTTTTTGTGTTCTGCCAGCTGCTCCCGGTTTCTTGCTCCATATTTCACAGTTGTGGAGACGCTTTTGCTCTTTTCAAAATCAGAATTCTACCCATGGAGACTAGTCTTTAGCTTTAATTAAGCAGGAAAGGGAAAGTCAGTCAGCTGAAGATTAGGCTGTGTTCCTTCTAAATCTGGAAATCTTTTTTCTTCATTCTGCCTTTCAAAAGCAAGGTGCATATTATATTCCAAGGTATGCTGTATGTAGGAAAAAACTAACTTTACCAGCAGAATTATGCCTGCATTTCCTCACGTTTTGGGGTTCTTCCCATGTAAATAAGTTGGGGTTTTTTCCAGAAAATTAATTCTCTCCTTTTTGGTCATTCATTGTTGCTACATCAAACATCCGTTATTTCCCTGTTATAACCATATTAAGCATTGTCAGTGGATTAATTCTTTGGAGAAATTCTGTCCTGAAGTAAACCTACCCAGATCATATTAATTAGTGTCTTATAGCACAGGTTTTTAAATTCTGATTTACCAGCAATATACCATTTATGTGAGCATAAGAAATGGAGAAATTAGAAAGAGAAATATGAAACAGAATGCTTCCCAAAATTAATGACAGCATCTGGTCCTTTTGTCCATTTAACTTTTCGTAACTGGGTCAAATCAATGTAACACCATTGACTGGGAGCAATGGACTCAAGCTGCAGCAGAGGAAATTTAGTTTGGAGATTAGAAGAAAGTTTAAGACTATAAGGATGGTCAAGCACTGGAACAGTTTACCTAGAGAAGTTGTAGAATCTCCATAAATGGAAATTTTTAAAAGTATGTTGGCTAGACACTTGGCTGGAATGGTTTAGTCAGGAAGGGTCCTGCCTTGAGCAGGGAGGTGGGCCAGATTACCTTATGATGTCCCTTCCAGCCCTACTTTCCTGTGATCCTATGACTTCAATGGATCTGTACAGACCTACCCCATTAATGAATTTTGAGTTTGCATCTTTTGGCTTCTAAGGGCACTGTGATGCATGACGAGTCCTTGTGACAGCTAGTGTTGTCGATCATGTAGGCAAACTGACTATATATTATTGCATAGATAGGTTTTAGGATGAACCTGTGAGCTAGCCTTCTGATTTTAATATGCTTTTCTATGGTCTGTTTCCTGGCTGGCTGTTTTTTGTACGATGAGTTCAGTGGCCAAGTAAACAACAAATGTATTTACTTCTGACCACCACTGAGACTTGTATGGGTTTAAAAAAAGATTAAATGCTCTCTCGCCATTTCCCATGGGCTTTTATCTTCCTTAAAGGACTGATTCAATTTTGCAGTGGGAATCCCCTCCCTCTGCACCAGCAGGGGTTCTTTTCAGGGAGGGGATGTGGGTTTGTTTTGGGGATTTTTTGGCAGGATTTTCATCCAACATCGATATTTTTACAAGTTATCCAAACAACTGTGCAGACTTGCATATAGATTGTCCCTTAGTGATTTGTGAGATAATATTCAATTTCCATTTTTTCCCTTTCTTGCTTGTGCTGGAAAGCTTCAAAAGCCACATGGTCCTGTCAAGATTGTCAAAACTTCACACAGTCAATTTCATCTGGAAAAAAAATCCTACGTGAATGGGAGCGGGGAAAACCTGGCAGGCTCTCTCAGAGATGATCAAGGGATGACTACAGAGGTTGAGCGATGCCCCTTCTCCAAGATCATAAGCAACCTGCTTCTCAGTTCGACAGCTTTTGTGGTTAATTGTTTCTCTCTGCTTTCAACAACTTAAATAATCTTCTTCCCGATGGACGTGTGGAAGTGAGTATTTGGAGTTGTTCAGAAAAGTTCCTCCTGAAAGTGGCTCCAGGTCAGTGAATCCTCTGAACCCGGACCTGGCTGAGCTCCCAGTGTGACTTCTGTGGCAAATTCTGACTTAGAAGAATAACTCACGCCCTCTGAAAATAGGATATTTCTTCTTCATTTGTTACAGTCCTTAGTGGGTTATTTTACATCCTCCTTTCCCTCCTCTTTAATAGGAATCTTCCATCCATCATTCCTCTCATTCCAAATGCATACCCCTGCTGTGGACAGTTCCCCTTCCAGCACTTGAAAAATGCCACTTTCAAGACTCCCCTTTCACCTAGATGTTTCTTAGTGCATCAAGAGATGATTGAGGGATGGTAACATTGCAAAATGAATCTTAGGTCTTAGAGCTGCTCCGTGCTGCTAGGGCACAATCAGGTAACTTTTTGTGGGACCACTTCTATATTCTACTAATGGTCGGTCCCTCCCATGAAGCTGTCATAAAAGAGAAGGTGCCTTGCGGTACAAATGAAGTGTTGCAAAGGTGGACATTAAATACCTCCTCTGGATGGTTCAATGCAGGATTGTTGCTAAAGAGCAGCCATATTATGAGGACTGCAGTGGTTTTGTTTTTTTTGTTTTGTTTTTTTTTGGGGGGGGGGGGGGGGGTTCAGTGGAGAGAGGATGCATGGGCATGCTTCTCAAAGATTTCCAGAAAGAACTGCTTTAAAAAAAAGGAGTTGGGCCAGTGAACTAAATAGAAAGCACCATATTTTCCAAAGGTAAAAGGTTATAGTCCCTGCAAAAACACATGCTCTTGTTACTAGAGTTATGTGCACAAATCGGGCAAATATGCATAGAAGTCGCATGTATGTACAAAGCTGCAGTTGCTTCTGCCCCTTTGGTGCTAATGTGCAAATCACAGGTAAATTTGAAGTCTGTTCTTTTTTGTTCATGCAAATTTGCACATGTACTTATTACAAACGTATGCACAAACTGGTGAAGTTACCAAAAAAAACCTACCGTGCCCAGAATCAGCATCCTCAAACATGCCCATGCTACTCTGCATGATATCCCCATCCTTCACTAGAAGCAGTGTAATTATGTCCACAAAGCACTGGGGGCAACCCAGTTGGCACTGCCACTCAGTCATTCAAGACTGCTAGTTCCCAACATCTTCTCTCCTTCACATATAAGTCACTGGAATTGAAGGAAATATATTAGATGGAAAATGTTTGTTCTAGGTCTCCATATTAAGTGAAGATTTAATCTGAAAAAACAGGTAATACAGAGAATCAAAGAAGGCATAGTTCACTAACCAACACATTAGATAGCACTGCTCTTCAAGATCCTGCTAACCAACGCACATGGCAGGAGTATTTTAGAGCTTGAACAAGACAGGACTGAACAAGTGACTCCTGTCATACAGTCATTATTAATTTACAAGTAGCTGTACGTTCCTTCTGGTTACTATAAGGTGACATACACCTCCTACAGTGCTATCTACTAATTTATACATGTATGACAGCACAATATATTTTCTTCTTTGGCCATTGCATTTTGATAGACATCTTTTGTACCTTGATAAATAAATAACAACCCTGCTATCCAGAGAAGAATGTAGCTAGCAAGTTCATCATAGCTTCACCTATGTTCCCAGGAACATAAGGAATCTCCCTGTGTTTTAATGACTGAAAATAAGTTCAGACACCTCCAGCAAGTTCCAATGATCATAACATGGAAGAACTAACAGCACTGGCAACAGAAAGCTTGAACAGTTAGATATAAAGTAAGTTTTCCCACACAGATTGCTGTTAAACCTTACACATCCAAAAAATCACGAAGTCCTTGTCTTCGTTTAAGGAAGCCAAGCGTCAAACTGTGTCCAAATGCATGACCCTGCACCACAAAAACCTTAAAAGACAAGGCAGAAACCAATCAAAACATTTTCACAAGGGGATGCTGATGGCTGAGAAAACAGCCAACTGAGCCAGGGGCTCTCAGCTTCAGGTTTGCTCAAATTTAGCCTTTGACGATAATGCCTGAAAGTGTTGCTGTCTGATCATTGTTCTGTACCCCATCTGAAAGACAGTAGCTACAATCTGCTTCATAGTCAACACATACCCACATCAGCTAGTGACTGCCAGCACAATTTTACCCTTCTCGACAATCCGAAAGGAGTAAAAACTCAATAAGCACAGAATACAAGCTGTGGCTCTTTTCCTCCCCTGTATAAGATCATCAGTTTCTGGTGTGAAAAGAGTCTTCTTTTGTGAATAGTGAGTTAACAAAAAAGTGAAAGTATTGGAAGGCTAGTGAATTCATGTAATCCCTGCATTAAACCCAACTAAACAAGACATATTGTAAAAATATTTATGTTCCAGCACAATGTTTAAGATAGTACCTATCAGGCGAAGTAGTCTATAAACTCCACAAATCTTTCACGACTCACTGTGCTTAATAATACTATTTAATTCAAGTGAATGAATAATACACCATAATGACTATACTAATATAATAATTATTTTTTGCTTCCCATCTATCTGCCACTACATAAACATAGAAGTCAGATCTATGCATTTTTTGACAATTACCATTTCTTTTCTTCTATTTAGAAACAAATGTAATTACTTCAACTAGAAGAGACAGAATTACTTCTGCAGTAAAGTCAAAACACGCATCAACACTCATTTTCTATAATTATTTCACAAGCAGCTCAGTCTGGCATCTTTCACAAATGAAAAGAGTTTATAAAGGCCTTTGGCTACTTAATGAGCAATATACAATTACAGGAACAATTGAAAAAGAAATGAAAAAAAAGAGGTTCCCTCCATTCATTTCACCTCTTTATTCATGTCTGTTTTTAAACATGAAGTAAAAACAGAAAGGAAAATGATTCTTCCTATAGCATTTGATAGTGTTATTAGCAGTCTTTTCCATTACTTAAGAGTGATGACAAGACCTCAGGGAAGTCCTACATGGCAATACTAAGCGTATACCTACATGCAACTTTTTGGTCATATTTTGACACCAAAGAAAGTGTGTGTTAAATGGTAAATTTGAACACAGACAGGACATAGACATTACTATGCTTATCCTTAACCCTAACATGATTAAAGCAATAATTTCTTAAAGCTAGGCACAGAAAAAAAATGGTTATCTGGCTCTTAATTCCAAAGCAGATAAATGCAATCGTTGCTATCTAGAGCACGGCTACATTTAAGCTCTTTGCAGCCTACAGTTAGGCCAAGAATTAGATGTGTCCTGGAAATATGATTTATATAAAGATGAAACCAGAATTTAGTATGTTGTTAATTAGGTGGCATAGGCTATGACAGGCAGGCAGGCAGAGAGTAAGGAAGAACTACAGTCTTTACTTTTTTTAGGGTTGTTGGTTGTGGCTGTGTTGGTCTAAGGACATAGGCAGGCATGGTTCTTCAGTAGATGTGATATCTTTTATTAGACCAACAAAATAGTTGGAAAAATTGTTCTTTTCCAGCTTTTGGGCATGAACACCCTTCTTCAGGCAATAGGAAGAGTCTCTTTTTAAGAACATTAATTATTAGAGTCAAGACCATTGGTGATACGTAGGGAGTGCATGCGGGTTATTAGCTATTCTTGTACTTCTTTCCATTGCTCTGAACCAGAATACTGCTCTTCCCCAAGTATATGTTTGCAAAGATATCCATGATTAAGTAGGACGGTACAATTTCCCAACTCCAGAAAGATAGTTTTACTTGCATTAGGGTGATTAGTGGCTGCATACAAATGTTCAATTCTAGCTCTGCAAAAAATTCACTGTCAGAAATGATTCTCAGAGAGGGAGAAGTACGTATGTCCAGTTTTCAACCATCCCCTCTCCCCTGCTCCTCGCACCTTCCAGAGACTGGGGTGAACCTGGTCTGGGAAAGGAATGGGCTGCTCTAGTCCTTCCAGTTTTGGGGGGACTGAAGCAGTAAGGCAAAGCCACTGCCTGCCTCTCACACAGGGATCTCCAGGGTGAGAAGCGTGCAGGGAGCACTAGATGGCTACTCCTCACTCCCCTCCCTATCTATGCGAGGAGCAGAAGCAGCTTTCCTGACACTTTCTCCAGATCTGTGCCATCTCAGTCTCTAGAAGGCACAGAAATCTTTTCCCACAATTTCATTTCTTCTGATCTTATTCAGTCTCCTAGGAGAAACTCTCCTGGGAGTTTTTTTTGTACTCATTGTAGTTGGGTTATTTTTCTCCTGGAGCAGCCATTTTTGCTCTGTGAGAAAAAGCTTAAACATCTGTACATTTTTTGGTTTCTACTAGGAGAGCAGAAACTCTTCTGGTAGAAACTAGATATCTGTACATAGCCAGTCACATAAAAGAAGTTACGAAGAAAGAGGATTATGAAGTTGTGATGTGTATTGTGTTGTTTCACCTCAGACACAGCCAAGTCCCTCAACAATGCAGAATTCTATTAAGCACAAGGTGCAGAGGTAAATAATGCATTTCATTCAGATTTAAATAGTTTTACAGTCTGTTCACAAGGAGCTGAGCTCTAATTTGGCACGGAAGAAAAATTAAACTTCTAAACATAAATCTGTGCAATCTTGGCTAATTTGTAAAATGCTGTCAAGTAGTTTGCTATCAATTTAAAGGATATTCAGTCTAGGGAACATTCAGAACATCTCCAAGCCAGATACCTAAGCAGAATAGAAATCTGGATGTTTCAGGAATCAAGGATGAATTTTAATGACTAGAAAGAAAACTAGGAGGGGAAATTGGCTTTCAAATCTTCTCCTCCCATACCAGTTCAAGTTTCAAACTGCCACTTATGACACAAGACAAGACAAAACCTTATTTTGCCTCATCTTTGAATAGCAGAACCAGTAACAAGGAATCCTGAGGTAAACCGCTACTGTGTTTTAAAAGATAAAACCAACATGTGAGAACCGTATTCCTGGGACGAAGACTCAGAGGTCTGGCTCCACAACAGCCCCGAGTCGATGCAGCCTAGACAGGTTGCTTAACCTCCCTGTGCCGCAGGCTCCCCGCCTGCAGCTGGAATGAGGAACCCCTTCTGTTATGGATTAGGTTAAGGGTTCACCATGTGGTTCTGAGGATCCATGAAACACAGCCAGTCACTACAGGGGTCTTCTTCTGTAATTAGGTTTTAAACATCATACTTCTAAAATAAAACCACCTTCTTGCAACTTCTACTCTTCAGAAGCCATGCTCTACATTCCAGTTTTCTATACTATCACTATGTAAAATGGCATTTCCAACTTTTCATAAAATACCAAAGGACAACGTTCTGCCTGAATGGGAGTGACATGGGGAGAGAGGCAATACAGTGACTGTGGAAGGACATATTGTAGCAGTAAAAATGTGATGGATGTAATGTAGAGGGTGTTTCCATAAGGTAAACTTGAAATATGACTAGTTTCCTGACTAGCTTTTCATATGGACCCTCTTATTGTGAAATCAGAGCACTCTGATCCTGGACTCTGAATGGCTTTTTCTTCACTTGCTCCCAAGCAGGCAATGCTGTTTAGAGACTGCATAAAAATTAAGAGACTGCATTTTGAAAATTTTAAGTGTTTCAGGCAGCCTGTGATTAAGTTATTAAATTGCATTTTTTCCCACTTCTCTAAAAAGTGTTATTTTGACTCAAATAGACTCTATTGAGAAGGTCCCCCCCGCAGCCCCTCTTTCAGTGAAGGAAAAAAAAGTCCCTTATCTTACATTTGCATACCAGGAAACCTCCTTATGTTGAATGCAGTCCATGCTGAGCATGACTATAGAGCACATGGTTCATACTGAGCAAACACACTGATGGGAACCCTTTTTTATTTACAATTTTATTAAAAACACGCTTACCACCCTATACTTATAAAGCTTCACACAGTGAGCATCTTTGTTTTACCCAATTTTTGTATCGCAAAAAACAACTACATATCCAAAAACGTACAACTACATAAACCCTTAAACAACACACATCAACTTCCCACAGAATCCAAATCCTTACAGAAATCATTCTTCATACAGAGATGGTATACTCTACAGAGAGGATGATGCCTGCCAAGTGTCAAGAAGATCGGTGCAGGGGTTTGGGGGGAACAGCACCCCAAATTCTTGAAAGCAAAACTTAATGTTATGTCTAGGCATTACAACATAGCAGAGTGAAAACTGCAGGGGTGGTAGCTCTTACTGAGGCCACAAAGCTTGCCAAGTTTCAAGAAGATTAGTGCAGGGGTTTGGCGGGTACTGCCCCTCAAGCTGCGGACAAGCAAAACTCATGTCATGGGTACTTGTGGGACTGACTTTCTCTGTCTAGGGGCATGGGAGACACTGCTACAGGCCTGGCTGCTAAGCTACTGTGTTACCAGTTACCAATCAATCAATCATGATTCACTCAGGAACTAGGGACTCAGGGACCAGCTCACTACACAGGATATAGCTACTACATAATGACTTAACGAGCATTAATTAGCACCTACAAAACCAGGCTAAGGAGATGAAAGAATCAATACAGACAATCAACTGCCCCAAGACAGAGACAGTCTTGGCACGAGTTTTGTCTGTCAGCAGCTGGGGTGCAAGGCCCCAGAGCCCCCCTGCACCAAACTCCTCAACAGCTGGCAGCATCGTGGCCACAGCAGGGGCTACCATCCCTGCAGCTGTCACCCCACTACACCTTAACACACACCGTGTCACTCATGGCTTGAGTTTTGCTTGTCCACAGCTTCAGGTGCAGTTACCCCCAAACCCCTGCACTGATCTCCTTGAAACTTGGCAGGCTCTGTGGCCTCACCAGAGGCCACCACCCTTGCAGTTTTGACCCCCCCTGTGTTATAACACACAGCCGTGACATGAGTTTTGCTTTCAAGAATTTGGGGTACAGTTCCTCCCAAACTCCTGCACCTATCTTCTTGAAACTTGGCAAGTTTCATGCTCTCAGTAGAAGCTACCATCCCTGCAAGTTTCATCCAAATCAGACAAAAAGCCAACAAAGTTATAGATATTTAATTGATTCCCCATTATACCCTATGGCCAGATCTCCAAGGCAGCTCCGAAGCTTCAGAGCCGTTTTGGCTGGATCAAAGCGGAAACCCAGTCCGGCGTTCTTGATCACATCAGGCCATCCGAAGTGGTCAGATCCAAAGCCGGATCAGATTGCTGCCAACTCTCACAGGCCTATCTGACATGCTCTTCATTTCCTCAAAATTGCAGCTGCGTGAAATAAGGTGCTAGGTGCTGCTTTCTCCTCTCCCTCCATCACTGCCTTGCACAATATGTTTACATATTTCACATAGAAAAAGTATCCCAAGTCTGCAGCCCCCAATCCTCCATCTCTCTTGCTTTGTGCAATTCAGATCTAGCCACACTTTCTCTTTGCATTCCAGAAAAAACATATATATTTCCATCTGTACTTTTGTTATTTGCCACCACGTGTGTGGGAATACAATTCCTGCATATAGAATAATCAGCAATAGCAGTCTTAAACACTGCCACTTTTTCCAGCAAAAGACAGTGTCCTTCTGGACCATAACCAAAGTATTTGTATTATCTCTCCATTGGGATCCCTAGCACTCTGATTTATCTCTCATTTGAAGGTCCAATTTCTCCAAGTCCCTCCAGTTCCCCACTTCCATATGATGATTTTCAACCTATTTAGTGTAGCTCCCATCACTTCTCAAAACTCTGATGCATGCTTTAGCAACCTTTCCATCAAAAGTATGTCTCTCTCTACTACACTGATATCATTCAAGTATCATAGGCATATTACCTCCTCCCACTCCACTTATGACCATCTGTTTTCTTATTTTTTGTGTCAACAGTTCCATGACTAACAAAAATACGAGTGGCCACAGAGGGAACCCTTGTTTCACCCTATGTGGATTTTAAAGGCCCCACTTAGATGCCCATTAATTTGGACTTGACTCTCCACTTCTCTATACAATAACATTATCAACATATATTTTTTTCTGGGAACCCCATTTTTCCTAGCACTTTGAAAATGTAATCATAATCCACTCTGTGACATGCTTTTTTCTAAATCTAGGTTAGCTATAACTGCGCTTTTTTCCCCTCTAGGATGTGGGACAGTGAATCTCTGATCACTTTGATTACTTTGGAGATCCTTCTACCTGGTATTGTACATACTTGGTCTTCATGTCTTATCTTCTGCAGGTTTTTCCTTGTCCTCAAAGCCAGAATCTTGGCCATTAAAACTCATCGTTTCCAGTTTTTCAGAAGCTCCTTCTCTCCTCTCTTAAAGAATAAGATTATAACGCCTCTTATAAAATCCTTCCTTGCCTCCTGTTTCTGTTACTTCCTCAAAATCTTCCACTATATCCCTCCCTACCTGTATCCAAAACCTCTTGTAAAATTCCATTGGTATTCCATCTGCTCCCAATGATAATTTCCCTACTTTAAAGGTTTTTAACCACTCCTTCACTTTATTTAAGCTTATCTTTTCTTCCATCTTCTTTGCTTCCTCCTCTACTTTCTCTTCAATTTCTTCCAGAAAAACCTTCATCTTCTTCCTGTTGATGTCCTTCTTGTGATATAGTTCTTCATAAAATCTTGTTGCCTCCAACACACCTTCTCCTGCTTTTCTACCTGGGTACCACCACCATCCTGCACTGCTTTTAGCTCTCCTTTCACCATCTTCACTCTAGCCAAAAAATACTGAGACCGCTCTTCACTTTTTCCCACCCAGGATGCCTGTACTAAAACATTTTCTCTCTTATCTTTCTGTTAAACCACCTTTCTATCTCTTGCCTTGTTTCTTCTAGTTCTTCTCATGCCAGTCTTCCTTCTGTGGCTTCCTTTAGCAGCTCCTGCATCTTTCTCTACAGCTCTCTAAGCTCTTAAATTCTTTTCCCCGTGGTTCTTCAGCCTCCTTTCCTGAAAAATTCTCTCATCCTCTTCTTCACCATTATCCACCATTTTCTGGTACTTTAAAAATATTTCTTCAGTGTTCTCCACCCCTTGTACTCTTGTATGCTTGACATATCTCTTCCAAATGTACACTTGACATATCTCTTGCAAATGAAACTTCCACTTTCCCCTTCCTCTTATGGGGCTCTTACCAAGACTCAGTTCCACCATGAACATTCAGTGATCATTAAATACCACAATTTTGTTTTCTTTCTTTCTTATCTCTATTTCTTTGATACAAACATAAAGTCAGTTCTTGATTGTTTCTTTCAAGTGGTGTCAGTTCTAACGCAAACTGTCTCCTCTGGCCACACATTGCTTAGTGACTCTTCTTTTATTATATTTAACAGTCTGGATGAACTGTCTAAAATTCCATTCTCCTGTTCTGTCACCCACTTCTGTTAGGCAAATGAAGTCCCCCACTATTATCCACTGTCTCTTTCTGATCATGTAAACTGCTAGCTTTCTAAGCAGAACCTTCCTCCCCTCCTGCTCTGGTGGCATATACGTTGAACACTTCTAATTCTGCTCCCCTGATAGCATCATTTGCTGCAGTCTGCCACTGATGATGTCTTCCACCTTCTTTGCTTTCAACTTTGGATTCTTAAATAGTATTACCCCTTCAGCCACTTTGTGTTCATTGGTCCCTGACCACCAGGGTGGTCCTCAACTCCACCTTTTCTTAAAGCACTTATAATCCCTTTTCCCAAAATTCCATGTTCTTGTCACCAGATTACATTTGCCCTTACTTATTTTAACATTGGTTTGATGTATTTCCATCTTTTGGGATAGAGATGGCCCCAACAGCCCTGCACCTCATCTGCATATAAATTTCTGGAGGGCCCCAGGACTTGTGATAAGAAGATGTAGTTCCAGTCATGGGGGTGGCATTAATTAGCACATGAATCCTTTGTGCGGAGTATCTGCAGTACACACACACTTACTACGCAGTGCTGGGCTGTGGGGTCAGCATGACTTGAAATGCTGTTGAGTGTGCTCGAGCCCAGCCCAATGGAATATATGATGTCATAACCTTTTTGCTCTGAGCTAATACCATGAATAGTTTGTACTGTGTATAAGTAGGTACAGAGTAGTGCTCAAAAGTGTATTTATGGAGTACCTATGTTAAAACTGCAGCAATCTGGTTTGAGTTCACATTCGGAATCACAGCAGTCTTGTGTTCCTCTCTGCAGTTTCTGCTGTCCTGTTTGTCCATCCCCCCACTTCACCATCACACGCGGTTCACTTCCACATTGTGCCGGTGGAGGGAACAGAGCCCCAGCTGGGTCTGGCAGCAAGTAGGGAGAGGACAGTTGCAAGGGGAAGAAGATGAGAGGGGCCACCTGACCCTCCCAGCCATTATTTTCCTTGCTCTAGCAGTCAGAGGGGGCATGTTTTCAAAACAACACTCTGATAATTAGATTCTACACCTGCAAAATTGTAACAAGTTTATAATTTTTCCATATACAGAATCTAATTATTGGGGGGAGGGGGATTGTCTTATATTTAGGTTCATTTTGTATTCAAGTAAAGACAGTACTTCACATTTGAACATGCTTGTGTACAGCACAGCCTTTATAACCAGAAGCCTCACAATCCTGTTGGTCTTACAGAATGAATGATGGTGAATAAATGCAGTGACAATATTCTCTTAGAAGATGATGCCTAGCTACAAGATAACACCCTTCTAATACCAGTCACACCGAGCAGGCACTCAGGAGCAGATGGATGGCACAGCACCTTAAAGGGGTATTAAATTGTGCTCTGAGCGAACAGAAGTTGAACTCCATTTATTCCCACTATCTGTGCAGTTCAGAAATTCAAATGCTATTTTTTCCCCCACTGAGGGCTGGAGAATTAGAAAAAAAAAAGTTTAAGGGAAATAAAGAAAATAGGCCTGACAGCAGATCATTTAGAGATTTGATCAGACGTGCTTAACAGCATTCATTCCAGCTTCACCATATTCACAGTGCACTCAGTAGCATTACGCATGATGCTTCCCTTTTGCCCTGTAAATTGAATGCTGAATATTAATATCATAATGGCTTCATACAAAAAGGCTGCTATACTGCACCATACAGACTACCAAGAAGCTGTGCCATTCTGAAGCATCATGTCAAATTTCCACTTATAAATGTCTTCTTAGTATGGTACATCTTGACACCCATATATCATGTCAATAATCCATGAAATATCCAACTTTGCAAAACACACTGACTAGCACAGTCCATGCAGCCTATGCATATTCTTTCCAAAACATTAAAAAAAGAAGAATTCAAACCCAGGGCAAGCTTTCTAGGTAGTCAATGATAACTCTAGCTATGACAACTCTGATGGTATAACTGAAAGTGTCATGATTTGGGGTAGGGGCTCTTGTAAGACACATAGCAGGAATCTCAGAAATCCTCCATGATGTTAGAAATATTATTAAAAATGCATTATCAATAGCAGATTTAGAAAAACACAGCTGCTAGCCCTCCTTGTCTCCTTAATGGGAGAGGGAAGGGGGGTTGGAAATTGAAGGGAAAACTACCAAGGGCTCTTTGTACTAAGGTATCACTCTCTCTTTGTTCTGCAAATTTACTATCTCTTTGTTACACTAAATCACACTTTCTTTCATGGCTCCCACATTTCTTAGGCTAAGATAAGAGTAATTGCCATCTTAGCCTTGGGGTTGAACCTTGAATAACCTTGGGTCCCTTTTAAGCACGTGCAATAACCTAATACATATTAAGCCTATCCGCCCCGCATACTTAAGTAGTTAATTATAATATACATGCGATGTATGATCTGATGTATTCACATGCATGTTTGTATGAACCGGAAATGAGTTGTAAGAGTTCCTGCTTCTGTACACGGGCCCAGAAAAGAGGGGATAAAAGCCTGCTAATGATTGTTCCCGGGGGGCAGAGGGTTTTGATCTTTTGTCTTCTCTCTCTGACCCTATTTGCAAATATATACCCTTTTGTATCACCAACAATGTGTGCCTGAAGGATCATTAATATTCATTGAGCCTCCAAAGAAACGAACCGAGAGAGTTTTTTTTTACCTCAATGACACTCTTACAGTTATCAAATGTAGGCATTAGAGGCCACAGTGTCACTCATCCTGCAGAGAGTAGCATCCTGCAATACCCACAACCCCACTAAACACCAGGTAAACATAGTCCTGCAGCAGATGCAACACAAAGATGCACCCCTTCCAGAGGCTGCCACCAACATACTCACCTACAGTGAAATCCAGCAATGAGTTAACATAGAAACCCAAGAAAAACCTTCCTCAGCAAACTGGAGACAAAAAAAAAAGAAAGCTCTGGATGGTCTGTCTTGCCAAGCTACAGAGCTGCAAGAGCCATCCGCTGGAGAGGTGGGAAGAGTCTACAAATAGGAAAGAGGAATAGGGGATAGAAACATGGGAGCTAATGCCTGCATAATCATACGAAACTGAATCTGCAGCCTGTGACCACCACATACTCATACAGGAACTGAAAACAATTAAAAAAAAAACAAAAACAATTTCATGAGGGATTCATTTTCTCCCCCATTTCTGACTTTCTGAGCTTCCATGACCAACAACATTGTAACTACCATACGCGCCACAATTCCAAAACAAAGGGGTTTTAAGAGTAGACTTGTCAACACAAACCATGAATCTCTCTGCTTTGTGGGCTGAAATCCAGCATGTTATTGTTACTCCTGTGTTCTGAATAGACAATCAGGCAACCTGCAGTGGTGTGCGAAGGGATGTTCAGAGCTTCTTACACTGCCCTCATATTCTCAGGAGGGAACAGATGGAGTGCTGGAGTGCTGCAGGCTACATTTTGCTATTTCAGCTCTGATTCCTTCCAGGAAAGAATTTAAAGATAATGAAGGTGATATACTACCAGGAACTGTGCCCTTAACCCAGGGGACAACCTAAGGTAAGATTTCTTTCATAAACTCTTAAAAGCCCCTTGTATTTGGTGTTTAAAATGCTTTCCTTTCTTCTGTCAACACAATCAAGAACACCGTCTGAAGTGATCACATTTGACAACTCCCATTTAAGTATCACATCACATACAATGCGAGGTTCTTTGTCCTTCTGTGGAGAACGCTGCAATTTCTGCATTATTTTTATGGAACAGACAACTCAGGTATCTGTTTAACCTTGAACTGCTGATCATCTGACCTCTAGGGAATAACTTATTTCCAGAGACACTTGCTTGAATTGGGGAACAGTTAATCTCAGGACTAACTCACAGTAGACACGTCTGGGACAGGCAAGCTACCAAGATTCATTGACACTTGAACAGGTCTGTCTTAGCAATAAAATAGATCTGGTAAAGATACCAGACAATCCAAGATAACTGGTTCTTCCAAGTGGACTGATGACCAGGTGAAATGTCATCATGCAGAAGTAGAGAAGATTCAGTCAACAAGGCTGACAACCCAGTTATTATAGAAAGCGGCTCTCACCAGCCATGTTAGATTAAAAAGTAAAGAGCAATTGAGTTTAGAGCCCCTCACAAAGCATGTCCATCTGTTTGACCTGAAGCAACACATGTCCTTGTAGAGTAACCTATACAGAGTGTCCAAAAGACTGGACCTATGGGAAAGGGTACTTATGGGAGAAGAGAGTGGGAAAGAGGAACTTACAGCAGTTTGGCCACATAGGTCTGTTCTGTGAAAAGGTAAGATTGCTAAAGAGGCCATAGGAAGAGACAGAGATGCAGCTTCTTCAGACCCAAGACAGCTTAAAACAGGGGTGAGCAATTATTTTGGCCAGAGGGCCACTTAGGGTCAGGTCAACACCCTTTCCCTCTTCCCACACAACAGCTCGCTAAAGCTCCCTAAGTGGCCCCCATGTGTGGGAGATGGGGACACGGGTGGGAGAGGAGTGGCATCAGGGAGTGGGCCAGGCAGTTCCGGGCCTGGGCCTGGGATCGCTGTGTGGTGACAGAGCCGTGATCTGCTCCTTGTATGTTCATGTGATGGGTGCTGGTTCCATGGACAGGGGCCAGATCACAACTCTGCGCTGGCCCCAGCCCTATGTTGTTACCCCCCAGCAATCCTGGAGTCTCCATGGAGACTGGCCAGGACCCACACGGCAGGTAGCATGGCTGGGTGGACAGGATAGGGCTGTGGGTGGGCAGAGAGACATGTCCAGGAGTGGGACGGGTAGGCAGGGCTGGAGATAGGGATCATGGGGTGGTGGTAGCACAGGGCTAGGACGCAGGGCAGAGCCAGAATCCACTCTCCATGTGCCCCTTCCCATGTAACCGGTGTCTGTCACAGGGACGTGCAGGCAGCAGCTTACAGCTGTGTCCGGGCCTCCGTCCCTGCACCGTCACCACTCCGCATTCCCAATCCCAACCCGTGGCCCCACCTCTGCATCCTGCCCCCGGATGCCAGTCTCTGCCCACTCATGACCCCATCCCAGCTGTCTAGCCTCATGCCTTCCCCCATTGGGTCTCAGTCAGTCTCCACGGAGACCCTACTCCCCTGCTCCATCCAGTGCCCTTGGCAGTGGGTGCCGGGTGGATGGGCCAGGGTCCCCAGGCAATGGAGGCAGGTCTGGCAGTTGCAGCTCGAAGGAACCACTGCTGGGGCTGCCAGAAAGTAGAGCCTGTCTGCCATGCTGCCCCAGCCCCACTGCACGTCTGGCAGCAGTGGGACTGGCAACATGAGCCTGGGCTGCCCCCTGCACCCAGCAGGGCCAAGGGACCTGCTCCAGGCCAGACAAAATGCCTTGATGGGACAGATCCAGCTTGTGGACTGTATTTTGCCCACCCCTGTCTTAAGGGCACAAGTCCAGAAGCCTGAAACACACACAGACATTTCATCTCTGGGTCAGTATCCAGCCAGAAGGAACCCTGAAGAACTTGGCTGATTTTCTCCTACTTCCGTTCCCTCGTGTTTTTAAATGAGATCTGCAAGACAGTAGAATTTTCTCCTGGAAAACTTAGGGCATGAGGCCTCACAATTCTTCCCATGCCAGTATTTTAAATGGCAGCTTCACAAGCAATTGTTCTGGGACCAGTACAGAAGCAGCTGGGTCAGACCTGAAATTGGGTGATCATTATGGTGGGTTCTACTTCCAAACAAGTAGTAACGATTTTATGAAAGTACAATACAGAAGTAGATGACAAAGAACTGGACTTCAGTTAAATATGTTTCTTGTTTTAAAAAATGTGAGTGAAAGGCCTGCTTTAGAAGACAAGTGAAAAGTCTATAGACCTGCTTTGCAGTCCTAATTTATAGATTATGCATCTGTGTAGTTCTACTGACAATAAACCAGGTTAAATGGCCTGAATAATCATTCCCTGCTCTGGGAACCATTACTGCAATCCCATTCCTGACTTCCTCTCTTTGTAAAATGGCACCAACACTTAAAGTGATTCAGAAGAACATTGTAAAGATGAAATAGATAAATGGAGAAAATTAGAAAAATCAATCCATTGAGGAATGCATCACTAAAAACCCTGATCAATGAATTTCAGTAATTCATCTTAGGACCCTTTAAGGAGGTCTAGTGTAGATGGTCAGTACTGAAACCAGGTTCCTGCAAAGTGCTTCAAGTTAGGTGTGTAAAAAATGAAGGCATCTGAAATCACTAGTTATAAATATTTTCAAGCCTTCAAAGCTAGGTACTAGTACAAGATACTAATATTTTTCTTAAACACAGTTCATCACCAGTTGGCTTTTTAAAATGCAAAGTGCTCACAGATAAATATTTCAAACTCTAGCATACACAGCTGTGTTCACCTGGACAAGGCGAAGTGTGGATGCAAGTGTTTTAGCTGCAGGCTGCAAATGAGAGGAGGTGGTTGCACAGCCTGATATAATGTTATGTTGTGACACATGCACTAACAGTACTGAGCACACTGATGACATTTCTTTATAGTACAATGATTCTGTAAATGAAAATACTCTTAGTTGCGCTTGCTTTAATTAAACAACTTCTGTGTGGGAAATAATCCCACTAATGAAATCTTTGCCATGTACAAAAAAACTAAGTAGCTTTAAAGTACTTCAGAAAGGGAAGAATGTACCAAATCAAAAAGCTTTTTTTGGGAAGATCTATGAAAGATGTCAGGAACAGAGTAAGCTCACTCTAGTAAGCTCATTCTCCCTTTAAATGATCATGGTCAGACTTCTTCACATACTGCTGGCTTTATTAAACAGACCCAAGTCACAGGCAATGTTCTAGTTTCCTTCCATCAACAGCACTTGCCACTAAATCAGCTCAGAATTTTGCCTCTGTCACAAAAGGAAGGCAGAAAAAACAAGTTAATGATTATGCCTTCAGCACACAGGCGCATTTGCACAACTAAACTGTAATTTACCAAGATAATATGACTTTTTGCATGAGTCTTCATGATCAGACTTGGAGATTATTTCTTAGTAAAAATGAGTGTATCTGTTGGGTTTGAGGGCATATGTGGTAGATTTGTTAGTCTGAGACAAAAAGAAATGCAAAAATCTAGAACTCTTGGTTCCAAACTGATACCCTTTATTAGACCAACTGAGAAGATGTGCAAAAATGAAGTTTATTTCCTACATATGGGAACTTTTAAAAATCTGGAACATTCCCTGGGCCTGATGAAGTATGCACGAGCCTAAAAGCTTGCAGAAAAAGATTTTTTTGCAATTTCTCAGTCGGTCTAATAAAAGGTATTTTGGAACCAAGAGTTCTAGATTTTTGCATTTCTGTTGGGGTTAGACATTTACACATATAAACAAGGGGAGGCAAACAGTCATTCATATTAATAAGCCAGGTTTGTTCACTTAGGGCAGATTGATGCTGGAACTGAAAATCTGGATCCAAATAAAGTGCCATGGGTGTAATGAGTTTAGGAGACTCAGATAAGTTCCTGATCAGTTCCAGCTTAATTTGCTGATTATATAAGCCACCTGTTTGCATAAAATGTGATTCCAGCTCTTTTACAGCAGGAAATTTGCTTCTCTGTGAAAATAAGTAAATATTTGCTCTGCCTTGCCAGCTGGATCAGGGGAAAGCTACAAATTGTCTGGCTGAGGTTTCTACAGACAGTAAGTGACGGCTGGCAGAAGGTATATATCTGGGGTTCAAATGCACAACACTAACTGGAACCAACACCTACTGGAACAGAAATGAGAACACCGCATCAGATACAAAACAAACTTTTGCTATATATGGTTCTGTAACAGCCATTGCAAAATGCGCATACATCCCTCCTGCTCCTGAATTATTTAAAGGTGAAAGAAAAGGGGAGAGGGAATGGATTAAGGGGAGTTCAATGCCACAGGGGGAGAGGAAGAGACAGTTTAAGAGAAACTGCATTCAGGATGAAGGAAAATGTCTTGCAGCTGTATCTGATGCCAGAATGACTTTGTTGGTTAGGGCCTCATACTGACATTTGATTTCTCCTAAGATAGTTGCTGATCTCCCAGTAGAAATGAGACTTGTACGAATATTCAAGCTTTTTCTCCCAGAGTAAAAATGGCCACTCCAGTGGAAGAATAACCTAGGAACAATCAGGTTTACATCACTCCCGTGCTGTAAGTGAGGAGAAAAATGGCCTGAATAGTGTGTGGGAGAATAGAAAAAAGGTCCACCCTAATTCAGCAAAAGCATAAAGGTGGGTAGCTTTGTTAGTCGGAAGCCAAACAGAAGGAAGGGCAGGGTGGCCCCTTAGAAAATAATTCATAGATGCATGAGCTTTTGTAGACAACTACTTTGTCAGATGCTAGTCTCAGTTCACCAGAAATGCTGGTTCTCAAATGCTGTCAGTTAACACAAAACAAACACATGGAAAAGATACAACAGTACGTCAACCTATCCCATGCAGGTGAGGGCCCACATAACATTTGGTTTCCTGTAACAGCAGGGTTACCTGCATTGTCTGAACTGGCATACTATGGTTTCAATCCTGAAAAAAAAAATATTGTTAACCTAGACTTGCTCCCAGAATTTCATTTGTTGATAGGATTCTCTCTGGGTAAAAAAAAAAAAAAAAAAGAATCATATGGATTCTTTTTCAGGAAAACACATATAAAAGCAACAAAGAACACCAAAGAAATGAAACCAAGAGGTGTAAAACAACAGCTGGTAAGGCTTACTGCATGAATTAGGCCAGCAGCTCTCAACCTTTTTGGACCTGAAGCATCCCTAATTGGACTCAGGGCACCCCTCCATATTTTTTGTGAATTCAGTGGCATCGAATTTTTAAAAAAAACTAATTGGTATATGTCAGTGCTTTCAGAGAAGCTGTACAATGAGGGTGGGGAAACATCCATGCAGGGACAACCCTGAGTCTGTCCTTATCTCCTCACACTGTGGTGCACACTTCAAAGGATGTGGGGGCACCCCGGCATGTCTCGCCACCCTACTTGAGAATCACTGTGTTGGGTAAACAAATATTCAAGCTGAAGAAAAATAAACCAAAGAGGAACAACTTTCATAAATAAACAGATATAACTTTATACATATCCCTTAACTGACAAATACTGCTGTCTCAGATCTATATCTTTTCCTTATCTGACAATTTTCTCTTCCTAATATAAGAAGACAGCTTAATGTTAACAAATTCTCTTCATTTTTGAAACACAAAGTGGATGCTCTTTAAAAGTTCCAAGTCGAAAAATTCATAATTTCGAATGCAAGTCTTCAACCAATAGAACTCCCTCAGAAAATAAACCCACAGGATATTGTAAAGGTGTTTGGTAATTTCTAAACCATCTTTTGAAACCACTTTATTTCCCAGGTGCTTTCCAGTAAATTCTGGAAAAAAATCTTCACTGTTTCCTCACAACTAGATGTTGCAAAGTCAGGACTTCCAGGAGGTGTTTCTCAAAGGATCGTGATCCCAGTGTAACCCCCTTTCTAGTGTTCTCAGTCCCATGATAACTGTGATCATTTGAAGGATTATTGGCAGCTAAAATGAGGATTTGTGATCTGGAGTGAAATCTATTGTTTTAGTAAATTTCTGCCTGGTTCTGACTTTCAAACCTCGGGGCATTTAATAATAATTAAAGGATATTGGTACAATCACAGCAAGAGTCTATTGGAATATTATTACGTCTCCCATATATTAACTCTTCTCCCTCTTAGAAAAGATCTCCCCTACCCTGCTCACCCCAAAACGGCTAGCTTGGACTTTTCTAATAAACTTGCTATTCAGATCCTTTTAAAGAGGATTTCACAATATAGCAAACTCATTCAATTACAATTTGTACTTTTTTTACTGTACGAATAAAAAGCAAAAACAACTTTTGTTAAAAGCATGTTAGCTATTTCTGAAATAAAGAAGTCATACAGTAGTTAACAAGTTAGGATGTGATGCTTCAAATATTTATGAATGTATGCATTTACATATTTTATTTAAACAAGTCAAACACTTTTTTTACCTGATCAGAATTGTAAAGTACTATACCTCTAAATGAAGGGAGATGAAAAAGCAGTTCTCACACAGCTTTAGCCTGCATTATTCTGGCAAGAATCAAGATTTGGACCAAAAGTCTTTAGAAATTAATTTTGGTAGTAATGAAATATACACTTTGAAACTCACATGAAACACTAATTTGAAGAAACTACAAAAAACCAAAAAACCCCCACTTATTTATAATCAATTTTTCTCAGCACGTTTTCTTATTGAAAAGGTCAATACTTCATAAATAACTCATCTGGCAAATTCAGGTGTATTTACTTCAATAAATTGCTTGAGAATAATCAATTTAATTTTTGACCAGTGCTAGAGATAGCTGAAACACATTACTTACAGACATATTATTTAACAATTATTCCACTAAAGCTATTTTCTCAGTAAATGTGTTTAAATAAACAATTGCCCTTGAGAGCTCATCTTTTCCTTCACCTTGATCCTATAGGGAAGACATGAAGATTGGACTGCAATGCAGTAATCTATTCCAGGGAAACAGGCTACAAACACTGTCTGAGGCATCCAAGAAAAAGGAAGGAACAAATTAATAGCTCAATCATTTAGAGGAACACTAATGATTAGCATTAGTCCAGTAATACTATTACTAATAGACTAATACTATTGAAGACTAGTATTAGTCTTCAATACTAGTCCACAGGTAAGAGAAGTCAAGGGTTGAGCCAAAAAACAGCCAAAAACTGACCAAAGTCATAGGATAATCAACTAACAGGCAATCCATTGAAGCTAACAGACTTGCAGTAGCATACAACCAATTTTTCCACATCTGTCATAAAGTTGGTGAGCACTTCAACAAATCAGCTGTAGCACAATCTAAAGCCATTGAAATAAATGGCTTGTTGACTGAACTGTTATCCTTGCTGTCTCAATTTCTTCCCCCAGTGAATAGGATGAGATTTCTGGCTCATGGATGTCTTTGAGGTGTTTAGATAGAAAGTCATCATGGGCCACAGAAACAAGTGATTGAAAGAAGAGTGAACCAGCAGATTGACTTTTGTAAAATGATCCCAATTTTCAAGTTAGTGCCATGTGAATGACAAACCTTTGCCCTGAAAAACATTCTTTCTGCTAATAAAAGCTCTTTGACTAAGGATCTAGGCAAATAAAGAGGCAAAAATCACAGAGGAATACAAAAACCTTTCTACGATAATTAACACTGAGGAGTCGTTAGTTAATTAACAAGAAGGATAAAGACATCTCTTCAAAATACTACCCTGAATGCAGTGAGAGCATCTAATGCTGGCATCTCACACACAGAGGGCCACTTTGAGATAAAATCTAAGTGTTTTAGAATCCTAGTTCTGACTGGCTATTGAAGATGCTATAATATGACTGAAAGAATGCATTCAGAATAAATTAAAAAATTAAAAGTAGAAATACAGAGGAAATAATGAGATTTGTGTTATGCAGAGTTATAAGGAGAAGGATGGGAAGAATTATTGCATCGAGTTGAAAAAACACAGGGCTTGGCATGGACAGAAACACTAGGCGCATCTACATGTGCCCCTGACTGTGCAGTACCCACCGGTATTGCTCAGTCCCAGCGGCACACAGGTTGATTCCAGCCCTACGTCACTGCAGTGACAAGCTATTGAGCGGTAGCTCATTACTACAGTGACATAGTGGCAGGGTCATTGTTAGTGCCTGCCCACGCTACATCACTGTAGCTCATCACTGTGGCAATGTAGTATCTCATGTAGACATGCCCACTGAGGAAGTGCTGGAGACTGGGGAGAGGAGAGAAAGGGAACACGAGACTTCTATGGACATTGACTTGGATTGTGGTAACACTGTTGAAGATTAATGTCAGTTTTTGCGTATATTTTTTGGGGACTGAATGTGTCCTTGAAATTTTAATCTGTTATTTTATGGGTTGGATTCATTAATAAAGTTAAAAAAAAATCCCAACAATGCGCTGAAAGTGGAAGAAGCAGACACGATTTTTCTATAAAAAGCCCACCTAGGCACACGCTTGGATGAGCAGCTACACTCAATGTGTGTTGTGGGGGAACACTCCATCTGCTGGTCCTACAACAGCCTTTAAAATTTAGGCACCATATTTTCCCTGAGCAATGCTGATGCCTCTGGTGAAGCTGGCATGTAGGTATGGCATTAAAGCAATAGCTATGTTCATTTTGATATTTCAGGTGCCATTGGGCATTTACAAAAAAAATGTAAAATGTCCATGACAGCACATAAAACAACTAAAATTGTAAGAAAAAAAATGCTCCTAAATGCCTTATAAATATTGGAGGGTTAAAAACACAAAGCAATAAATAATGTGTTTTGTGTCCCTTTATATTTGGTCCAGGCCTTGCTTTTAATATTACGTTAGAGCTTCCCAAAAGCCAATTAAAGTGCACTTTATTTTTCATAATGTTTAAAATTGGGCACTTTAAGTGTGTAAACCTAAATGCTTCCTATTATTTGAGTGCTTTTCAATGCAGAGTTGTGCACATTAAAAGTGCATTTGAAAATGAAAGAATTATTTAAATTTCAGTTGCCTTTGGAAAGGCAGAAAGGAAAACACAGAAACAGGAATGTAGGAAGATGTTTGTTACTTTCCCTTAGGTAAGTGTGTTCATTAAAAAAACAAAATTTGCATGAATTATGTGGGTTTTTGCTTCACACATTTTTTTTTAAAATCACTTGAAGACATTCCTAGAAGTCAGAATTTAAGAGCAACATTTAAACAAAAAAAAGCTAAACAGGATTATTGACAGCAGGAGATATTTTCTTATCCAAAGAACCATCCAAAGGATTATCTTCATAAGAGTTTAATTTAACTTGTGGTTTAAACTTGCTTTAATTCATTCTCAGTCTTCCTGAAGATGACCTCTACTTCGAACTTATTGATAAAGAGGTTTTTAAAAAAATTCTGAAGCTTCCCACAAGCTAAGCCATAAATCTAGGTCCTTCCTTAATTGCTCAAGAAAATTGGTGCATGCTCTGCTGTAGATCACCTGTGCAGTCATCTCACTGCTTGCTTCAACCTCTAAGCAGAAGCAATGGAAGTGCATAGAATTTCTCCTATGTCAAAACTAGAGTCACTATATCCATGCAGTTCATGGCCCTCTTTGCTACAATTACCACTATTGCCAATATGCATAATCCCCCTCAGCCATGGTAATCACAAAGCTATCCTCAAGACTACTTCTCCAGTAAACAGCAGACTGTAAAATGCTACCTTCGTCTCACTTCCTTCCCTACTGCATGCTGCTTTCCTTTCAAACAGCCTTTCACAGCTTGAAAATCCGTGGAATGTCACCCAGAAGGAACAAACTTGTTTGCCATTGTTAAACCCTTCTTCACACACTATCTACACCCACTGAATTTCTGAAAAAAAAAGCTCTTCCAAACATGCAGAATGATTTGGTGGCTATGTCAGGGAAAACGCTGGTCTCAGTGGGAGTTATCCTTCATATACTTCAGAGTTCCTATAACCTACCACAATTCAATAAGAGCTACTAGGAAAATGTTTTCTGTTTCAATAACAATAAAACCCAAAGTTAACTGCCTTGGATAATCAGTCCAGACAATCAATTCCCAAGCTCAAACCCAAACACCACTCATTTGAATAATCATCTTACCATACACAAAATTCAACTCAAATTGGAATGCACTTACTAAAAGCAGTGTAAAATATTGAATATTAGGCCAGGGGTTTTCAGCCTTTTTTAGTCTAAGTATCCCCGGTGGCCAGAAGCCAAGCAGGGGGGAGAGGGTAGCATGTGGCAGAACACCGAACGGCGTGGCGCGTATCTAGACAAGGAGCAGAGAGGTGGGGACAGCATGTGGGCAGGTGGGGACAGAGCGTTGCCACCTCCCAGGAGCAGGGCTAGGGTGGGGAAGCTCACTGGGCTGGGGTGTGGTGGTAGCCGTCACTGCGTGCGAGTTTCCTCACCCTGCAGAGGGGTGCTGCTGCCTTCGACACACCCCAGCCCTGCTCCTGGGAGGCAGCAGTGCTCTGTCCCCACCTGCCTGCGCATACCCACTAGGACCGGTCCAAGTACCCCCAAGGATACACATACCACTGGTTGACAACCCCTGCACTAGGCCATGGCCATATTAGATCAGGTAGATTTTTATTGCAGCTGTAGATCAATTCAGCCAAGACACTTTCAGAAGAAGTTAGTACTTTGTTCAGAAATCCTCATTCCTGTTAAATAATTCTAGCTGTAAGGATTTTTTTTTGTTGAGCAAAATGCATTTCCTGACAACAGAGTCAGGTAGGCACCTTGCTGTTAGCGCTTCCTTTAAAATGGAGATGGTATCACAGAGGATATAGATCCAAACATAGTGTGATGATCTGTAAAATAAACAATCCAACTCCATATTTTTCTTTAGTTATGAATCACAAATGCAACCATGAAAAAAAGAAAGAAAATCACAGTTGAAAGTTACTATACACTCCTCTCGTTTTAACACCCAACCTTTGACCACTATCAACACCAAGACAAAGAATAGTGGCAACAGACTCATGAACAAAGAGACAAAGATCAAGGCATACCCCTAAGGAAACTGCACAGAGCTAGCTGTGCATACATGTGCAAGCTGTGTGTTGCAAGACAGGCATTAGAAAATGTGAAAAACCAGTCAATTCATTTAAGGGTAAATTTGCCACCACTGGGGCAGAGGTCTGTGGCTTTGAGGGAATGTGTTATATATTTGCAGCTTATTGCCTCAGGTTAACTCATTCATTCCTCCAGGTCCTGGGAAAAACCACAGGGTACCCCTTCAGAAGACAGTGTATAGGAAAAGCATTTCAGCATTTGTAAATTGACTGGACTGGCACTGAAGTGAGTGACATCGTAAACATTTTACACTGTGCTTTTCATCTAATGATCTCAGAGCACACATCAGACACTAAGTTACCAAACATCATCCTTGGGCACGTCTACATGAAATGCTATGTCACTGTAGCTCACAAACTATGATGCTGCAACTACATCACCATAGCAACAAGCTACTGCACAGTAGTTTGTTGCTGCAGTGACGTAGGATCGCAAACTACCCATGCACCGCTGGGACTGTGCAGTGCCAGCAGGGGCTGCGCAGTCATTTAGTAGTTGCCAAAGCAACTACTAAATGACTGCACGGTACCAACTGCAGTCAGGGGCACATGTCGATATGCCCCCTCAGTACCAGTGATTGTTAAATTTAAAAAGGAACATGTATAATCTTCCTAAGGAACTGAGACCCTGGCTAAGTCAAAGGTCAGCCAGTAGCAGGGACAGTATACTTATTGGTAATTCTAAGCAAACAGATGATGAGACAGTCTCAACTGGCATAGCTCTGATGAAGCTGGAAGATCCATACCAATTTATATTAGCTAGAAACACTAAATACAAGCAAGTCTTTTTATATTTACTATGTGAAGTATATTAGACCATGGAGACAGCTAACAGAATTCAAAACCACATGTGTTATTGGCCCATTTGCCATGAAAGGGATTCAAATGAATGCTGGCTGAACGCAACTCAGGTTCAGGGGCTGCTATATGTCCCTTTGAGCCATCATCTCACATGGAAACTAATAGCAACAAAGCCTGTTTGGCTGGCAAGCATTAGGCTTATCCACTGCTAAGTAAATCCTTCCCTGAATTCAGTTTTTAATTTTTCTCTTCCAATGGGGTAGTGAGTTAAAAGGTATTAAAAGGGATACATGTCATAACCATCTGGGCATAATCAGAATTGCAGCCTGATCCCCATGTGTGTGCTTAAGAAAAGGAGTTGGTAGTTTTGTTTTGAGGTCTTGAGGTAGGAAGAGAAGAAGGGGCTATATCTCATGAAACCCTGGTTCAAATAACCCCACATACAAACACAAATGGAAAAAGAACAAGATGATATGTGACTATGAAAAGGACAGCCAAAACCATGAAATGGAAATTTCACAACATGAAAAAGAAGGAAGCCAAATTCAACAGTGACATATATTTTCTAAGCCTGTGCAAGACACACAACATCATTCCCAGAGGAATAAACATCTACAGTCCTCTGACTACTACACACAACTCTAAATATGCTTCACAACTATGCAGGAGAACTTCAGAGAAACTTAGAAATCATCTTCACCTAACATACTCCAAAAGAGATCGACTCAAGAAAGAAATCAACGCATGCTGCAACAACTTATAAGAGAAAAATCCAGATATCTTTCCAAACATTATACAGTGTACACAAAGAGACTACGAAAGATTTTCTATAACATCCATTCAAAATAAAAAGAAGAAATGGAACCAGTTACTCCAGGAACAACTTACCCAACCACAAAACAACAATCAGAGAAATATCACCAACACCTTACAACATTCCATCCTCAAACTCAGTGAAACAAAAAGAAGCAACCAACCCTCAAATATTATCAATTTCTCCATGCACACACTTACCAAAGCTAAAAAATGTGTCCTCTCTAAAGGCCTGAATTTCTGTTTGGAAATATACCCAGGGCAGGGGGTCGGACTTGATGATCTGCTCAGGTCTCCCCCCGACCTTACATCTATGAAAACCTTAATAAAATACTACAAATGTGGAGAACTAGAAGAATTCTTCCAATGCCTCTACCTCAAGGAATATGTTCACAACCAAAATTAAGCCACTTCCAATGTTTCATCCTTTGACAACTTTGAGGTGAAGATCAACCCCCTCCAAAAAAACACTGCCAAAAATCAGACTGGACATCTCACAGTGGACGAAATTCTACCCTTGACCACCATATTGGCTGCTTTCGGGAAGGCATGAAAAAAATGAACAAAGAAACAATCAACACCACACACCACCTCATCCTCTCAGAGAGAAGGGTTATGGAGTCTCTAAGATCTAACCAGCAGATAAAGGAGGAGCTATAGTTATTCTTAATTGTGAAGACTTCATAAAGGAAGCCAACAGACAACTCTCTGACACCACCTACTACAAAAACTAGATAAAGTTCCCAAATCGCTTTTCACCTTAAACCTCAAAACTACCATCAAATCATTTCCATCTGAATTACAAGAGAAACTACAAAACTCGATTCCCCCACTACCTAACCCAGGGACCTTTTACATGCTCCCTAAAATCCACCAAAAAAGGGAACCCTGGCAGACCTACCATATCCAACCATAGAACCCTAACTGAGGAAATATCAGGTTTCATCAAATCAATCCTAAAACCACTTGTCATCCAAAGAGTGAGTTTTATCTAAGACACAACAGACTTCCTATGAAAGCTTAAAAACAAAGACCACCTTTCCAGCAACACCCTCCAAGCCACTGTGGACATTACCAGCTTATATACCAACATCCCACACCAGGATGGCATCCAAGGCTGCCTTACAAACCTACAAGAACAAGATTGCAACTAGAGTATAGACCTAAAGATTTTACTGAACTTATACACTTGATCCTCACACACAACAACTTCACTTTCACTAACCAACACTTCCTCCAGACCATGGGCACAGCTGTGGGCACCAAAATGGCCCCAGAATATGCCAACTTTTTTATGAGGCACCTGAAAGAATTCCTCAAGGACTGAACCATCAAACTCATACCATATGTAAGATATATCAATGAAATCTTCATCATTTGGACTGAAAACCTGCACTCGATTACTGAATTTCTGATGGAAATCAATTACAATCACCTCTCCATCAGACTATCTCTTGAATACAACAGCACTAACATTTCCTTTTAGACACTATGACCACTATCCAGAATGGTAAAATATAAACCAGCATATATAAGAAACCCAAGGACCAATATACGTATCTGCACAGAACCTGCAATCACTCTAAACCAGTAATCACCAACCAGTAGATTTTGAGCAACTGGTAGATCTCAGAGACTCTTGCAGTAGATTTCGGAGCCTCTTGGAGTGAATCAAAGACTGGGGTGAGAGGCTGAGTGCCCACGTGCATGCATGCACATACCCCAGCTCAGCAGGTCAGTCCGTAAGGCGGGGCGGGGGGAAGGGACAGGAACTAGACCAAGGCCCCCATGGTGACGTAGTGTTGCAGAGGCAGGAGCAGGGGTAAGTTGAGTGGGGCCCTGGCCAGGTGGGACTTATCTGCTGGGAGGAGTGGCCCCTAATAATTTTTTTCTCCCTCTACCTCAATCTGCCCTCCGCCTCCTCTCTCCATAGACTTACCTACTGGGCGGGGGGGAGGACAGGTAGCAGCAGCGCACGGTAGACTATGGGATGCTTTTAAATGCCAGAGGTGATCTCCTACGTAAAAAGGTTAGAGACCACTTCTCTAAACACACCAAGAAAGCTGTAATATATAGGTAAGCCCTCCGATACCACTGAATTTGCACTGAGGAGAACACCCATGGTCATCACCTCACAGATCTCAAAAGGGCTTTCACTCAACTAGAACACTCCTCCAGACAGATCATACTTTTAAAAGAATCACCCCAGATACCATGTGAAGAATTGCTGCAGTACAGAAAGAAAATCCCCATGAATTGCACACCACTAGTTATGACGTATCATCCCTCCCTGGAATCTATATGGCAAATCCTCAAACAGTTGCAATCCATACTAGAAGAAGACCAAATTCTTAAGGGTATCTTCCCATCCTGGCCTTTAAATAAGTGCCAAACCTCACCAACCTCATCCCCAGAAGCAAACTTCCTATGGCCCAAAACACCCCCCCACAATAACTACATCCCACAACAGAACCATCAACATTCCTGGAAATTACACCTGCACCTCCAGAAATGTGATGTATTTCATCCAATGCACTAAGTACCCTCATGGAAATTAGGTTGGGAAACCAAACAACAACTACGTAACAAAATGAACGCACACCAAAAATCTATTAAAGACGAGAATACCCAATTGCCTGTGGGGGCACATTTCTCACAAGAAAACCACGCTCTCTCTAGTCTCTCAGTTCTAATCTTCAAAAGGAATTTACAAAACACCTTTCAAAGACAAGTCTACAAATTTTACTTCATCAACCTACTGGATACAAAAAATTATGAACTAAATATAGACGTTGGATTTATGGCACATTATAACCTGCCTAATATCTGATACCCGATATAACCTCTCTTCTATTTAGCTGCATCTTATCACCAGGTCTACATTACCCTTCCCCTGTCCTCCCACCTGTTTCTCACCCATTGACTGCCTCAATTTGCATTTTCACTGACTGGAATTCTTGCAGACTGGCTTCTGGCTTCTATTCTATTCTATTCTATTCTATCCCATCCAGGAAGAGCTCAGAACAACTGCAGGTGCTTCCTTAGCCTGAAGAAGGGTGTTTGTAACTGAAAGCTTGCAAAGAAGATTTTTTTCAACTATTTTAGTTTTTCTAATAAAAAAATATCAGATTTACCCAAAGAATCTCTTCAGCCAAAACCATGGAAATTCTAGTAGAGCACTGTTGCCAGAAGAACAACCTTGAATAATTCTATATCAGAAGAAGACATGGATAGACCAGACCAACTTTAATGATGCTTTTGAAGTTGCCATATTAAAAAAAAGAAGACACCAATTTTTGAATACTAACCTTACCCTGGATGTCTACAAGGCTCACGAAACTTCAGGGCACTCTAGAGCTGGTATGATTCTGTAATACAAAACCTTTTAAAAATACCTGAAATAATTTGATCTTGAAGGCACCAAATTATGAAATGCAATAGAAAATCCAGATAGATAAAAAATCTGTTAGCCTTTCATGTAGTCAGAAGTTACAGACTGTGCCTTTTATTTTGCTCCATAAGCTTTCTTTCAAATGTTTCATAAAACAGAGAATGAGAGACTGTACTTACAGAAGTGTCCAACAGAATTTGATAAAGCCTAAATCCAAAATGATACAATTAGACTTTTAATAAAGTTCTTAATGAATTTTTCCATTTATAAATTTTCAATACATTTTAAAAATGATTTAAAGGATCTCAGTCTGTAAGTTATTTTTAAGTATCCTGTAGAATTATGCAGTAGAATTACTCATTTTACTCTACTGATTGCTTGAAGAAAAAAAAAACATTTTCTGTTGTAGCTTGACTGGGTACAGATTGCCCTATGCCTCATTCTGCTAGTTGGATCTTTAAAGATTGTGTCATTACTCTGCACCAACCTCTTATAGTTAGCAGCTGAACTTGTTTCACTTAATCAAGAAAAGAAATCCCTATAACCCTACTACAGGGGAGTTAATTAAGAAGCACAGGTAAAGAATTCTTTGTGGCTATAAGGTAAACAGAGGCAGCTAAAGAAGCAGTTTTTATAAGCTTTTCTCTTGTATTCTGTCTTCAGTTTTTAAGAGGACTTATCATAGTAGAAAGATGCATGGAATAAATCTCAATAAAATCTGCCTCAAAAATATACCTATCCCTCCAAAGATTAAGCTCCATAAAACATTGGTGGTGAATAAAATTCCCTAAATCTTTTACAAAAGAGAAGAATGCTTTGCATAAATAAGGTATTACCTGACTGTCTGACTTCCAAGTTGAAGTGCACATTGTCTTTAGTATACTTTGATCAAGGGCTAAGTACAGCCAGTGAAAAAGCTCAACGCTTAATCAATTCAGTCTTTGCAGGTTAGTCTAAGCTGCAGTGATTAAACTGAGAGGCAACTGGCCAGACATTCACTTTTGATTCAGGAAATGCAGCCACATGCCTGCAGTGGCTCAGGCCAGAAGCTAGGGGGTGCTACAGCATGGCTCTTTGGCTTATAGCCAGCATAGGCTATGTGTTCACTTCCTCTTCCTGCTGCCACTGAGGTCTCTGAGATTTGCAGTCCAGAATTACAGCAGCAGAACACTGTAGGGTTGCTCATCACTTGCTCTTCCTGCTTTCAGGTGCTTCTGGGATTTGTAGTCCATAGTCACAGCCAGTAATGCATTTTTAGCAGGGCAGAGCAACTCTGTACTCAGGGGAAGTGAAGTTTAACCCCCTTCCCTGTGCCCCACCCCCAAACCCTTCTCTGCTGGAGTAGACAGTAGAGCCGAGCCCAGGGCTGGAAAACATGCTGGGATGCTGGGGGACTGTGATTTAATTTGAACCAGGAAGGGGTCTGGGACAGAAGTTTCATAAACTGGTTTGACCCAGATTAGGTAAATCTAATACTACATTCAACCAGATTTATCTTAAACCGGTTTCAGCCATTTTGAAACTGGTTTATATGCACCAAACTTCTGTTCTTTACAGGTTTAAACTAGTTTCTGATTACTTATACTAGTTTATACATAAATTCTGTTTCTACCTGCTGTGATTGCAAGGATTCTACTTCCTTATAAAGCTCTTAATATATTTTAAGGTCTAAATTTTGGTAAGGAATAATGTAGATACTCATAATGGATCTGAAAATGCAAGGTACATTTCTTTAGGTGCCATGGCTCATCTATTCTGTGATCAAAAGTTAAGTATAGGGTATGACTTTTTAAATAGAGGTATAGCAAAAGTTTGTCTTTGGGATAGTTTGGAGAGGGATCAAGGTGTTAAACTACATGACTTCTAAAGCTTCCTTCCAGAACTATTTTTTTTCTATGATTTTACAGTAAGCAAATGTAGGAGGTAGAAAGCAAAAGGATTGCCAAAGGAAAGGAGGTAGGTCTGTTCCAGACAGTAAGAGCTTTACCTGTGTGAGGACTGTGGCATATGTACATCACAATAATAGTGAAATGGAAAAAGACAATCTTTTAGTAGCTGCCTGGAAAAAGTTGAATGCTTAACACATGGCAAGCAAGAATGCACACCTAACATTATCCTTTCCAGCTTCCTCTAACTGACTGGGCTTTTCAAGTTAGCATATAGCAACACCCCAAAATCATCTTATCTGCCTCATCCCCCTAAAAAACAATTGAAGCAATAATAAAGGTAATAAAGGTTTTAATGTTTATGAAAGATGCCACTTCACTGAAGCCAAAAAAGACACCATGCAATTTCAATAAATTGCTTTTAGCAGAGGACTGAGTGTGAACTGAAAAGTATCTAACACATTTCTATAAAAGATTATTCCATAAATTATGGCCCAAATCTTTTCCTAGTGTAAAAGTGTTGGTTCCAATAAAATCATATTAGTTTATACCAGCTGATTATCTGGCCCTCTATAATTACAGTTTTAGAGCACATTAAATACAGCCAAATTAAGAACCCCAAAATAGAGCTGCACATGTCATGTGAGAAATTGTACCTTCAATCGGATGCAATTAATTACTTGTTTTGTGCTGCCACTTCAAGTTTTTGGCTGTGTGCTGCAAAGCACAGAGACATATTTATTTGAGTGTGCGCAAATAACTCCAGCTAACAGTCATGATGGATATTATGTAGCATACTAAAAAGAGAAAACAAGATGCCTAATTTGTTGGTGTGTCTTAACATACTGATCTTTTATTAGGCTCTCTGCATGCAAAGAAAAAAATATTTTTCTCTCTCTCCATTAGGTCAGAGTAAAGTCAAGCACATGCCAACCCCATCAACCTGAGCCTAATTCTCCTGTCATTTACATCAATGAAAATATGGAATAACCATCCATTTATGAAAGAAATGATCTTACATTAAGGTAAATATCATGAGAGAAGGGAAACAAATTCTCAGCATGTCCAGACAAGCATGGACATTTGTTTCCCCAGGGACTTGTCCCAGGGGAATGCCCATGCCACATGCACTCTGGCACATGGCAGGTTACCATGGGTGGGATAGAGGAGACTGGGCCAGCCAGTATGCTGGCATGAGGACCTCCTGGGGCTGCAGTCACTACAGGAAGCCTGGTTGGCAATTGGAACATGGCTCTGGACAGCCAGGCTCTAGTTTTAGGTGGGGTGCCCTGCTGCCATGTGCTCTGCCCCGCTTTTTGTCAGCATGGGTTTTTAACTCGAGGCTCTCCCAGGGTCAAACACACACACTTTGCCCGCCCACGCAAACACTGCAAGGTAGCAGGATGGGCACCACACATGGCTCTCCAGCACCACATACTGCACCTCTGTGCTCATCTGGATGCAGCCTTTGTGCATGCAGCTCTGGTTAGAATGTCGGTGGGTGTTTGGATCTCAGGTGTGAGTGCAGGCCCATTTCAACTTCCAAAATTAAACTTCACAGACCAGACTGTCAGCTGGTATAAATCATCTTAATACAATTAAAGTCAATGGAAGGATACTAATTTTCATGACTAGATCTGGACAAAATATTGATTTTAGTTCCGTTTTTCTAATATGAATTACTACTGAGGAGTATCATGGACATAGGAAGGACATGCTTTCCATTCTCAAACCTTTAAACTCATTGGTAACACCTTTGATTAGGCATGAGTGTGCATGCCTACAGCTCAATTTTTTAGCAAGCAAATTGGAAGCAGCACTCAAGAAGTGCAAGAAGTAGTAGACAAGTAAAGGAACAAAATTTCAAAGAGGACAGAATCATTTTCTGTCCAGCCAGCATGAAGGCAGTGGTTAGGCAGGCTCATTTATCTTGGAGAAGTTCACAAGGGGCCATCATTAATGATACTTTTCATATTTCCACTGTGCCAGCCCAGTGCTATCATACAAGATAGCTTTCTAATTATTGGCCAGCTTACTGCTTTGAAGAGACTGCTAAATTCAAACCAAGATACAGAAAGTCATATTATTAAAGAAATAAACAATACATTACATACATAAAATTAGAACCAGCCTAATGTACAAATGAACAAATAGATCTCATGTTAATAAATAAAAATCAAAACACATGAGAGGAAAAACAAAACAAAACACTGACACCTGCTTATACAGATAAAAGAAATCCCTGGAACATTAATCCATCATTAGCAAAATCCTCCTGGAAAACATCCAGACCAAAACACTATTATGACCACCTCCCTCTAACATTAATAACTGTATTTATGCAGACAACATAAGGGTAATCAAAACTTAGTCTTCATGGCACAAGCTGATCTCCTGCAGGAGTCAGGATAAAGGAAGTTCCTTACCATATGTGCTTCAGTCATTATTCAACTGGTTAGTGGCAATGTGGCATGTGTTTTGCCATATCCAAATGATCAGACATCCTGGTATCAAACAGAACAACGTAGATCCTACCAAAACACATTCAGCTTGTATTGCTATCTTGTATTCCCTTTCTGCTCCCAAATTCTTGCTATCCCATATAGCTCATCACCAGGGATCCTGGTTTTCTCTGATTAAAAAAAAAAAATCACAAATTCTCTGATAACCCCAAAATTGGTGATTAAAATGAAATGCTGGTGTGTGTGTGTGTGTGTATATATATATATATGTATATATGTAGGTATCAATTGAACACAATGTTTCAGTGATGTATTTACAATTTTAAAACAATTTGGAAGCCTACCTGTGCTTCAATCATAATAATAAAATACATTCTAAATACCCATAATTTTTGGTATTTCATTTTGGGTTTCTCATGGAAAATCAGGGCTCCCCCTGTCCCGTTAGCTCACAGAATGCAGGTCCAGGCCATTCACTTCCAAGCCACAGCTCCCCTGCTGGGGCCCCATACTCCCCCCCAAAAAACTCCCTGGCCCTGCTGGTGCCCCTCACTTCTCCCCCTTAGCCCCCCGGACCTCCTGGTGCCCCTTACTTCCCCCTACAGCCTCCCCCAGCTCTGCTGGTGCCTCTAGATCCCCACCCACAACCCCCTGGCCTCCCCAGCCCTGCCAGAAGGGGCTCCCAGCTGCCAGGGCTATGGGGCCAGGGACCTAAGGCTGAAGACCCCTGCCCCCTGCAGCAACATCCGAGCCCTAGCTGCCACCCGTGGGAGGCACCAGCTGCTGCAGCATAGCAGAGCATGGAACCCGGCTTCCCCTCCTCTGTGGGCAGCATGGCCAGAGCAAAGCCTGTGGGGTTGGGGTGCAAGCTGCCCACTGAGGGTTTGGGTGGGGGGCCTGGCTTCCCACCACTACAGGCACTTGCAGGAGGGCAGGAGGACCTGTGCCCTCCAGATCTGTGCATCAGGCAGGGTCATGTGCAGGCTTGGCCTCCACACCCTGCTGCCCTCCCCTGCAGCATCTGAAGTCCAGTAGGTGGGACCAGCATGGCAGGGCAGAATGGGGCTGGGTGGAAAATCTCTTTGCTGCAATGAGCCTCATGTCACCATGGCAACACGCTCCTTCCTGCCCCAGCAAGGGGCACAAACCTGCACTGCTGTCCCTGCTGCTTCTGGGTGCACAGGGGATGCCTCACCAGGGTGACATGAGGCTCACAGAGGCAAGGAGATTTCCCACCCAGCCCCACTTTGCCCTGCAATGCTGGATCCCAACTACTGGACTGCAAATGCCCTGGGGGAGGGCAGTAGGGTGGGGAACCTGAGCCTGCAGTGGGCAGCCTGCTCCTGCCCCACACACAGATCTGGGGGGCACATGCCTCTCCTACCCCTCCCCAGGACTGTGTGCAGTGATGGAGAGCCAGTCCTACCCCCCACCGCAGACAAGGTGTCTGCTGCACTGTCCCACTCCTCCTGCATTCTGCAGCATCCCCAGCCCTGCCCATCTCCCTTCCTAAGGAGGCCTCAATCCTCCCTCCCCAGACTTACCTGTGGGAGTTGCTGTCTAGGCTGCCTAGTGGCTATGTGGCACCCCCTGCCTGACTGCCTTCCTCCTGCTCCCCCTAGCTCGTTGCAGGCTGGAGCTCTGCCAGCTTGCAAAAATCTTTTTGCAAAGTGCAGAATCTGCATGTTTCTCTGTTAAAAGAAAAAATCTGCATTTTTCTCCAGTTTTCTGCGGGAAACATAAAACCCGGATACCTGCTCATTACTGTTCCTTGTTCAAGATTATATCACTAGAAAATTAACTTATTCTGTCTTCATTCCTTTTCCATTATCCTTACTTTAGAGGTACATATAAGAAATACACCATTTATTTTCTCTGCTTTATCTTTGCACTTGGTATCAAGCAGACTGTTACAGCAAACATAACACTATGCAACTCACTGTCAGATACTCTTCCAAATAAACAGGACTTTCCTTCCCTGAGATGCAGCTAAGTTTTTCAGCTAATTGTCCTTGTTGTCTTGCAAAGAAACTTGGAAGCTCTTGGGCAGTAGAATTTTAAAAATAAGAATTAAACTTTTTAGACTGCAAAGCATCACTGACCATAAATTGAAGCTATGTCTAGTATTTCCAAGGTAATTTGTGTTGGCATTGGATTTATGACCCAGTCCTGATACCTTGTTCTAGGTAGTCCCAAACCCTTAGACTCACAACTTGTTCCATTCAAAAATAGGCAAATTTTATTGATACACGGTGACAGCAGACAAGAATTATGCAAACAAAGCAAACAAAATGACCCGACCCCGCCCCCCCCAGCCACCAGTTCTACTTCTCTACCAATTCCAGGGCTCTCACAGAGGGACAGTACTGGAGTACTGTCCCCCATGGTTCTTGCTTGAAAGTTAAATGTCGGCAAGTTGGAGGTTCAGAGTGGATGCCCACCCCCACCAATAGGGTGGGTGAAACGGAGCAGTGGTGTGCCCTCCTCCCACGGTGGCCTCAAGACCACCCCCCATCCCCTTCTTGCTTGCCCGCCCCCCCTTCTCTGAAAATGCCTCCTTTTGCATTCTCTCTCCTGATTACACTTAATGTCTTGGTCTCATTGGTTGGTTTCCCTATGGTCATCATACTTTTCACGTTCTGTTCTGTCAGCACAATTCTTTGTTTCTGCAAACTCATCATATACATACCTCTTCATTTGGTCATTTACTGGTGTCTTAATTTGGGCTTCCCTGGCCTCCTAATTTGGTCCGTCCACCAGGAACAAAAATTCCAGGGGCTCTGAAACTGGGCACTGTGACCTGATGCTGGATTATCTCTTGTTATGGGTTTTCAGGGAACACTGTGTTGCATGTTTTCAAGTTCCCAGGGTGTATGTGCCTGCTTGTCTGGTAGCTTTAGACACAGTGGGCCTTGAAGGCTGAGAATGTGAAACTTTGCCACAAACAGACTTTTAGAAACCAATTAAGCCTTGCCATTCCCCTGGACCATAGTTCTAGTACAATATCTATTCTACCTACAAGCAAATTTCTAGAAGGAAATCTCTAAATATCAGTTTCTACCCATCAGTTTGAACACATGAATTTTATGGGCTGACAGAGGACAAAACTGTGTGGGAAAGGGAGCTGTGTTATCAGATCAAATGCTCCAACTCCAAGATTCCACTCAAAAATGCTCTAGGGCACACTTCACATTTGATCATCAAAGACGATACTCCACTTTTAAAGGAGCATGTCATCTGCTAAGTATTTAGAGCAAAGAGTGCTTCCAACTTGGACCAAGGTGAAGAAGAGATGCGGGATTCAAAACACATTTGTCACCAGTTTGGTTTAGTTTTTACATTTAAAAGGAACTCCTCCCAAAGATGTGTTATGCCTTTCCTTTTGGTCATCCTAGGAGTCAATTCCTAGAGAACAACTAGAGACCAAATGAGAAGCATGGTATTTCTGTGACTCCAAAAGTTTCTTTCTCAAGATCCCTCACCACAGACTACTGAGCTGGAACAAAAGGGGGTCTCATTCATCAACAAAATACTGAAGTTAATGGACATAGTCACTAGAATGGTTACCATTCCCGTATGCACTGAAAAATCCAAATATTGGAAATCAGATACAGCATCGTGCCATTCTTAACAAGTCACCTGCTCTGCCTGGAATCTATGGAGAACTCATGATAACAAAAGAAGACCCATTAAGAATAGTTATAGTCCACTTCACTACACAGTCCCTTAATTCAAGGGTTTCACCAACAGGACAAGTATTAGAGTAAGCAAAAAGATCCTGAATGGCTTCTAATCTTGCATTACTTAAAGAAATCAAACTACCCATATTTAATCCATAGAACAGAAAAGAAAAAAAAATATGAGTAAGGAATTTCAATGACCTATAAGTATAAAACAGAATGAGTATTGAAAACAAATTACTTTCTGTCAAAATATCTACTCTTTAAAATAGTCAGACGGAAGAATGTAACCACAGTAAGTAGTCACATTAATATAGATTGTAATATTGTTTCAAAAGGGGGTTTAGTTTAATATATTTATATGCCTGCTGCAGAGTATTCCATCTCAAATCCCTTAATATGCCAGCTATAAAATGCCTCCACTAAGAGTTACCTGCAGCAAATGTGAGTGTGTGTAAGTGGTTTTTTAATGTGAATCAGTGAAAAAATAAAATATCAGTGCAAGGATCCTAAAATTCATCTCCTTTTAGCATTCCTACTAATATACTAGATATATACTTACCTTTACATTTCAGAGAGATTCCATCATCTTAACACTGAGATAGGCTATGACATTTTAACTTACTGTTAAAAGTCATACCTAAAAGACTAATTTATATTGCAGGGGGGGAAAAGGTGGGGGGGTTGTTTGTTTTTTCTCCAACATGTTCGCTTCGTTTATTTGACAGCATTCTATACAACCAGTTTAACATGGTTTAACTACACCCATTTTTCTTTTAGCATGACAATTACAGATAAAAGCAAAATAAAAATGCTGCCATAAAATATAAAAACTGGGTTACAATCCCAGCAAAAAAAACAAAACAAAACCAAAACCCCCACAGAGCAACTCAGAGATGTGTGTAGTATCTAAGGCTATTTGTAACCACTGAAGTATGCAAGGTTTCATGGCAATATTGTGCCTTTAATTTACACCTAAGATGTATATAAAAATGTGATATAGATAAATAAATGAAACACTGGACAGTGTAGACTGTTTGAATTTACAATAGTGGCCTTAACATGACTGGTTTTGGGTTTGTTGGGGTTTTTTTTTTTAATCCTAAAGTAGTTTAACAATATCAGTCAAGGTTAACTCCCATTTCCTTAGACAAAGAAGAAAAAAGAGATCTGGACTGTTAGGACACTTCTTTCTTCAGAAGCTAGATAAAATCCTTTTGCTCGATGTAAAAGATGGTATGACATTCATTTATTATATATTTATTTTATTATGCTATAATAAATTACCTCTAATTTTAGCTGCTCTTATTTTAGCATATCTGAATTTCACATTTAAAAATAAAGAAATTTAGCTTTATCAGCACTTTTGTAACAATGGAAATGCCTGTGAGATATCTCTTGCCTGCAAAACCAAACTGTCACTGCCTTCTGGACAGAGCCATCATTAGAACTCACTGATACTTTCCAAAAAAGGCTTTTACAAAAAGAAAAAATCCCTCTCTCTGATACAACCTGAAAGAAATCCCTCTTCCCTTTCTTCCTTTTCAGTGACAAAATGGAGAAGTGCAAACAGAGGAGAGTAAAGATAGAAATGGAGGAAATTAAGGCGAGCTAAATGAAAAAAGTAAAATCCAGAATTTTAGGTTTATAAATGAAATAATTGAAACAAACATTCTTTTGGATGAATCCAGTAGGGAAAAAAAAGAGCTGCTTCAGCTAGCTCTGGTTTCAACTACCTACCTGTAGGTAGTTGGGTAGTGGGCTGAAAAGCCTACACCCAAACACCAGTGGCCACTGGGGTAAGGACACCGAACTGAGACTTCTTCAGACGTACTCATCCATAATCCCTTCCAAAGTGTTTGTTTTGTGGTTTTTCCTCATGTACATTAAGTGCACCCATCTTCTCTTCTAACTGCAGCTCAGAGTTGCCTAGCTCTTTACTGGACTTACCCTGAGGCAGTTCCTCTCTCTTGCTTCCAGTCCCTTTAGGCAATTCTTCACTCTGCCTGACAGCATACTGCTGTCATGTCTCACAGTCACCCAGCCTTCTCCCTCCCCAGTTCACCTCAAGGCGCAGACAGAAGAGCAGCTCCCTGTTGTAACTCATGGTGCTTCATAGGTGGGGCTCCAGCCCACCTGCCCCACTCTCCAGTGCCAGCTGAATAAACCCCAGACCAACCTCCCTCTGCTCCCCTTCCCCCCTCGCATTCTGAATACAGCACTGGCGCTGGGCTGACCTACAGCCTGCGTGCAGACACAAGTTACTGAAGCTGCTCCATGTTGGAGTGTCTTCATGTGAACTTCATGCAATGGGGGTTCAGATTTTCTTGGGATTGGGCCCTTTTAAAGTGCTCTGAAGCTGTGCACTTCTGTTTGGTCATGGATATAGAGTGCTTTCAGGGGCCAGATCAGGTGGGAATTGCTACTTCTAGCTGCATCTACAGTCTAATAGGCAAACAATACAAAATACAAGAAAACCAAGCGATTTTGTCATTTTTTCACAAATAAATTGTTTACTGCGGATTCTCGGCATTTGGCTTTTTCTAGCCTGCACAAAAGGCATGCAGGACCTTAATTTTGAATGTACTTGAAATAGTATAAGAGTGATGTTGTAGCCATGATGGTCCAGAAATTATGTGAGAGGCAGGGATTTCTTAGGGTGATGTATTTTATCCCAATTATGTGTTTGGGATAAAATCAGACAAGCTTTCAAATCCAAGACAATCTTTGTCAGGTCTGAAAGCTCATCTAACTTTATCCCAGCTACATAGTTGGTCCAATAAAAGATATCACCCTAGAGATATCCTTGCTGCTTAAATATATTATCTGAAGATCAAATGCAACTATACTCCTACATACTGCCCTATGGAAAACCAATATTATCATCAGCTGGATAATAGAGATATAGCTACATAGTAACTGCAAAAGTTTAGATAAGATATTATCCAAATTAATTATGAAATGTCCTACTTTAAATAGCCAAGAAGATGGCTTATTCATTTTTGACAGGGTTTTTATTAAAATCACAAGCTTTCTGAAGTCAATAAAAAGAACTTTCACTCACTTAGCGCATCTACACATGACGCTACATGAATGCTACAGTGACATAACATCGAGGGTCACAAACTGTGACATCGCAACTGTGATGTCACTATAGCAACATGCTCCCTCATTATAGCATGTTGCTACGGCAACATAGCAACTAAAGAGAACTGTGCGTGGAACACACGGTGCAGTACTTGCTGTTACCGTCATTTAGTACTTCCAATACATCATTTAGTACTCCTAAATGTTGGCGCAGTACAAATGATGTTGTAGGGACATATGCAGATGCACCCACTGTGATCAAGAATTTGAAAAATTGTAGATGATCTCTTTATAAGAGCTGAGTCACAGAGTAATAACTTTCTAAACCATGCTGAGCTATTGCTGCTCATGGCTTTGTTTGTTAAGAAAGTTATTTTCTGTAACTTGACATGGTGTGAAAAATAAACACAGGCGGGGACCCAAAATTTTAATTCAGGCTTTGAGCATGACTAATCCAGAGACCATAAGTACCTGCAGCTCCTTTTGCTTTCACCTATAGATACTCAGTATAATATGTTTCAGTCTCCCTATCAGAAGACAGGAAAGCAAGGTGAAAAGTGTCATTAGGGTATTATTTATTGAAAGGGTAACCATTATCTTTAAACTTGGGTGAAAATTGCAGAACTATTTATTTATAAATACTACCAATGACTTTATAACAGATACAACAGTAAATGCAGTAAATGTTTCTTCCACTTTGCAGTCTATGTAGCAGCCTTTTTTGTTGTTAGTTTTGTTATCTGCAGTAGTATGCTGTCACAAACCCCATCAAATGCTGTGGGGTTTGTAGGGTGTTAGGCAGATTTTCTTGCATTTGTTGCACTGATATGGCATGTGTGGTCTCATTGAAGACTCATATTATACTATATTTTTTATGTTGCCTTTTTCTCTGTATGGATTATTTTATGCATATATGCTAGGATTTTGAACATGGTTTAGCCAAAGGAAATGAGGGCTGCCTACTTAAGGAAAAAAGTGTCTCTTGCCTTATAGTGTTCTTGATAAGGACAACTGCCACTTCCAACTGCAGACAGAGGGGGACTCTGATGGGATGGAAACCCACATTATTGTTTCCTTGCAATGAGAAAAACAACTACAAAGACATCTAAGTGAAATGGCCCATCATCCAGAGGAAAGCCAGCTGTCCCTGGCAGGAAAGAAATGTCTAGAGGATTCTGACAATCATGAGGAATTGAGGGTATGCTGAGTGGGGGTGGGAGAAGGGTGATGGGTGTGTTTTGGAGGTATTTTTAAGGACTATCTGTGACTTGGCCAGGGTCTTCAGATTTTCTCTGGTTTGTGACGAGTCCAGGTCCCCAGCAGTCATGGCTGCCAGGATCAGTAGGAAAGCTGATCTCAGAAAATACTGGCAGGTGACTCTAAAAGACTGGCAGTAGTCAGATGAGAGGGGAAGAAACTTTACTTATCTTTTTGTTCTGTCTTCAAACTTACAGTAATTTTTTTCTTGTATAATTATTTTCACCTAAATACTAAATCCTTTTGTTGTTTTCTTTCTTTACTGATTGCCTGTGATGAAGAGCAAGCTCTGGACAAATGATATCCCAGGGTAACCCACTCTACAACAAGGAAGACCTAAAATTTCTTTCACAACCCAAAGGGAATATACCTAGAGCTGGCAGAGATTCCCCTGCTGCTGCTGAAAGCTTTGGTATAAGGTTGGTGTATCTGAGGCTTGGAGGGATAAGAAGTTATCTCAGGGCAAACCTTGGTCTGTTCCTTGGGAAAGATGATAGACAGCGGGGAGAGATTTGGTGCTCTGGGGCACCCTGCAGCTGGGTTTGTGACAGCACCCAAGATGGCTGCATAGGGCAAGCATATGCATATAGCACCTCACTTCCCCCATAACACTGCATGCACACACACCCCTCCATAGGGCCATTTACATGAATGAAGTCACAAGCAGGTGTTAATGTCAGCCATTTGCCCTTTACTAAAAAGGCTCCTTGAAATCAGAGACTCAAACAATAATAATAATAATATTAATAATAATAATAATAATATAACACCACTCAAGACCAAACAAAAAGATACTCCATGGAATTCATAATTAGCTATTTTAAAAGAACTAATGTTAACTGTGCCTCTGTCTTGTTCACCGAGCACATTTTTAAAACATTTTTCTTGTACAAGTCTTATGCAATAAGGCTAGTAGAACAGTATTTTAAAGAGGATCTACCATATTATATAAAAACTGAGATAATTTAATTTGTCCTACTCGTGATTTAGGTTGGTATTATAAAGATATAATGTAAAGTCTTCAGATATTGGCTGAGCTTCTTCCCTTTCTCCTAGGAGGCAGTGATTTACATGCAGCTCATTAGAGCTTCTCACCTAGTGCTCTAAATCATTGGTGGCATGGGCAGCTTCTCCATGTGTCACATGGCAGACTGGGGGGAGAACAAGCAGCACAGTGGCAAATTGGGAAAGAAACAAAAAGCAAAGCAGCAAAACAGACAAGGAACACAGGGAAAGACACAGAAAGCAGAGCTGAAGATCAGGCAGTCCCCTGGGATCAGAGAGCACTTGGGTGGGTACAGCGCTAATTTGTGGCACATCTGCCAAAAAGATTGGCCCTCACCGCTTCAAACAAAACATAAATGCCATAACCAATCTCAACAAGTTCTGTATGACAATTAACATTAAAAGGCAGGGTACATATGCACCTTTCTAGACAAACTAAATAAGATATATAAATAATAATATAATAAGATATATAAATAATAAGATTGAACACAAGGACTAAGCCTTCAGCATGTAATAATCTTCATAAGGAAATTCAGATTTAAGCCCAGATCTAACTTGAGACTGACAGTTTTGTTAGAAATGGAATATTGTTAGAAATGGAGTATTGCTAGAAATGCACAGCTTGCATCTTGCACCCAATAAGGAAGAAACACTGCCAAGGACTTTGTTCCTTTCCCAGCCTTGCCACAGCTTTTCTTATACTAAATCGCAGACTCTCCCCCAGCTTCTCCCTAGCCTTTCTCATACAGATTACAGAAGCTGGAATTCAACTGACTGTGTCCTTGAGGGGGAGGGGGTTGAACTCTTGGTGACCTACAGTAGTCTCTGAGCATGCTTAATTAGCTGATGCATGTTTACCTCTCCGTAATTAAATTTACTATTTAATTATAGTATAATTAAGTAGTTAATTATACTATACATGCGATGTATGTAGTGATGTAACCACATGTATGCTTGCATGAAACGGAAGTGAGCTGTAAGAGTTCCTGTTTCTGCACACGTGCCCAGGAGGGAGGAGATAAATACAGCCTGCAAAATTCCTTTGTTGGTTCAGAGTAATCTGAGTTCTTGACTCTGCTCTGACCCTATTTGCAAATACACCTTTTGTGCCATCTAATGAGTGTGTGTCTGTGATTTTTGTGGCCTCCAGAGAAACGAACCGCTTTATGCATCAATTTCACCATCGGTGTTACACTTGTACCAGTAGCTCTGGCGCACCCTGCAGCTGGGTTTGTGACAGCACCCAAGATAGCTATGTATAGGGTAAGCACATGCATATAGCACCCCACTTCCCCTATAACACTGCATGAACCACTAGCTTCATTTTTACACAGTTAAGACTAATATCTTACATTCTTATTTGTACTGAAGGCTACAGAATCTCACAGCAACACTGATGTTCTAGGGTGAAAGAAGCACAAAAGGAAGAACAGAGGAGCACATGGTCAGGCCCAAGTGGTTTGATGTATGCATTTCAATATTTTCACTTTCAAGCTACCTGTAGGAACATGGAAAATATCCCTACCCTCTGCATGCTAGTGAGAGTGAAGACAGAGGAAACCATTAAACCAAATGGAGGAAGCAGGGGATTTACCATTTCATCTGCCCACCATTATCCTGAAGTAAGTAGAATCTAAGCCACAAAAAATTACCACCCCTTCTATTTGGAGGCAAATTATTACTTTTGCTTCACTTACTGTAGGATAGAAGCACACACAGGAAACAGGGACAGCAGAATATGGCATTCTGGCATGTGCTCCTGAATACTAAGTCTCCTCACACCGTGAAGTAGAGAAGACAGAAGTATTTATCTGTTTATCTGTCCATGCCCTGACTGATAGGCTGAATAAACAACAAACACCAGCAAGCTTATTTGCTTCAAGATGATGCTTCACTCTAATGTGCTGCCCATTAAAAAAGAGACACACTTAGGAGGATTCTTGTTAGGTTTTGCTTTAGTCTTCCTGCACTGTTCCTACTTTCTCCATCCCTTTCTAACATGAAGAAGAAAAGCAAGCCTGCAATGCTCAGAAGCACTACATTTCTGCAGGAGGTAAAGAGAAGAATCATCCTCATTGAATAAAGACTCTCTCCTTTATAATCACTAATTCATGACATAATGCTATAGATTCATTAGAACAGAATCAACCGTTAGCAAATCAGGAAATCTTGAAGTGGAATGAGCATGCTCTTGTAAATCAAAAGCTCCCATTAATTAGTTTAGCTGTATATAAACCTTCATAGAGAGCAAAATTATCTGCTTGGTTATAATAGGGTGGAGGTTTGTGAGGAAAAGAACCTAACATTTGGTAGGAAATTTAAAATGCAAAGCAAGATATTCTCAGACAATCTGAAAGTTTCACATTGAAAAAAATGTTGTAAAGCTCAGAAAAAAAAAGGCACTGAAATCATTCTGCTTCACAACAACAGTTATTTCTCAGGAAAAACATAGATATTTCTGAATTTCACAATGCAGCATTATGCAGAGACACCAAGTTACCATAAGCACCAAAAGCAGTATAGCCACATTAGTACAGGGCTTCACCTGTGGCATATTTACCCTGCTGAGAAGGGATACTTTAAAAAATGAAGGCTAATTAGCAACAAGATTCACCCAGTTTACCCTACTTTATACATTCTGAGCAAATAAGCTGAGTAGCCATACATGATACTTCCCTATGCAATGCATGCATTTAGGAAAAAGAAAAACAGATAATGGGCTTATATGACACTCTGTGTAACCACTGGAGAAATGGTTACAAAAATATATTGCTGGCTTGTCATCTTTTAATATCCAGGCTGGAACTTACTACAATGTCAACGAACTGCAGCCAAATAGTTAACATAGCAGGTATGGTATGCCACTGGCAGCATCCAAACTGCTTCCCATTAAATGTATGCTCTCTGAAAAGATCAAATAGAATTAACAAAAATACTAAATAACACACTTCAAAACACATCTTGAATTTAAATCTCTTCAGAAAATATAGCTGCATGAAGAGAGAGGTGGAATCTTGTCTGTCATTGGGCCAGTAACTGATTGTTGCATGCTGCAATAAAAGTACAGAAGGGTACAGCTTACACAGTAATGAATGTAACCTCATTCAGATTCCAATAACATGTTTAAACTGAAATTTCTGTATAATATATAAAGCAGAAGATACCCTACCTGCACACTTTGTTCTTGTTGTGAGTGGAGGCCCAGGGGGTCCGGTCCCTCCTTCACCAGGGCGGGTAAGAAGCACTCTGATCTCATACTCCACATCTGGGTCCAGGTGCCACAGCTTGTAATTGGGGGAGTCTACAATGTGAGTTTCTGCCCAATTCCCAGTTGTTGTACGGTACTCCACTTCCTTCAATATTATAGGCCCATCACCAATAATGGAATTGGCATTTGGTTTGATCCACAAGTAGGTGGCACCGACAGCCAGCAGTTCAGGGGGTGCAATGGGTGTTGGAGGTTCTGAAAACAATACAAGTAATAAGAAGTCTGTGAAAATATTGGTAAAAGTGCTTAATTTGCTGGGACTATGACACACAACACAATCAGCAGCAAAACTAGCCCAAAGTTTGCTCTGTTAGACAAGCAGAGCTCCTACAAACTTAACCAGACAATATTTTTACATCAGAGTTGCATCCACGTAACTGAACAGAGCTTGGATCAATATTTTTTATTTCTAAAAAGGGGCTGGAATGGACTTGAGAGGGCACAATGTTCAACCATAAATATTCAAAATAAGCCATATCCATTTAGAAGTACCCATCACTAAATCCAGTGTATATTCTAGCACATTACCATTCATACAAAATCAAGTATTTTACCCTCACTCATCTCCCTAGTAGTGATTACCACAAGGTGATTTTTACTTAAAATAAGAATCAGTCAACACTTTTAAAAGGTCAGCATTGCTCCCACAGCTGTTTCCTGTTCAGTGAGTAGCAGAGAATGGTATGAGTCAAATTTACTGCATAGCTGTAACTAAAGAATAACGTCTTATACGTAACCCTTGAGTCCAAAATGCCACTATAATAAACAGCCTCTAATTGTAATATAGGACACATTTTCAGACCCAGTATCTCTAAAAATATACTTGAAAATGTATTTGGACTCTAAAGGCATCTCTGGTTGTTCAGGGCCTCACAGGCAGAATGACAGTAAAGTTTATTCTAACATGAGTTTTGGCTACAAGTGGAATGAAGAGAGGAAACTCTAGGGCATCAGTGAATTAACAGATCTCATGGTGCTGAATAGTAAAGTTTGCTTAACTTGCAAGCAGTGGTACTAAGCAAAGTCTGTGTGAGACATGAACACTGCCTAGGAGATGTCTGAGAAGCATCATCAGGAGGCAGGAACCAGGGAACTGAATATACCTCTGTGATAAAAAAAGAGAGCAAGCCAATAAAAGACAGCTCTGTATTGCCCTTTGATGCAAATCTACAAAAAGTCTACAGGGGTCTGGCTGCCTGCCTGACTTTTCTGTACTGTTGGTGTATAAATAGCAAATGCATATTGGAAGCCTCATGAATACCGTATGCCTTGTAGTTTTGAAAGTCTCTGTGCAACATTATGAACAATGTCTTTAATCTCACCTAGCTTTTCCCCACCTTCTAATTTGGTTTGCCCTCAACCCTAAGGACACAAAGTTCTCTTTTCTTTCAAAATTAAGATGACAAATACAAGAGACATCTTTTACATAAAGGGGAAAAAAACCCCTCCAAAGTCAGTGACTTGGAACAGAACACGTTCTAGAAACAGACCTTCATAGGAGTTAATCTAAAACCCCTATGGAACTTAAAAGAATTACAAGTTTCCCTCCTGTGATTAATCAAAGGAATGCATGCCATAGTAGCAAAATCTAAGATATGCAAAGATATGGGCAATATGAAAGAGAACAGCAAGGCAAGGTCGGGAGCAGTTTCCCCTGTCTCTGAACTCCTGCAAGCAAGGGGATGCTCCAGTTGTCCTCAGGAAGCCCATTAGTCACCCACACCAGTCTAAAACTTAGGAAGCATGTATTAGGGGCTTGAGAGATACCCAATATCTCAGGAGATACTGCAATTCTTCACTTGCAAGCCTCTAAATGGAAAATATTTCTGACTGCTAAGCTTTCCTTGCCAAGAGGTGTTGTACTCTAATTTTGTACAGTTCCAGAAATTTGCTCAGAAAGTTACAGATTAGGTTTTCAGCAGACCACATGACACACAATACTACATTTACTGGAACTGATGTTTTCTTGACGTGTAACTAAAATGTTATTTTTTGTAATTTCATGTCAACTGCAAGGTGGAACTGGACTCAATTACAGGAACCCATTAAATATATTTGCCTTTACCTCCTCTTCCCCGCAATTTGCTTATGTATACTTTTTTCCCCAATTTATAATGAATATTTTAACATAAATTCTGGAACTGCTTGCCTTTGATATATGCCCATCAAGGAACTGCTTGCCCCGTTCACTTAAATTTTGGCAGAATAAGTTTACTTCTGTTTCAGTTTAATTATTTGTTTGAAGGCTGCTTTTTATTTTCCTCCCTATATTTTCAGGGTGGGGCAGGGTTCTGTGTATGGCAGAATAAGATATAATTAGATTTTTTTAAAAAGCCAGCTCTTAAAAATTGTTTGAATTTTTTTCCATATGGCTCAAAAGTGCCACAAACCCTTTAAGAGTTTGGAGCTGGGGAGGGGGGAGGGTGGGAAGAGGGAGAGAAGAAGAGGGGTGGAAATTCACAGAAGAAGCACCACTACAACTGTCCAAGTCCCCAAAACTTGGTAAAGTATAAAAGTCTAGCTGAGTATGTTAAGGACATGTCTCCAAGAACAACAACAACAACAACAACAAATTCCAGAATATTCATCCATTGGTAGATATATGTGTACTAAATATCTGAACATCAAAACAATTATTTTTTTTTTTTATTGCATTACAGAATTAAAAGACAGGCTTGGCAATTTTTATTTTTCAGTGCAAAAAAGTGACAGCTGCCAAATCACATTACATCCCAACATATGATAGGCATGGACTATTGAGCCCCAGACTGGGGTTTTAGATTTAGTGAGAATAATAGGATACAAGTTACTTTAGAAAAATGGGTTAGAAAAATGGTTTATGAAACAGGTAAAGAAGCAGAAATGCACAATGTGCATATCAAACTATGAACCCCCTGTTTTGTGAACCTTTTTGTCTATAGTGTAAATCACAATCATAAGTTTGGTATATGACCTTTATATTGTATTAAATCCCCCTTCTAAAAGAGGCCTGACAGCTAGTGAAAGAGCAGTCTACCAAACAATGACAGAGCAGTCTACCAAACAATGACAGAGCAATCAAGGACCTTCGGTACTGAATGACTCTCCTACAGGAGCAATGATTTTCTACTTGTGATCCACGGATTCCAAGTGATGCTAGCAGAAGCTGGAAGTAGTTGCTGTGTACTTTTGAAAGGAAAGGAGAAACCAGCGACCGCTTTCTTGCAGACCAGGCTAAAGAGAGAGAAGACAGGAAGGGCTGGACTAAAACATTTAGAAATTGCATTCTGAATTTTGTTGTTTATGCATCTAGCCTACTTTGCTAAGAATAAAGTGTCTCTATATGAGAAACTATTTTGCTGAGCTAATGTTCCTTGTGTGCCCATCATGGGCTAAAATAGAATATAAAAATCACTCGCTGAAAGTTCTTATTTAAGCAACTAGGTGTTTAGTGCATGAAAGTCCTGCATCCTGTCAGGGGCCAGGTGTGGAAGACACTTGTGAAAAATCTAGTCCTAGGTACAGTGATCAGCCACTGCCCAGGCCTAGGAGGTTTAGAAGCATGTGAGAATCCAACGGTTAGGTCCACTCACAGACTGATGTCTGTGCAGAGAGGGAGGTTGGGCCAGACTGTGATAAATGTCACATGCTGCCATGTGGCAGTACTTTCCCCAATCAATGGATTTTATAATGGAAATGCAGGCCAGACCCATAGCTACTCATTAGTTCAAATGAGTAGATGTATTTTGAACCATTATGAAAACTCCTAGTCAAAGTACAGGAGAGAACACTGCAAAACATGGAGGAAGCGGACTGGCTACAGCTTCTCTGTGTTGTGTTACTGCTTATTCCAGTGTGATTCTGTGGCGCTTTACATCAACTTTAGAAATGAAAGTAAACTGCTATGTTCTTGGAAAGGTATCTTGGGCCTTACCCATTCCAATGTACATGGTAGCTAGGTTCTTTCCACTTCTTTCCTTTTAAAATCATTAAAGGACAACATACAAAACAAAGACATGTTTCCCTATAAGAGCATTAAAAAAAAAAAAGATACTGTTGTTAAACATATAAATATTGTACAATTAAAGGGGGAAAAAAACCCAAACCAGCCACAAAGCACTTCCACAAACCTTTTCAACTAAGGATACTGAATACTATACTTAGGCAGTTTTCATTATTTTAATTTAGAAATCGGGAAACTGAGGCATAGGATATTTAACCAACTCTCCAAAGTTGCAAAGGATGCTCCTAGTAGACCTGTGAATGCCAACCCATCTCTCTCACCTCACAAAATAGTACTTTAGTCAGACACTGTTTTAATGGGCATTGGGACACTTACCTCTATATCTAATATGGAGCTAATTCTGCTACGGAGTGGACACACACACAACTCCCAAACACAGGGTGATCTAGACCCACTTATTTATAGAGGGTTTAAAAGTGAAAGTAATTGTTTTGCAGGCTAAATATCCTATTAAAATCCTGCAGTGGGCCAGCTCAGATAATGAAACTCCCTGAAAACTAGCGAAACTGGGAATGAATGGAGTCAATAACAACCTAACAAAATGTCAGGATCAGAACAGGGACAGAGAAACAAAAGCTAAGGACAAACTCAAGAAATAATTGAAAACAGACCTCATCCACATGTGAATCTAAGAGGAGAAAGACTGAAGTTATGAACATCTGAAAAGCAGCACCCCAAAGAGACAATAATAAGATAATACAACCAACCCATGTGGTATCAGGGCTGCTGAACTACCAGAGCAATGAATTATTGAAGAGGATAGGGCATTGCAGAGGCTAAATTATTTTGTTGTAACAGCCTAAACCACAGCATGTTTGGGAAAGATACCTACCCTGAACCTGTTCTCTTTAAATAGAAAGATATGTCCTGTCAGAAACTGAAGTGTTAAAAAGGCATTGTTGGGACAAACTGATAAGTTTAATAGAAACAAGTCTTTACAACTAGATAGTGTCCATGTAAGTATTCTGCAGGAAATTTAAAATCAAGTAGCTGAGCTCCTGACCAAAATATGCCATTTCACTGCCATAACAATTACTACATGGAAAGACAGCAAATCTTTAAAGAGTTGCTGGGTAATCCTATGAACAATAGATGAGTAAACTTTACTTTTATAAGAAGCTGGGAAAATTGATTAGATTGAATAATGTCCTATGCTGAGAATCTGTATGTCAAATTTTCCCCAATCAATGGATTTTATAATGGAAATGCAGGCCAGACCCATAGCTACAGCAACATTATCTTAGCAGGTACCACCTCTATATGTGTGTCTTCAATTTTAGCAGCTTTTATCCAACATACCTGCACTATCTAAAGCACCTGTCAGCGCTGTGAACACTGAGATGAGCTTACAACAGCCTGTGATTGCTCAAAAAATTACAGAGTTGTGGAACTGAGAATGAATTTCCCTGTAGGCAGCAGGATATAGAATGAAGGATCAAACATGGTGAAAAATACTTGCAAGTTAGCACTGAGACTCATGTAATAGGCTGTGAACACAGACTGGTGGTAGATATCAAATCTATTTCACCCCTAATTGAACTAGAAACTTAATCCAAGAATATGATTCTCGGTTATACCAACTAAGCTCCACACTTAAATCCCTCAAGCAGTCACTGATGTAAGACATAAAAGCTCTTTCACTAGAATAAGTAAGTTTGTCTTTAAATATTTAAGATGATATCACTTCCATTAGCTTGTCTCTAGTCCCTATCTTTTAGTGGGTGTCCACTTCAAATGTTCCAGAATTTGAAAAAATCCTTTTCCCTGACCTATTTGGATTATAAGGTGTTTGAGACATTTTTTATGGGTATGAACAGTGCCCAACATAATGAGGTCTTGGGCTTGGTTGGGGAATTAAATTCCACCATGGTACAAACAGTAATTTCAGGTATTGCCCTTCAACTTTGTACACATGTATGATGTAGCACTTTGTTCCTAGAAGCAGACAGTGTATGCTTGACCTGACTAAAAGCTTTTACTTCCACTCTTCTTAAGTGGAACAGAAAGGATTATAAGCTACAGGATTCACCCATATGTACATTTTCCCGAGCACATAGTAAACCTTATGAGCAGAAATTTGATTTCCCAGGTGGATGACCAAAGAGCAAATTGTGACCAGCTCTTGAGTTACCGACCATTGCGTTGAAGAGATTTTACTATCTACTCTGGAAGCATAAGTGCCCCCAGTACAAGCAACTGGACGGTCCTCCAAAAGTGAACAGAACTCTCCCTGTTATAACTGGGTTGCTTATATGCTCAGAGCAGGTAATCAAATTGCTCCTACATAACAGCTAGATAACTCTAAATTGGTCACCAGCTGAATTTTGATTGTCTGCTAGACAAAATACAATTCTGTCCTTAATGTCTGTACTGGAAGAGACTTTAAGGGTATTTTTATACCACATACTGTGAAGAAGGGTAAATTAGCTCACAGAGAAGTGTTATCAGAGCTAAACTGGCGCCAGTATCTGAGTTACCTTGTTTAGCAGTACCTTAGGTATCTCCTTACTACACGTAGGTATACTCTGCGATTAACAATCATTTACATTAATAATTGTTCCATTTGCTTTTACTTTTTTGTCCAAATATGAAAGAAGGCAGATCATAATACCCCTACTATGGATTCCTGAATACAAATACATACTATTAAGCCCTTCCCAAACACCTGTTTCAACATAAATTAACTTTCCAGAACTATGGGGCTCCAATGGTGAGTTCTCAGTCAACAGCCCTGTTTTACATACTGAGAGAATTCAGGCTTTAACACTAATCTTATATGTGCTTTGTATGGATCTCCAGAAACAACACAATGTAAAATCTGCAATGATCTTCTGCCAATCTTCTTCAGTCTGGTGCCCTAAATCTCACACATATGGCCCTGTAAAATATATTCCTGGCTGTCTAGCAGCCCAACTTCAACAGGAGGAGCAAAGAGCACACTTACAGAGTCTTTTCTAAACCCTGGTTGCTAGGACACTCTCCTGGTAAATGGGAGATGTGGGATTAAATCCCCTCAAGGTAAGAATACCTCAAAAGCAGCTTTCCTACATTCTGGATGAGTGTTCATCCAGGACAAACACTCATTCTGGGGAGTGGTGGGACACTTTAATTCAAGAAGCTCCAAGAACCACATTAATTAAAGCACTGGTGGCATCTTCTGTATTCAGCACTGAGAGCTTCAAAATGGCAGTAGGGGTGCTTTCACTAAGGCTCTTTCAACAAGATTTAAGGCACCTCCACTGCCATTATGAAGAGCAGGGATGCTGAATACACAAGACACAGAGGCTGCTGGAGCACACTAACTAGCATGCTACAGCAGACTCAATTAATCGGGTCTTCTCTAATGCACTGTAATTACAGAGCATTAGAGGACTGTCTCCACACATCTACAGGCACCCTAAGCTATCAGAGAAAAGGCCTGCATCACCACTACCATATTTGTGTTGAATTAAATGTTATAGGTGTAACTATCTTATAGTTTTTAGCAAAGACTTTATATTATTTTCTCTTTTTTTTGTGTAACTGCCGCGCGGCACTCTCACATTTATGTAACCTTGAAGTAGACTGTTAATCAAAATGAACGCTTTGTACTTCTCTCCACTGGCATT